>NW_017728918.1:58678538-58703450 GCF_001723895.1 Crocodylus porosus | reverse complement strand
GCATACTTAACAATGATATAACAACCTATGGGTAAAGCAGGGAGACCATAGTGGCCAATGTTCTGCTGCAGCAAAGTTTGTTAAAATAAGCTTGAGAGATCCAAGGAAGAGGGGCACCCCCGATACAGAGAAAGGCAAAAGCCATGGGGTCCATAACAATCTGATCACAGAGTAAAATTCCTTCCTGAAGGGAAATATGACAATTGGTCTGACCCTGTGTTTTAGTCCTAGCAGAAGCATTGGCACACTCCACACCCCTGCTTCTGAAGAAGGTAAATCTCCTCTCCCCAGGCACATGTGGCATCAGGAAGGGGGAAAAAATCCTTTCCAGCCCCAGATGGCAACCAGCAAAGCCAAAAAGCAAGGAAAAAACCCAGGATAAATCATAGGCATAGCTACATGTAAATCATGCCTGACCAATATTTGTCCAACCTCTTCTTTAAACACCTCTAATGATACATTATGCCTCTCATTTTTTTAAATCTAGAATATTACAAGAAATGGACAAAGTAAAAAAGATTCATGACTGGAAGGTTTAATCTATAAAACTAACTACCAGGGACATCAGCATCCTCTTCCTGGTATGGGGGACAAGGTGGGCTAGACAGAAAATTGGGGAAGGGGGGGACTACACAGAAAAAGGAAGTACACAGACCATGTGGGCCAGGCCAGGCTGTCCTGGGCCAGAAGCACCATGTCTCTGCAGGCTGTGGGCAGAAGTGGAGTGGATTCAGCTGTGTGGGGCAGGTGGCAGAGGCCTTGGGGGGAGATGGGAGGCTTAGACAAGGCAGCACTGGAAAGGGTGGCTATGGGGGAGCTGTTGCGGAGCACCAGTGGGGTGCTCGTCACTAAGGGAGGTTGCAAGCCCAAGCTTATGGGCTGAGCAGCAGGTAAAACTCTCCCCAGGAAACATTTTAAGCAGGAAGGCATGTGTCAGAGCACTCATGGCTCTGATACTTTAAGAAGTAGGCCAGACAGCAGGCAGGTGCAGCCCAATCTCGATGAGTGGCCATCTTAAGACTTAGGCCAGCAAGGCTGGAGGCAGCAATTGCTGCCTGGGGCTCAGGAAGGAACATTTCCTGGTTCAGCTGCTGCTTCAGAGACAACACAGAGGTAAGGGCAGGAGCTATGTGGTGGCTTGGAGGATCCTAGTCCTGGGAATGACCTAAAACTGCACCCTGATGGGATAGGAAGGCCTGGTGATCTTGCCAGTGGCCAGGATAGGGCCAGCGAATACCAGGTTTAAGGACCATCCAGGTGAAAGATGGGTCAGGGTGCCTTTATAACCCCTCCCCCCACCACCCAGTGGGTTATGAGTAACATCAGAGGGAGTTAGGGCCAGGTATGTCTATGTGTGGACACCTAAGCCTGATGGGGCACAAGACCCAAAGTGGGTAGTGGGGCCAGACATGCCCATGGGTATAAGACCCTCGGGGGAGAAGGAAAGTTGTGGGCCAGGTGTGCTGACAAGGTGCACCTGAGCCTGCAAGAGTATTCGGCCCTGGGCGCCAGAGAAGGGAGTGGAGTAATTGAGTTTAGTTGAGGCCCTGTGAGTAGGGGGCATGAGTTGAGGTCTGGTTAACTTGGGGGACCAAAGTTGATCCAGGTAAGCCTTCAGGTACCTGAGGCCACAGGTGAGCCTGTGGCCAACTGGAGGGCAGCAGAGGAGAAGCTGTGGAGGAATAAGGGGGCAAGTCAACAGCCCTGTATGGAGAGCAGCTTCAGGGAGTTACCCGGTTACAAGACAGGGGCAGAGTAACCACAGTATTTTGTGAACCACCCAGTGCTTGCTTGGATGAGGGTAACAGGAGATGCTCAAAAGGCCACATGTTTGCTGGCCGGGGAGTGAAGAGAATCAAGCCTGAGGACCTTCTGGGTGAGGGCAGGGTGAGTGTGGCCCTGGGGAAAAGGAGGGGTGATGCAAATTAGGCCCAGCAAGAGTAGTATGAGAGAGCTGGCATGAGAGATGTTGTAGTGCAAGACGCCTCAGTGAGAGAGAGGCATTGTGACTGTGGCCTGTAACAGGGCAGGCTGTGAGAGGCCTAATACTGCAATGAGTTGGGCCCAGCCTCAGGCCAGAGCTTTACACAGTTGTTAGAAACATCTGCAAGACATAGGGCACATAAGGGGAGGTAGGAGCATGTACTCAATGCCCTAGACACCAGGGTTCAGAAAAGGCAGCCTCTCACCTAATTAAGATTGTAATTACATAACACCAAGGCAAGATAAGTGGGCAGCATGCCCAGAGACAGTGGGAGACCAGCACTGTGGCCGGTTAGGGAGCACCCACTTTGCCACACAGGCTAAGGAAAATTTTGAGGTTGCTGTAGTCCCCCTGAACCGCCCCTAGTGCTGCCCCTGCTAACTACAAATAAAAATCACAAAACTTCTTCAGATGAATGTAAAAGATTCCAGGATACATAAAGCAATGAAAACAAATACAAGTTAAAATGTAAAAGGTTTTAGGAAAAGACCATTGTTATTTAATGACTGAGAGAGAAAAGAAGTAGGGCTGTGTGAAATCTTTCCGGCTGTTTTCTTTTGACACTGTTTTTGACTCACCCTGAGGTTGAAACAGCAAAACTGAAGTGAAACAAAGGGCATCAAAACAGCCTGAAATAAAACGAGCCTAGTTGAAATGGTTCGAAAGTCAAAATATTTCAACCATAGCACTGGGGATAGGAAGTCAGCTCAGCTGGGCTACCCCCTCCCCCCCCGCCCCCAGTACTAGATCATGCAGGGGGTGGGAAGTCAGCCCAGTTGGGCTGCGTTCCCATCCCCCGCACTAGATTGTGCTGATGCAGGAAGACTATAGCATGGGGGTTGGGGAGGCAGCCCTGCTGGGCTGACTTCCTGTCTCCAGTGTGATCTTGCACAGGGACGGGAAGGCAGCCTAGCTGGGCTGAATTCCCACCCCCAGCTGGGGTTCCGAACTCAGCTGAGTTCCCTAGACCCATGGCTGGGTGAAACATTGAAACTGCATCAAAACACCTTCACTGTTGTTTTGATGAAGCGAAACAGTGAGGCTGTTTTGACTTGAATTGAAATTCAATACAAAACACTGTTCCATCCAGATCTCAAAACTGAAGTTGGAATGGAACAGTGCTGTTTCACACAGTCCTAATACGTTTATGTATAAACTTTAAGAATAAACTGAGATTTCAGAATACAACTTAGAACATTTTAATAAGTCAGTAACTTGCTAGTAGGGCTGTGCGAAGCTTCGGGTGCTGATTTGATTCAGAGATTTGGCCTGATTCAGCAGCTGAATCTCTGAATCTGAATCAAATCGGGAGACCAATAAAAAACTCAAAATCGATTTGAAGCCTCCAAATTGATTCATAGAAAGATTCAGAGATTCGGTCATTTGTGTAGTTCCGGCTCCATGCTGGTAAATAGGGGTGGTAGCTGGAGAAGGGAGGGAAACCATGAAGGGACCCCCACCAGGCCCCATCCCCTGCTTGCTCCCCCAGCCCCCCTGAGTACTCCCTGACCCCTGCCCATTCTCCCAGTCCCATCAATAGCTGCCTCATCCAAGCCCGGCATCCCAGCTCTTTAAAAAAACAAAATAAAAAACCCCACACTCACCGACTTGTGCCACACAGGGGGGCAATCCCTGCTTCTCCCCACTGGCCTGCAGTGCATGGGGGGCTTTGCCATGAGCTTCCCTCCCTCACCCACTCTCCAGCTCCATCAATGACTGCCCCAGAGTTCTGGCTCAAAAAAAAAAAAAAAAAAGCCCAGCACTCACTGACTGGCCATCGGTGCTTCTGGTGGATCATAGCAGACTTCCCCTCCATGCAGTGCGGGGCAGTGGGGTGCAGTGGGGATCACCCTCCCCCACCCCCGCCTAGCAGCATCCAGTGAGTGCGGGGCTTTTTTGAGGGTTTGTTTTGGGTTTTTTTTAAGAGCTAGGAGGCTGGGGCCAGGCAGGGCAGCCATTGACAGGGCTGGGAGAGTGGACGGGGGATGGAACCTGTTTGCTTCAGAAATTCAGCCAATTCGGCAGTGGCCAAATCAGTTCAGGACAGTGATTCAAATCACCAAATCGAATCACTGTCCCCCAAATCAGCTGAATGCAAAGCGAATACTAGCCCCTTCACACAGGCCTACTTGCTAGTTCTATCTAGAGATGCAGCTGAAGATTTGGAATTACAGTACATTAATTTTGTTGTAGTATTTCTTTGTAAGCTGCCAGAAAGAGATTGAATTATTTGTGTAATGGTTTTTATTACACAAATTCAGAAATATCTGGCTATTCTTATTCAGAGGTAGAGAGAGCTCCTCTCAGATTGTACTAACTGTAATAAAAAGTTACTTAGGCCAGAGGTAACCAACATATAGCCCATGGACTGATGTAGCTGTTGCAGACACAGCTCCACTTGCCCTATGGCTGCTTGACCTGTCACCATACTGTGGTAAGTGGTTGCTTGATCAGTGGCCCTTTGCTCTACCACTGTTGACCCTACCGCCACCCCAAATCTTGTGTTGGATATCCTACCACTGGCTCTCTATGTCCCATACCAGTGCCACAACCACCAAATTCCCTTAGCCCAAGCTAACCCATGGGGAGCTCTGTGGTATGGATCTGGCTATGACTTTGACATCCCTGACTTAGATGATGCTAGATAATCATTGTGTTCAGGAAAAATCAACTATTGCTGTTTCTGTTGTTGTTGTGCTTCCTAAAAGACCCAAGTAGGGTTGGGCTTTATAACACAGAAAAGGAGCAGACCCCTCCCTGAAGAATTTATGATCTAAAAACACAACAAACAAATATGCCTGGTAAAGAATTCCCCTAGGTTTCTCAGTGACATGAATGGAGTTTGCTCTCTTTTTGTTTTGTTTGAATTATTTAAATTTGAGGTTAGAGGTGGGAAGAGAGGGAATCAAAAAAGGGGAAAGAATGGGAAGAGGAACAGTCAAAGCTCATTGCCATTTCATCTGTGATCATTAAGTTGGATTTTGTAGGCATTATGGCAAAAATGAATCTATGGGAACTTTTTGAAAGAGGCTAAGGAAGTGAATGTTCAGATTTGTGAGTGAAATCAACTCCTGAATGAAGACAGCATATGTGCTAAACTGTTGACTTTGACACCCCATTTGGGGCTCAGTGGAGTACAATACATTTGGTCTTTCAAATTTAGAATGCTTCCCAGTAATGAAATATTAAAAGCATCATTGCAGAGGTATAGTAAGGCAGCTCTGTGACCTGGGCAGCAGCAGCCAACACGACTGTGCCAGCTGCTGCACTGCCGGTGGCATGGCAAGTCACCAGCTGCAACTGTTTTTGCATCCACCTGCTAAAGGCAGCACCCAGAGCTGCTGACTGTCATCCCTGTCACCCTCTCCCCCACTCAGTTAGGATACAGCATTATTGCTATTAGTCATTATACACTCTGCTACTTCAGAATGAACTCTGTAGTTTCAGTCAAATAAGAAAAAAAAATCCAGATTGGAATTTTTATCATCCCCCACATAATCTTTTCAATATATGCTGAAGTGCTTGCACATTTATTCTATGAAATAAATATTTATGATATAAAACTATAAACATAATTTAAAATATATATGCCTGTAATGTGGAAACTTTTTTAAATTACCATCATTTCAGAGAATTTTCTAAGGTATGTCTGATAGTAAAAGAGCAGGAAGCTTGTTTAATATGAAGAGATAGAAGGCCCCTGTGGCTTCAGAATAGTCAGGTTCAACAACTCAGCAATTCTACTCTTAGATATTCTTTCAAGATCAGATTGATCAGATTCATATGAGATAGCATTCATTTAAATTTTTCCACCAGTCTCCTTTTTTTACAGGGTATTTCTACCATTCTGAAAGTATTCAGAACTGGGAGGAAGCATTGGCTTTGAAAAGAGACTTTAAACTCTGGTAAAATATCTGCCTTGTTTTTTATGATGATATATTATCTAATCTGGAGAGTGAATGATGGCATAGAGCCACCTGTATTACAGCAGGCATCAGGACTGGGAAGAAAAAAAAATCAGCATTCCCTTCTTTTTCTATCTTCTGTTCTAGCAAGATTTCACTATGACAAAGTATTATCTTCAATCAAGATCTTAATGCCAACGTTGATAGGACAATGGATACTTTTATAAGAAAGTGATGAAATGGAAAAAAATATTTCTTAAAGCTTCACTGTCTACAAACAATAGTAGAATTGCTGGCTTTTGTGCCATTCAAATATAGAGAGAAATATTTAGTTTCCAAAGTATCTGGGAGAATATTGAACTGCAATAGTCTGCACTGCATAGAAAATTCTTTAAGATCTGTACCTCGAACTTACAAGCTAAGTCATACAGCTAGACTTACAATGTGAAGCCATATACTCTATCAGTGCCACATGAACAATAAAACAGACACTTGTTTCTATTGTACAGACAGCACAATAGGCCTAAGGAAATTTTTTTTTGTAGTTTTGCTTCCTGGCCTGTAGCATAATTTCTGTCCTGCCACTATCATGACCATGACAACACATCCTAGGAAAAAATACTTGTTTCCAGAAAATTCAAACAATTTTTTTAATGGAATTCCTGGTTACTGTTTGGTTCTGGTTCAGAGTGTCACACCTACCGATGGATAATGACCTTTAAAAATCAAGATCACTAAGATTCATCCATATTTTGGTTTCATTCATTGCCTTAATATGGACATTGAGGAAGTTTTTTTGACAGTGTTCGACAAGTATGATGGTAGTGAATACCATACACATGAAAAGTATCCAGTAACAAGATGCTGAAAAGCTCTCAAAAGTTGCCAGAATTCAGAACAATGAGATCCTTTCATTTAAACAGCTTGTGAAAGATGATATAGAAAACAGATGTTCCTACTATATAATGAATATATTCCTCATCACAGAGTAGACATCTCTGAATACATCATCAACAATGACATCATTTAAAGCACTGTTCTTCATTTTGACCAGTGGCTAATGCTAGAACACCTGTTTCACATCTTCAAACAATTGTTCACTGCCACAAAAGGAGCAAATGCTGGTGAAGCCAGCATCATTAGTCACATTGTCCCAGTTCTCCACCTGTTGAAAAAAGAATTGAAAAATGGAGGCTGAAATATGCAAAGGTAATAAAAAAAATCTGTTTGTTGGCTCAGCATGACCTAGAGTTTAATAGAACTAAGCACTAGCCACACATTTTGGTCCTTCTTCAAGAGATATTATGGCCCCAATCCAGTCAAGCACTTTAGCATGTGTATGATTTTAATCATTCAATTAGTCTCATTTACTTCCCTATGGCAGTTTACATGCTTAAATTTACACACATGCTAAGTGCTTTGCTGGACTGGAACTTAATTGCTCAGTGTTGGCTAGTAAGCAGTTATGAATGGCAGAATGCAAAGGTGCTTTGTATTTTATGAACTTCTAGAACCACAAAACTGGTGTTTCTTCCACCACCTCTGAGCTTGGCAAAACATCATCTCACTCAATTTAGAGCATTGTGTGATTAATGTATTTTAGCCTAAATATACTGACATCATCTTCTTCAAGATAGCACAAGACGAATCAAAGTGAGTAAGGGGGGAAATGTATTTTCTGTTACACACCATCCATCTGATCCTTTTCTCTCTCTGAGAGAAGTCCAAGTATGTGAACATGCTTGTCCCACTATACTTAATGGGAGTTCCACATAGTTGTCTAATAGCAAAAAATGGCCTGAAATATGTTTCTATTTTATTCTCTCTTTGTTTCCTTTTTTTTTTTGGCGGGGGGGGGGGCAGGGAGAAGGAGATGGCATTCATTTTTAAGTCTAAGATTTTCAAGGGAATGTAAAAGAGTTTGACATCAAAGTTATGTTCAAAGTCCACTTCATTCCCTCTCACTCCTTTGAAAACCGCACTTCAAGTTCCCGCTCTACATTCAATTATTTATATCTGGATGGCCTTAACCTACAGTGGTAATGAATTACACAGACACTAGCCAATATGGCTTTGAAGAATGGGAAAATTGCATATCTGTATAATCTTTTAAAACAAATATTAAACATACAACCTATCAGGTCAAGAAAAGAAGATAGCCTGAGGGTGGAACAAGAAAATGCTTTCATTGGGCAGGTAACAAAGAAATAGCATCAAAATTAAAAATTTTGTAAAAAGAGATCTAACCTTCAAAGAGTGCATCTGCACATTCATTAATGCTCCTTTGTTACTGTGCATTAAGTTTTAATTGGCACCATCGTTCTTTACAGAGCATGGTGTATGTGCAGATGAGTTCTTTGATGGCTGCCGAGTCCAATGTGTGAGTGACAGTCCTGCCCACAGCTAGGGCACACTCATGCACTAGCCATGCTCTGAATCTAAGCAGCAGATTCTTTTCTCCTTTGACACCGGTCATCACAAGGCTTGATTTAGTCCGCCTCACAGAGCCTCACTGCATCTGCAAGCTGACTCTGCCAACCATAGCAGGAATCTGCATTCCATTCCCAATCATCCACAGAGATTCGAAAGGATGCTAAGTCATCTTTGCAAGCATCCTAAAGTCTACAATGGTCCATGAATGACACGTGCCTCCAGTAGCTGGTGGGGCACAGGGGCACCAGGAGCACAGCAGCAGTAAGCAGGAGCTCCCAGAGATGCCACCTGCGCTGTCAGCAGTGGGGGAGAAGGGGTGGCGAGCACCAACCAGGGTCAGCAACCACCCACAGATGCCAACAGCAATTGTAAGGATTTCACAAGTTTAGCAGTATAGGTGGACAACCAAACTTCTTGAGAACAATGTAAAGCCCAGAACAACTAACCATGACACAGGCTTTTGTTCAGTCTATAAAAGCCATGTACAGTGGGTTACACTTCCCTCTGCACTTCTCCTACACTTGTCTTACAGAGAAGACCATATCTATGGTGGACCTTTCCAAGCAGAAGCCGCACTGGCTCTCAGGATAGATTCTGAGCTAGTATTTGAAGTTATGTAAAAAAATACGGCTTAAGGTTTTTCCCACAAAGTTGAGAAGAGTCATTTCTGTCTCCCTTGTTTTTATAGAGTTGGATGAAATGAGAGTCCTTGAAATCTTGCAAAACGGTTTCTTCTTTCCAACAGAGTAGCAGTACGTCATGCAATCTTTGCAGCAAGTCTGTTTGCACATTTCTAAATTTCAGCAGGTAAACAGTCAGATCCTGAAGCTGTATTATTGGGAATCTTTTTGGTGCATCATTCAAGTTCCCTTAGTGTATGTTTTGCATCCAGGAAAGACATAACTTCAAACCCAGGCAATCAGTCTAGCACAAGTTGGTTTACTACAGACTCCCTTGAGTATATCACTCCACAGTGTTCAATCCACCTCTCTAGTTGCTTCCCTTATCAGTTATGATATTACCATCCAGATTTTTCGATGGATCTGTCTTGTATTTTGTCAACCTAATGGCCTTTCTAATACCCTCATACAACTGTCTGTTGTCACCTGCGTCAACCGCCTGTTGAAACCGTTTGAACAGCCTTATGAGCTTCTCTTAGGGTGCTGAGTTTACTTCTTATAGCAAACCCTACACCATTCTCTCTCCTTACTCCTTCACTTTTGCCATGTCAGTAATTGGTGTAGCCCTTGTCCTTTATGAAGCCTGTATCTGAAAGCTGAGTTTTCCGAAGAGATGCAATATCAGTTCTGAAAGTCCAAGCTCATACTCAACACTGCTGTTATCCTCAGATCCGAATCCAGATCAAATTCATATCCAGGGGTCAAATATATATATTTCAGCAAGCAATTCTTTTTATAATTTCAGTTTAGCCAGGATGTAAGTAGTAAGGGAAACCCTGTTTGACCTGCCTTTTCTAGGGCCACCATCCTACAAGGCAAGCAGGCCACCTTTAAACAGGGCTGCTTAGAAATCTTGGTAGCTGCCTCAGGGACCTTATGCCTCTCTCAGTTCCCTGCAACTATCTTGCCAAGACCTTGAGCGCGTATGCCTAGACAGAGTTATGGAGGACCAGTGGCTGCCATAGGCTTGCCAGCCCTCCTTTAGACCACTGAGCCAAAATCCAAAGGCTAGAATGAGCCTACACATTCAGTGACACAGAGGTTGTAGCTTCTGCCAGAGAGCAACCTGAATAGAGCTGCTGTCTGTTGCTTCAGTGTGAGCACCTTTTCTGTCAGGGTGAGGTCCCTTAAACTTTCTTCAACCAAGAAGTGTTCACAAGGCACCAGAAGATGCAGTTTAACATCATACCCAGGACAAGCATTAAGTTTAGTACCTCTAATACAAGGTACTACATAAAGACACATTAACCTGTGCTAATGCACAGTAGCAAAAGCAAATGGTTTTTTTGTGATGCTTAATGCACCTAAGTAATTCTACAGAGCATTAGTGCATCACAGCAAAAACCATGGTAATACACACTAGAATAGACTACTGTATAAACACTAGAATAGACTCATGTAGACATGCCCAAACATCATTCCAGCCTTGCAACCAAGTTATTTCTATATATAATTTTTAGAAGATGTCATTACATGAGACAAAAAATACTTTAGAAACAAATAATTCTACATTTCAAGCAATGGCTTTCAATAAAATAATACATTTTAACTAAAAATATCAAAAGTTCAGTTCAAATTTACAGCCTACAATGTTCAAGTGGATTCTAAAGTTAGCAAAATGAATTATCCTAGATGAAATGTTTAATTAAAGAAATGGAAGCACAAGTCAATCAGTTGGAATGGTTTCTTCAGCAGTCATTCATCTGAAAAGTCCATCCCCATGTAATTACCGTCTGCATTTTTTTGTATTAGTAGTCCCTATACAGAATTTTTTCAATTTAAGTCATGCCAGTACTTTTATGAGATTTCTAAATTACAGCACAATGATATATATTACAAGGGAAAATGTTTCTTTTATGAACAAACATAACTGAAGTTTAGATGTTAATGTTAGCGTGCTGTTGTCCATATACTTTCACTCTACCAAGTGAGTCAAAGATAGCTCCAACTGCTGAATGCTTTTCTGCATATCTTGCATATGACAAGTAACAACAAAATGGAACACCCACATGTACATACCCTCTGATTATTTTGCACATATGTATTAAAACCATGTTTTTCACTACCATCAGAAAGATTGGACACACAGCCAATTTCTATTCTCAGTCACTCGTGTAAATTCAAAGTATCCTCCCCAAAGTCAGCAATTTACACTCCTGTGACTTGCTGCAAAGTTTGACCTTTCCTGTTCAAATGTTTTCAGTTATGAAGAATGTCTGGCTTTCTAGAACTCAAAAGCTGTCAGTTCAGTAATAAAAAATGGGTTCTTTTCTGTTTGTTTCCTGCATACAGATCCAATAAAATGACTTTCATTCTAGCTCCCATATGCTTATCGCCAGAGACTAGCACAGAGAAGCCAACATATTAACCACCATGTTTCTGTCAAAATAATTGCTATTATTTTATGAGTGCTTCAAACAATTCATGAGCTTCTTTTTGAGTTTTTAAACTATTCTGAAGTAGAGGAGTAAGACTGATTCCTGCCCCCAAAACGTTAAGTCCAGTTTTAAAAACTCTTACAATAAGAAACTATAGTCACTAAAGCTTTGTGTCTAGCTGATCTATAAATGGTCCTTAAAGGGTTTGGTCCAATTCAGTAAAGAGCCCTCAATTAAGAATGTTATTCTGAGAGGAATTTAAGGGAAAGAGATATGTTCCTTTATGGGGAAAGTGAAATTAATGATTTGAGGAACCAGCAGGAGGGACCACAAAGAGCTCCCTTTATGACCTAATCTGTTAAGTCTATAATATGCTGGGCACTCTTATTCAGAGAAGTGCTCAGAGACCATGGGAAATGGTTTACATAAATAGCAGCAATACCCATTGCTGGGTAGTACACAGAAGTACTGGGAGGTGTAGCACAAGACTAGGTCATTATTACTGCAAATTGAGGGAATGGCCAGACAACTGTAGACTGAAAAACTGCACATTTAATAAAGCCATTATACTTTCAAGTAAAACAAAGTAGATCCATGAGCAGGAAAAGCCTGAGAAAGCAGCACTAAGGATTCTGGGACATGACGTTCATGGCAGGGAGAATGAAAACATCAGTGATGCAGTGAAAAATCTGCAGTGAGAAGTGGACATACTGACCAGGGAACTTAGCTTCATAGGGTAGAAACATAGGAATGCAATCCACTCCAGGACAAGACATCAGCAAATGAAAGAGCTGCAACAAAGGCCAAGCCACCACTGTGTGTTAGCAGAGGGATGTATCATGTTCAAAAGGGGAGCACTGCAACAAAATGATTCTGATGGCTGGGTTTGTATCGCACATGCACAGACACCCTTTAAAGAGCTAGAGGCAAAGGATCCCTGATTCAGGAAATAGCACTAAGAAGTTTAGGAAGTTTCCTGCTGGAGAACGTAGAAGTGAAACTGATTTGGGGGAGCCAGTAGCACCAGTAGGAAAAAAGGGACATCCCTCTGTGACCTCTTATTATGGAGTATTTCCCAGATAAGCACGTGTCTGGGATGCCTAGTCTTATATAGTCTTGTACTCCTTGAAGCAAGCCCAGACATGAGATAAGCACTTGACCCCTTGGAAGTTGTGGCTAAAAACATACAACCAGTTTGACACAGCCCTGATTAGCCCAGAGTCTGACTCTCATCAAAACAGGGGTGGCACCGCTATTTACACATTAGGCTTAAATAGCAATTAAATTGAATTAGCCACTATTGTTCTGAGGCAAATAAATCACAAGTACTTAATGTGGGGCAATGGGTTTTGTCAGTCTGAAAGGTCTGGGTTCCCTCTGAGAGAGATGTCTATTTTTAGCCTGTGACCTGACCATTTGGTCCCTGCCTCCCCTGGTTATCCACGGCCCCCTTATAGAGATACTTCTGGCTTAGTTCCTGGTATGGTTTAATCAGGGACAGTCCTGCCTTGAGCGGGCTGGACTAGATGACCTCATGAGTTCCCTTCTAGTCCTACTTTCCTAAGACTCTGTGGGCGTGCTTACATGTGGCACTATGGCACCATTGTTACTATGCTGTCATTAATACTTCCATTTGGAAGTACTGAAAGGCAACACAGTAATAGCTGATATTGCTCCGTGCATGCTATGAAATTGTTATTTTAGGTGTAACCCAGGCAGTATTCCAAGAGGTACCCCCTCTCCAATTAAAGGTATCAAAGCAGGTACACAAGCACTGTGGGAGGTGTAGGGACTCTCCTCCCCCTATAGACTATCAATGGGGACTTAACCATATACCTTTTAATGATGGAACAGTACTGGGAACATAACCAGTATAAACCAGGAAGTCTAGGGGACACTACAATGCCCCGAAGGGGCAGGATTTAACAAAGGTTAGAAGACACAACAGGCCCTTTCCACTGCAACAAGAACTCTTCCCCACTGCATCACCCACCCCAGCTGGGATTTGAACTCAAACCTCTCCTATGGTAGCCAGAAACTCTACCACCCAGCCATCAGTGCTGGCGCTTTATTAGTGTGCTAGGGGTCTTGACCTTCCAGGAGCCCCAGCCTCATGTGAAGCTTCCTGGCCTTTGATTGGAGGAGCTGGAAGCAGAGCTGGGAACCTCTCAGGATGCTCCAGATCCCTGCTGGAGTGTGGGGAGCCTCTCCTGCTAGCTGCAGCCTCTCGTAGGAGATCCTGGAGCCCAGCGGGGAGCCTCTCCTGCCAGCCGCACGCCGGCAGGTCCCACTCCTTCAGCCTTTTCTGGGGCAACTGCTCCCACCCCACTGGCCCAGCTCTTGCCAGCTTTTTGAAGCTCCTTCCTTGTTGTCCCTGATCTCCTTTGAGTCAGCTGCACTGCCCCTTTTATCCCCCTCCAGGTGACCCAAGGGGCCAATAAGGGGACATGGAGGGTGAGTCTCTGGAGCCTCATTGGTGACGAAGGGGAATCCCAAGTCCTCCAATCATCTTTTACCCTTTCAAAACCCATGGGCTAAGTCACTACCAGCTAGCCCGTCACATAGACATTACATCATAGCGACATGCTATAATGGGGGAGCGCATTGCTATGGCAACATGTGCTACAGCAATGTAGCAGCACATGTAGATGTGCCCACTGATCCTGAAGAGAGGGGCTACAGGGGACAGAGAAAGGTCATTAGCCATGTTAATCTCATCAAATCAGATGGAAGTGGTGCCTTAGAGAGCATAGTGGCACCTTAGAGGTTATTTTGTTCAAAAAAGCATAAGCTTTCATAGACAACAGCATACTTCATCAGCGTGAACTATAGTCACTTGCAGCAAAGCAGGAAGCTTTTAAACAAAATATTTATTAGTTCACAACAATACTGCAGGCAATAGATTGGCTAACACTGGAGGCAATCACTGATGGGGAAAACTGTTCTGTTTCTCAGGCTTTTCTCTCAAGCCTCTCAGGCTCCTTGTCTTTGTCCCTCTCACTTTGGCTCCAGGGTGTCTCAACACAGGCTCTTGACAAGGAGCTTCTCTAAAGTTTCCTGACATCAGAAACAACAGGGAGTCTCTTGGGCATTGTACACGTGACACAATTGCCTTTTTTAGTGATTTAATCGCATCACACTTTACATGTGCGGCAGCATGTTGTGCTTTAATTTCATCACACTGTACATGCGCAGTAGCATATTGTGAATTAATTGGCTTTGTTACTTAGCAAGCTAAAACACATTCCAATGTATTTTAGTTTGCAACATAACAAATTGCAGGGGCCACTTGGCCTGCTGGCAGCTCACTCCCCGGCAATGGATAGGCTCTGCAGGGGAAGGAAAAGGGGGAAAAACACGGCAAGAGGCTTGTTGGGCTTCCACTGCACTGTCTCTGCTGCCTTTCTGCTACCTGGGACCACCCAGAAATGGGCTGGCTTGCCCCTGGGGCAGTGCAGGAAGGTGGCAGGAGGGTGGCTGGGTGTGCTTGCAGCCAGAGAAGGCTTTGGGGACAGTGACCACGGTGGTGGAAGCCCAGGTGGGTTTGCAGTAGCTTTGGCTTGGTGGCCTTCCAGCGTCCTGTGCACTGTCCCTGCTGCCTTCTCTGGCCACTAGCACACCCAGCCATCCTCCTGCTGCCTTTCCACATTGCCTCAGGGGCAAGCCAGCCCATTCCTGGGCAGTCCCAGGCAGCAGGAAGGTGGTGGGGACAGTGCATGGGGCACTGGAAGCCCTGGCTGAAAAAAAGTTAAAAAGCGGCAAGAGGCCCACTTTTTCTCCCCACAGCTGGGAAGTAAGCTGCTAGCAGCATCTGAGCTATGGGAGGCCTGGTCCTTCATGGTGGTGGCACTCCCCTCCCCCCAGCCAATCTACTAGTGGGCCAGGTGTTGTCCCAGCTTGAAACCAGCACCTGGCTCACACACCCTGCTCAGATGGCCCTGGGGAGTGCCACCATGGAGGGAAGGACTGGGGTTCCCTGCAGCTCAGGGGCCACTTAGCCCACCACCAGCTCTGCTCCCCTCACCCAGGGCAGGTGCCACTGGGGAAAACATAAAAATAAAAAAAGCAGTGAGGGGCCCAGTCCTTTTGTTTTTCTGGCAGATCCTGCCCATAGCCAGAGGATGAGCCGCCAGTGACATCTGAGCTGCAGGGAGCCCTAGTCCTTCCCTCCACAGCAGCAGCACCTCCTGAGCAGCCCAGGCAGGGGTCTAGCAGGCCAGGTGCTGGCTCCAAGCAGCTCAGGGCCTGCTGGCAGCTCACCCCCCAGCCACAAACAGGCTCCACTGGAAAAAAAATGGGGCCCCTCACTGTAACAGTGACAGAGGCCCTAAATTGAAATATGGGTTTTTAATGGTCACAATTCAAAACCCACCAATTAAAAGCCCATTGTTTCAATTTAGGGAGATCTAAACACCTGTCATGTGTACAAGTGGCCTGGGGTGTCTCCTTTCAGTACAGGCAGAAAATAATGGCAAGATTAAAGCAAAGCTGATTAATTTTCCATGCAAGATAGAAAAAATCTGTTGCCACCTTATACAATTCCACCTACTTCCTCTTAATAGAAAATAAAAACATTTGTCAATTAAACACGGCATTTTACTTAATGTAACTCACATGAATATGTATTATACCACTGAAGTCAAAGGATGTTATGTCTATAAAAATAGTAGTAGGAAAGTCAGGCCATTTGTTATCACAAAGAGTAGAAAGCAAATGTTGTAGGCCAAGTGTGTTTTCTTGTAATAGCACCAAAATCCAAAGAAAATTATATTGAAAAAAACCTGACCTAATTGATTGTGTCTGGGCCAAAGCTCACTGAAATCAATGATAAGACTACCAATGATTATGTTGGATTTTGACTGAACACCTCAATGGGCGCATCCAAACATGCATGGACATTTGGTTCTCTGGGGACAAGTAGTAGCTGTGCACCTTGCATCACCACTACTTCTCCCCAGGGAACGATCATGCCATGCAAGCTTTGGCTCATGGCAAGTTATCCTGGGTGGGGCAGGGGAGGCTGGGACCACCACTGTGCTGGCCTCAGCAGCCTTACCAAGGGTCCTGGGGGCCTCCCAGGGCTGCAGCCACAGCGATCCTGCCAAGTGGAGCCTGGTTAGCAGTGGAGCACAGCTCCAGCCAGCCCAGCTCCTCTTGTCATCAGTGCACACTAGCTGAGCATGGTTTCTCTGGAGTTTTTTCCCACAGTTTTTTTTGACCCCTGGATATCCAGGGGTCAAAAAACCTGCAGCAAAAAAAGTCCGGCACAGTGCACACTAGGCCAGCATGCCCTTCCAGCACAGAGAACACTGGACGTGTTTGCAGCGCCACACACTGCACAACTGCGGTTGTCTGAAATTGCTGAATCACTTTTCTGCAGAAGTGACTATTTCTGTTTCTATCATTTGAAAGATACACATGCATGCAAGAGAAAAGAAATGTGATTTTAGAATAAGACAAAAGTCAAACAAAAAGTGAGCAAGTTGCCTCCTCCCAAAGTACTGAAGGAGAAGAGATAGTGGAATTTACAAAAGAGTGGCAAACTGCAAGCGGGATAACTGCAATACAGAGCAAGACTTTCTCCAACCACATTCCCATCTCTTCGGGAACTCTGGGGACTTGGTCTCATCTTTCATTCTCAGATTCAGCAGAGAACTCCATTCGTTAATTAACATCCTATAAGAAAGAAATGGAAACTGGTTGCAGCCAATGCCATCCTGTTCTCCAACAAAAGGGCAAAAGTCAAGAGAAAATGTGAACATGGTTGCAAAATTCATGTCACCTTACTTCCATGTGGTAAAACTGTCTTGAGTGGAAAAGACAAGGACCACTAAGAGCAGTGTTTGGCATAGGGAGAGTAGCTATTAAGGACCTTTTGCACTGTACCTCTTAAACTGTGTCTTCTGCATCTGTATTTCGTCTCAAACGTTGCTGTAAATCAGCTGTCAGCAACTTTAACCAGCATGGGCCAGAGCTTACAACCCAACCTTTGCCACAGGCTGTCTCTGCCCTCCCCTTTCCAAGCAGCTAGATACCCAACCTCTCTGCAGCAAGGGAAGTTTAGCCACTGCAGAGCAGAGGTTCCTCAGCAGAAAGGGGTGCTGTGGACAGGATGGGTGTCACATTTCTGTAACCCAAAGCTGATGTGAAGGATTGGACTTCTGCAAACTAAATCAGACCTCATTGTGGGCCAGATCCAGCCTAGTGGCCATGGGTTCCTGATCCCTACTCTAAATAGCAAAAATAAGTTTCAATGGCATTAAAAAGCCTGAATAATTTTTACCTCAAATCAAAAGACATAGTCCAGTCACCATATAAATACGTGAGGCAAGGATAAACTGTTCTTTCCTCCTACAAAACCACTGCCTTCAGTGTAGCTGATTTTTTTCATTTTATCTGAATTTGGGCAAACATCTCTGATTATTCATAAACATAGTGACTTCTCCAGATCCTATTTTATCTTCAAAACATTTGTTAGAACCATTTTACTCACAGTTCAAAGTATCAGTTGTCCTAAATAAAGAATATAACTCTATCAAGCATTTTTCAGTAAATTAATTTTTGGATATCAGACAGTTTTTCCTTCTTTGTGAACTAGTTAATCTCAGGACTCATCATTCCTCTTTATTGTTCATGCCATTTGATTGGTCACATGAGTTTCATGCCATTTTTTCTGTGCTGTGATTGGATAACTTTATCTTTCTAAGTGGGAGGAATTATTTATTTCTGTTCGTAAGTTGTCCACAAACAGCTGTGGCCTTTAAATAATTTGTTCAGTGATTATAAAATATTAGGCACTCAAAAGATTTGCTTAACAAAATGAACTGCCTCTCAGAAAAAGGCACATAACCATATTGAAACAAATATATCTATGTGTGTGTCTTTATACATTACTATAAATAAATATATATATAAAAGAAGATCTTTTTCTAAATATCTTTGTTTGTACTTTCGGCTTGTACTTGTACCTGTATTTCATATTTTAAAATAAGATTCAACACTTCAGGCCCAATCCAGAAACCATTGAACTTAATGGATCAACTCCTGATGACATCACTAGATGAGACTCTTTATAAAGTTTTCACCTTGTAAATCATAATGAGCTAGAGTTTCAGTTGGTGTAAATTACCACTGACTTCAGTTGAACTATAATTGATATCATCTAAAGATCAGACTCCATGTTTCAAATCTTCTTCTTCATCATTGTGTCTTAATCATCCAATCCAACCTTTCTATATGATCTGTTCCCAATATTCTGCGCAGGCCACTGCTTCTGCCTCTGCTGCCAGATCTTGTGGGGTGCATTGTAGTGCTACAGGGTATTCCAGGAGATGATCCATAGTATGCTTCTCCTGACAAACACACTGGGCATTTATACACATGCTTCAGGGGCAGGGGGAAAAGGGAGTAGTGGAAGCCTTCAATTAAAGTGGCTCCAAGAGCCACACTAATTCAAGCGCCTGGAGCATCATGTGCATCAGTGTCCCCACACTGAAAAATGGAGGCAGGGGCTCTTTAACTAAAGCTCTTAAAACAAGCTTTATTTAAAGCACCTCTGCCACCATTTTTCAGCACAGAGACATTGATACATGTGACTCTGGAGTCTGCTGGAGCACAGTAATTACCATGCTTCAGCAGACTCCAGTAATTACCATGTAATTACAGCATATCTGGGAATTGGCTTCGCAGCAGGTACCAGAGGGTGGAGGTTGACAAAAACCAATCGTCTTAGTGTGCGGTCACCAGTGGGGTCCCTCAAGGCTCTGTCCTAGGGCCTATACTGTTTAATATCTTCATCAATGATGTGGACATTGGTGTCAGAAACAGGCTGGCCAAATTTGCCGACAACACCAAACTCTGGGGTAAAGCATCCACACCTGAGGATAGGAGGGTGACCCAGGCAGATCTTGACAGGCTCATGAAATGGGCAAATGAGAACTTGATGGTGTTCAACACCGAAACATGCAAGGTTCTCCACCTTGGGAGGAAAAACCTTCAGCATGCTTATAGGCCTGGCAGTGCTACACTGGCTAGCACTACAGATAAAAGGGACGTGCGGGTCATGATTGACCACAAGATGAACATGAGCCTTCAATGTGATGCTGCGGCTAGTAAAGCAAGCAAAACACTGGCTTGCATCCATAGATCCTTCTGAAGCAAATCCCGAGACGTCATTCTCCCATTGTACTTGGCTTGGTGAGGTCACAGCTGGAGTACTGTGTCCAGTTTTGGGGTCCGCAATTCAAAAAGGATGTAGAGAAGTTTAAGAAACTGCAGAGGAGAGCCACGTGCATGATCAGAGGTCAGGAAAACAGACCTTATGACTAAAGGCTGAGAGCCATGGGACTCTTCACCCTAGAAAAGCGCAGGCTCAGGGGTGATCTTGTGGCCACCTTTAAGTTTATCAGGTGTGCTCATCAGGATCTGGAGGAACATCTGTTCACCAGCGACCCAAGGGATGACAAGATCAAACGGTCACAAACTCCACCGCAACCGATTCAGGCTGGACATAAGGAAGAACTTCTTTACTGTCCAAGCCCCCAAGGTTTGGAATAGACTGCCACCAGAGGTGGTTAAACCACCCACTTTGAATGCCTTCAAGACACATTTGGATGCTTATCTTGCTGGGATCCTATGATCCCTGCTGACTTCCTGCCCATGGGGCAGGAGGTTGGACTCGATGATCCGCTGGGGCTCCTGGTCCTGGGTACAACCTAAAACTGCACCCTGCCAGGAGTGGGTGCTGGGTGAGGCTCCCAGTGGTGCGGGAGCCCCCAGGAAATGCCAGGCCAGTTACCACCCCAGTGAAAGGTGGGTTGGGGCGCCTTAACCCCTAGCCCTCACCTTTGGGTGGGCTGCGTTCCATCAAAGGTAGTTGTGGAAGTACAAGCCCCAAGAAGGAGAGTGGGGAGTTGGAGGCCAGGTAAGGCCAAGGTCACCTGAGTCCTGTGGGAGTTCAAGACCCCAAGGGGGAGAGTTGGGGCTGGGCATGGCTGTGGCCACCTGAGCCCACCCGAGGAGGGAAGCCCTGAGACCCCAAGCAGAGGGAGAGTTATGAGTGGTGAGAAGCCCCAGTGTGAAGGGACAGCTATGAGAAGCTCCCCACGTCCATGAAGGACCCAGAGCGGGGGACCCTGGGGAAAGAGTAAGGGCCATACATCAAGGCCTGTCAGTTTCCCCTGACTGGCCCATGCGGGGGCCAGGACCAGGATGGTCAGAAGGGCTAGGTGGCCCGCTGAGAGGGGCGCCCAAGAGCCAGGGATCTGGAGTCCCAATTGGCCCTGGGGTGGGCCAGGGCTAGAGGAGCCAAAGGTCCCAGTGAGGGGACCACACCTGAAGGGGAACCAGTGGCAGTGAGATATATGGCCCAGTATGATGGCAGCAGAGTCCGTCTGAAGGGAGGAACACAGGTGGGGTCCTACAGTAGGATTCTGGGGCCCATCGTGTGAGACTGGTGCATATGAGAACATCATGATGTCATCTGCGACGCTTGGTCTGCAGTATAGGGGAGAAATGGAGCCGCAGATAGCGGCCCTAGCATTGGGGCAGAAAATGGGCAGCCTTCCACTTAATTACATCAATTAAGATCAAGGCATGGCAGGTGAGAAGGCAGGCAGTTAACCCAATAACGGGTGGGCGAGCCACATGGAGATTGGGCCTGAGCAGGCCCCCTGTTACACTAATATCCAACTGAAACTTCCCTTTCTGCAACAAGAGAATTACTTCTTGCTCTGTTAGTTGTCACCACTGGGAACAATCCAGTTCCATCCTCTTTTGAACCCCACTTCAGGTAGTTGAAGGCTGCTATCAAATCCCTCTCAGTCTTCTCTTCTCCAGACTAAATAAACCCAATTCTATCAACCTCTCCTCAGAAGTCATATGGCCCAGTCCCCTAACCATTTTTGTTGCCCTCTACAGGACACATGTCTCATGATTTCCAATCTATTGTCTAGATATTAAACTAAGATGCTCCCAGAGAAGCAGCTCACAATTTATTCTTCCCTATATTCCTTCCTCATATTTGGTAATATATGTACTGGGAGTTGGAGGTAAGGGATAACCAGAATCTCTTGGCTGAATGACAGAGGCAAACAGTGAGGGTGTCAGCCTAGGAGGTCTGAAACCTAATTTTTTTAAATAAAATGAAATTGAGACCACTTAGGCTTTGAAATATGAATACTGGACTGAAAGCAGTTTCCAGCCAAGGTTTGATTCTTCAGGGTTCTGAGTTGCTAAACGAATTCAGCACAACAGTGTGTGCTGTAATTTAACCTCATCCGCTTCCAGGATTTTCTTTCTGGTTTCTCAGTGTTCAATTAAGACATTTTCTATACAGACATATTAAATCCACCTTCACCATAAATGAATAAATTCAGCACCCTAAATTTTTCTTGTATTATTCAGATTATTAATACTCTAAATATATGCTCTTTTAAAATGCATATCCTCCCAGAATATCTAGATGGGTAATATATATTTTAAAAAGAACAGTTACTTTTAAAATGTATATTATCCATGCTGATATTCTGAGAGTGAAAGATTTATGAATAACCTTGGGCCTGAAATTTTTAAATGTAAATATAATATCACTTAGGGTATCTTAAATTAGTTTAGAAGACTGTAAAGACTGGAAAACCATGAAATGGCATAAAAAGAACTGAGAAAGTAAAAACAGAGTAAATGAGCAGGAAAAAGGTTTTTAATCAGGCTATTTAAAAGCATTTTACTTCAGTTTTCTTACCATGTACTTAACTTCAGTTACTAATTAATATTTGGAAGATACTGTATCTTTTTTAATCAGTACTGGTATTTTTAACTGATTCCTCCCTGAGCTGCCTCATTGAATATATTATATACCCATTGTAGTTAGATACAAAATGGTAATTTTCTGTAACTGCTTTTCAAAACAGTAATCTACAACTTTTTCTGAATCTTTCTACATCTTTCTCTGCTAGACTCCTATCTCTTTCCCCTTTCCTTATTGAAATCCCTCTTGTTATTCTTCTCCTGTGCACCTCTCATCAGTATTGTTTTTAAAAATGCCATGATCTATTTAGAGACATCTTATTGCTCCTGTTCCCTAGTAGATTCCAGTTTCAAGTCAAAGTCTTGATTCTCCAGGGGTAAAGCCCATGTTATCTCAGAGACATTTAAATGCACTTCTGGCATGTGACACTGGGAGAAGACTTTTGAGAGAGAGGTGTGGATGAAAGAGTTTTAAATCTGTGAGCAAAGAAACTAACTCTAGTGGCTTGTCTCCTCCTGTCTTGTAGAAGGAGAACTTCATGCATTATGGTAAATAATGAAAATTGTTTCAGAAGGACCAGACTCAGTTATCAATTTCTACTTCAACTAGAACAAGATGCCAGCTGTTGGCTAGGTACTTCAGTTCATAAGAGTGAATGTTACTGAAGTTCGGAGTAAAATCCAGTTTCCAATTAAGGAAATTGTAAGCTGGTATTCTTGTTGAAATAAGTAATTGAGGTGTTCAAAGAATCCAATATTATATAGATATAGATATATTAAAAGAAACCCAAAGCAACAGCTGGAGATTTCACAAAAAGAATTAATACAAGACCTGAAATATCAGGTTTTGTAAAAGGAATTAAAACAAGCTCTTTAAAAAAAAAAGCCTTAAGGGGTCCCAGGAGAAAGGCGTCAGCCATTCAGACACCACTCCACAGGAGGTGTGAGGCCGGGGTGTAGGGGTGGCAGAGCCCCGTAAGTAACCGCCAGGAGAACCGCGGTCAATGAGCACGCCCGATGAACGACCCCAGACACTCAGGTCCAACAAGTTGTGGCAGACGAGTACGGGATTGAAGACTCAGGTGGAAAACACCAGCTCAGATGGAAACACAAACCTGTGAGGAGCTTAACACCAATTACTCGAGCAAGAGCTGCACGAGAGTGACTGGTCAAAGCCCGACGGCTACACCAACCTTGAGCCTTCAGCCATCAGTGATATAGTTGGGCCACATAGTTCTGGTTAAGCAAGGACAGTTGAATCAAACTGTGTGTGAATATCAAAAATGAAGGACTTGTCTACAGCTCCATATCAGTGGCAATCCAGAAACCTAGTCCACACCTCACCCAGTCTAATCTACAGGCGCACTCCAAACATGGAACTTTGCCAGTGAAGCTGTTCTGAATTCATCATGAGTGCTTCCTCACAGGCCCACCAGAGAACAAGGGCCAAGGGCAACAAGATGGTGAGCCTGATGGGGACAGCTGGTGATGAGCCCAGAGCAGCTACTATGACATATTTACTGTTTCAAATGTGCATACTCAGCAAAGCAGGGAAAAACAGAGTATATTCAGAGTACACGCTGGAATCCATTTCTACAATGGTGTTGGTAAGCCATAAATTATATACTAGGTACAGGTTCAATGCAGTTTTCCACACTGGACTTTAAAAGTGGACTTTGGAGACTCAAAGTGGATTGAAAAGATAGAGGTTGGGAGGAAACATCTCCACAGTAGGATCAGGACTGTGGCAATGTAAACATGTTGAGTTCTGGCTGGTGCAAGACATCTACCACATTTGAGAGTTATAAAGAGTATTACATGGTATGTCCTTCTGATGTCTATACTGCAGGAACAGAACTTTCCTGCTAAAATGGCCTTTATCTTGACCCACCCTGAGCATATTTAAATTAGAAACTATATCTATAAGGCTGTTTCAAAACCTTGGTCTCTTGCATGCTTGCTCTCATGGACATTCAAGCCTTTAGCTGGGTCTCAGTGATACCCTGATGCAGAGGTTCCCAAAGTTTTTTCTTATTACATACACTTTCCAGATTTGCCAGCTGCCAGCATACCCCTACCAGCATATGTTTTATATTTTTACCTCTTAAATGCCAATTATTATTATAATAAAAATTAAATCCAACATTACACAATTTATCCCTTGTACTCCCCAGAGATGTCTTCCATACCCCTAGAGGTATGTATACCACAGTTTGGAAACTCCTGTCCTAGTCTATGGTAAATCTTTCAACCAAAAGGGATATATTTCAGATAATCTATGGTAGGCTGAATGTTGTCAACCTAAAACTGAACCCAAACAAACTTCAGTTAGTTTAAACAGAAGTTGTTTACCTTCCACACCAAGTCAGTGAAGAAAGATTTTTTTTAAAGCTAACAAATGGGGTAATTCCCTGCTGCTCACAGATGTGCAGAGTTTTGTAGAACTTCTCCTTTTATAAAAGTTTAATTTGTTAGATGGCCAGTATTACAAAGCTCTTTCATAAACTGGGGGAGAAACAGAAATTGCAGTGTTCAACAGAAACAGAAGGCTTGCTCCTGTGTTTCATAGTTTCATAGTTAGTAGGGTCAGAAGGTACCTGAGCAGATCATGAAGTCCGACCCCCTGCCATGGCAGGAAAGAGTACTGGGATCAAATGACCCCACCAAGGTGTTCACCCAGCCTCCTCTTAAAGACCCTCAGGGTAGGAGCCAGCACCACTTCTCTTGGAAGTTGGTTCCAGATCCTAGCCGCCCTGACCGTGAAGTAGCGCCTCCTGATGTCTAGC
>NW_017728918.1:58663008-58678243 GCF_001723895.1 Crocodylus porosus | reverse complement strand
CCCCAGCCTGTAGGTATGGTGCTGGTTCTTCCTCCCCAGGTGCATCACCTTGCACTTGTCGGTGTTGAATCCCATCCTATTCTCATCCACCCACCCCTGTAACCTGTGTTGTCTTTCCCATGTTTTAAAATCCTATTCATATTTGACAATACATGCTGGTGCTAGTGGTTTGGAAGTTTTGCACAAAAAAAGATTAAAGACTAAAAAGGATTATGTCATATTTCAGCAAAGAGAACAGAATGACATTTTTTTGGTTAATTGTAAATTTGCCCCAAAAAAAAATGCCTTCAGTTATGCTAAAACTACTTGCAAATTCAACCTGAATTCACTGGATAGTTTTACCTTGAAACAAAATTTGGGGATCTTAATTCACAAAACTGGTGATGAAGAACATTACCTGAGAAATGAAAGATATGTTTTACATCTTTTCTCTCTAGATCAAGCGGAGAGTGGATTTAACTTCGAGTTTCTCATCTTGCTGGTGACTGTATTAATTAGAAGGCTGCATAACATTCTGTAACAGCAAACTCATAATCTCACCTGATGAAACTGTTCTGTGTTGTTTAAAATACAGAGTCAGAGAAACACAGAGCAAGTGCCTGAGAATGATTCTCTACATATGTGGGTAAAGCACTCTAATGGCATATAGAATATAGAATCCCATTAAACTTATGTCTTAAACATCTCGCATAGGTAGAAACAGTCAAAAAGCCTGGATGCTGAATCTATTCAGTCTTTACTGGTTAGTCTAAACTGCATAGATTAAACTAAAACAGAAGTGAACAGACATTTGCCTTTGATTCAGGAAATGCAGCCACATGCCTGCAGTGGCTCAGGCCAGAAGCCAGCGGGCACTAAAGCATGGCTCTCTGGCTGTGTGTTTACTTCCTCTTCCTGATGTCCCAGAGGTCTCTGGCATTTTCAGTCCAGAATTACAGCAACAAGACTCTGCAGGGTTGCTTATCACTTTCTCTTCCTGCTTCCAGGTACCTCTGGGATTTGTAGTCTACCATTGCAGCCAGCAGTAAGTTTGAGCAGGGGAAGGGGTGTTTAACCCCAGAACCCAGCTGAGGTTTGCCAGGGAGGGACAGTCCCCCCTCCCTGTAAGCTGAGCTGCATCTCCAGCTGGGCTTGTCCCACCCCTTTGTCAGCCAGCCCTCACTGCTCCAGCCTAGGGAGCAGAGAAGCGAGGCCAGCCCTACTGTCTGGAGCCAACAGCACAGCCAAAGGCTGGAAAGCATGCTGGTATGCTGAGGGCCTGTGATTTAACTTGAACCAGGAAGGGATCTGGGACAGAAGTTTCCTAAACCAGTTTGACCCAAATTGGTTAAGTCTGATACTACATTCAACCAGGTTTACCCTAAACCAGTTTCAGCCATTTTGAAACTGTTTTATGTGCACTGAATTTCTGTTCTGTTACAGGTTTAAACCAGTTTCTGATCACTTAAACTAGTTTATGTGCGACTTGTGTCCCTAGTCCTTGAGTAAGTACTTACCCCATAGCTACTAAATGGGGGAGGGGCCACCTTTTCTAGTAAAATCTTTGTGAACCTAGCCCTTCTTCTCCTTTGTGTTTCTACTGAACACATTAAATTTTCAGATTTTTGTTTTGGCAAGGTTGGTTTAATCTAAACCAAGGCATTTTAGATGTTTTAGTTTAAGGGCTAAACTGAAAAAATCAATTATTCACAAAGCCTTAACAACAAGGAGCTAAGGGCTATACATTTCACTTGCCATGCCAGGTAGCACTCTGCTGGGGCACACTGCACTGTTTCATATGTGTTGCCTCCAGAAGCAGCATAACTACATTCATGCCATGCTGCACATGGACTAACTGACTCTGACTTTCTGCCCTGACAAGATGAACTAATTTGGGTAGCTAATTACAAATACTACCTTAAAACAGGAAACAATAAATTAACATCTGAAGGGATGAGCACAGGAAGATATAATTGATAGATAGATAGATATGTATATGTGTATATGAGTGACTATATATGTGTGTGTGTGTATGTGTGTGTATGTATGTATGTGTGTATATAACTGGGATATAACTCTCTTCCTGTAATTTGCAGAGGTGCAAATATCTTGCCCTAGGACCAGAAAATCAGTTGGTAAATGGAACCACTCTCACATATATTATCATCTTAGAGTGCTGTAAGAGAAGCTTTCTGATCACGGAGGAGCTTGAACTTCAAAAGATGAATTATTTTATAGGAAATGGTAGGTTGTACCAGGTACACTAACAGTAGAGACTGTGGAGCATTTGGGGTTGCAAAAATATTAACCAAACTAACAGGACATTTCTACTGGGTAACATTCAGCCAAGATGGAAAATTGGTGCAGGAAATGTAATGATTGTATTTCAGAGAAAGATCTTTCTAAGATAGGGGAGCACCTTCACAGCAGCACCTCAGGGGATGGGGCACCAATGAAGCGTACTGCTGTTAGTGTCCTGGCATTTGCCTGAGACTGACAATCAATATTTTCTTGTAGTTGTGGACTCTTAGACAACTAAGAGTGTGTAAGAGTTTCAATGTGGCCTGAAACTTAGCCAGTGAGAAATCAAGAGACTGTGCTAGTGGCAGAGGCTCTAGTGATGGAATCTTCCCCAAATCTGGGGTTCTTAATGAGTAACATGAAGATCGAGGAAGAAACTTTAAAACCAAGCTGTCTGAGCAAACTTGTGAGATTCTAGGGAACCACAGAAATTAAAACACCATCTGAGATGATGATGGAAAAGTTTCTAGAGGAGTTTGTGGAACAGCACCAAAGAACTGGGACTGGCATATCCAAATTATTTTGACAGCTTACAAAATAGAAGTTCTAAACTGGATAAACCTTGAGACAGAGGTGCAGTTCCTGACTTGAGTGCATGAAGTAGGCACAGGATATATTTGGATTCTAGAATGAAACCCAAAATTATCCATAAGAAACATCTAAGAAAGTATCAGGGAGACAGAATTTCAATGCGCTTAACTTTCCACATGCACACTCTCAAAACTGTGGAAGCTAAGGCTGGAAAATATCTTACAGTATGGCTGTTCCATTAGAATAGAAGGGGCCAAATAAGTCTGTATCCACAAGGCCCACAGAAACAATATACACTCTTCACAAGTTTGTAGAGGGCTTCCATAAAGATTTTTAAAAAAATCAAGCAAAGAGCCAAAGACTCCAAAGAGGTTTGGAGCAGATGAAATTGTTTGGGCTGGAGGTAAGAAGCTGTGCTGGCAGAAAGACACTATAGATCATTACACTTTTGTCAAATGCAATTTGTTAAACTACATCTTGCCTTTCCATCTGGGTGAATTGTTTAAGGTGTCCCCATTTTAGGTTCCATCTAAAAAAATGGATGAATTTAAGGTAGGACACATGGTAGATTTATCCACTACTCTTCATTTAAAATATCTCTAAGAGAGTATGAATCATACTTCCACCCAGAAGGCAAGTATAATCCTGCACAGGAATTTGAACACTATTAGGCACAGGGGCTGGATATTGTTTGAGCAAGAGCGTAGGTGCGACTGAATGAGAAAGAAGGAAACAGCACATAGGCCAAGAAGGAAGTTTTGACAAAGCCTGAACAACACTGGCCCTTAGGGAAAACTAGAAAATAGGCTTTGGGGATCAGGATGCTGGGTGAAAGAAATTTAGAGTTATGAGGTAAGAAACTCTGGTCATTTGATTCATCCTGTGCCCAAGTCAGTAGTCATATGTACTTATAAATATGTGTTGCCTCAAAAATACCTAACTCTATTACCAATTTCTCTTTCTAAATGGAATAATCTCCCAAATTTTGACTAGTTGTTCATCTCAGAAAGTTACACTACTTATTCCTAAGGGAAAAATAGCAAACAAAACAATAAGACAAGCAAATAAACATAAAATGAAACATTTTGGCTGAAGATTGAAGTGCTAGTTTATCCTTGTTTCCATTCTCCTGTAAGAGCCAACATCCCCAGCTGTACTATACCTCCCACAATTTCCCCTGTCAGGGAGAAGAAGCTGAGCAGGGTGGAGTTCCCAGGCATAACACAGTATAGGAGGTAAAGCTGAGGATTCTCTATTTAGCCCATAATTTTTGGTTTGGACCAAAATATTTTGACAAAAATAAAAAAAAAATTCTGAGACGAAGGGATACTTTTTACAAAAAAAGCTGTTTTATTGAAAAAACAATTTCCCATCAATAAACGTTTTGACATGCTGTACTTTTTTTTTTAGCCGTACCTCATAATTATCCCCTCTGAATTCAAAGATCTTTTCCTGTGAATTGTTGCGAAGTCCTCAGTTTTTCCTGGGCATAGGCATGAAAAAGGAAAACAATTAATGTTTGTGAGGGTAGCTGTTTTTTAGAAAAAATAATGGGTGGAACCCAGACATTCTTTTTGTGGCTGTTTGCTTATTCTGAAAATGTTGCCATGAAAATTAATTCAGAGAAAAATATTTCAGTGGGAAGTCAAAATTCTTAGGAGAGGAATGAAAGGGACATTTACAGAGCTTCTCTTTCATTCTGAATATTTTTTATTTCCATTCCAATGTCATGCTAAGCACCTCAACAGGATGCCACTGGGAATATTCAGAGAACCCTAACATAGAAACAGAGGGATTTTTCCTCCTACTAGCTTTCTCATACTAACCTTCAGTACCTTAACTCACCATTATGCCCATGTCCACTCTACAGACTTCTGCTGCATCGCTACATCAGGCAGGATGTAAGAAGGTACAAGCCCAGACTTACATAACTGCCAGCCAAAGCCTTTTTGACAAAGTTTTACCAGCATAATGTCAGTTTTCCAGTCCAGTTCTTTCACTCATATGGTGGCTTTACTACATTGATGCAAAACAGCTTTCCTCATAAAGCTTTATCTGCAATAGGAATACTTTGCACAAGAACATAAGAACTGTCATACTGGGTCAGACCAAAAGTCTGTCTAGCTCAGTATCCTGTCTCTGACACACTGGCAAACGTGAGACACTTTAGAGCATGGGCATTAACTTGTTTGCTACTGCAGGTGGATCTGAACTCCAAGCCTCTTCACAGGCTGGATCTTGACTGCAAGACTCCTCTCAGATTTGGATCCACCTCCAAGGGTGGAGCAAGGGGTGGCAATGACACTGTGTCAGCTCAGAGACTTGCAGGGGTTAATGCAGTCATCATTCACCTCATCATCAGCAAAACAAGTTCCCAACGGGGCACCGTACCCCAGAAATTGACAGCAGGCCCAACTCCCACTTGCTTCTCACCAAAATCCCTGCCCTCTCTAGGAGCTCTATGGGCAGATGACAGGCTCCATGGGTCAGATTCAGGCTGCAGGCCACAGGTTGGATGCCCTGGCTTCAAAGGAAGGGTAGAAGAAACAGGGCATGTGTACAGTATAGTCATCCATCCCCTGTCATACCCTCACAGTTATCATCTGTAGGTTATATTATCCCTAAGCTGCTTTAGTCTGTTAGTATACCTGTACACTACACTAATAAACACTTTGTGTAGACAATATGAAGTGAGGACTCATTAACCCCATCTGTTTTAATCTTATGCAGAGCCCAGTAACCTCTGGTGTCATGCATTCTGTCTGCTAGTATCTCCAAAGCAGTATCACTTACAAGACTTTGTCTGCTATCTCAGTCCAGACTTGTCATCAGCATTGTTCTTGGCAATGAGAAAAAATGGAAAGCCCCAAGGGTAGGAAAATAACGTGGCATATGTGCCATGCTTCAGCAGTCAATCCAGACATATGCTGGTAACTCAGGGTCAGGAATTAAGAGGCAAGTCATGAATGAACATGTATGGCTTTGTCATTCTTGCTTCTCCCAGCAGCTGTTGCTCTTAGCAGAGGCCATCCTCTTCTAAAATAAGGAAAACCTTAAGAGAAGTTCTTAAGGTATTGGACAGGGGAAGACCTTTCCAGTACAAACTTTATCTCCATGGCTTTTTTCAACAGCTTATCCTTTATAATGTATTTTCTGCACTCTTTGCTCCATAATTAAATTAGTCTGCTTTATACATAAACATAAAGAGTTGCTGAGTCAAAGGCAATAAATACAGGACAGTGACTAATCAAATAAGGATAAGGATAAGACATCTGTCTTCCTGTGTTGTATAACTCTGTTTCATAATCATGAATCAGTTTACACTCCAATAGGGTCACAGGAATGAGCATTTTTTCATCCAGTAAATGCCAGAAAATACATTGGGAGATATATTGGGAGACGTAGTAGTGTAAGACTAAATATCAAAACTTTCAAAATATGGAATGCAGATATAATGAAGGTATTTCTATTCTGACATTAAAAAGTGCCAGGAAGCTAAAAGTGTCTTGCAAAGTTACCTCCCCCACCACTATGGTTCAACTTAAACTTTACAGTTAAATAATTCATTTAAGAGTGAAACTATCCTGAAAAATATTAAAAGCATTTCATTTTGATCAAATCCCACTGTGGAAGAAATCAAACTTTGCGCTGTGGTTGAATCAGAACTGACAGAGCCAGCTTTTCTTTATTTAAGGCTATACTGTGATCACAGGGAGAATTCCATACAGCAAGGGGAACCACCCTTGTCTGTTTCAAAGAATTTCTCAGACTCTCTAAGTTTACAAGCGTATTTATACTTAAGACAGAGAAAGAGATAAAAAACACAACCTTGGAGAAACAAAACAATAGTAAATTACACAGAAATTTAGGAAGTGTACTTAAACAAACTATCTATACACAGGGCAAGATATCAAGATAACCTAAGGATAACCCAAGGCATGCAGGATTTCTTATCTCAGAACATTTAACTGAAATAATCAGTATCAGCCTTCTGGTCTCTGTCTGTTTTTCTAGTCAAGTAAGGCAATTACTTCTACACCACTAAAGGCATATATCAGTATTTTTGTTCTCCAGAGAATCATTTGCGTAAAGGAGGACTTCTGCTTCCAAAATTTCATTTGTTTCTGTCTTTTTTCTGTATTGTTTACCAGTTTGAAATCAGATTTATTTGTTTAAAATACTATTTCTTTTTCTAGATATTATAGCAGTTGGAAGGTGCACACAAAAGTGCAACTCCTGGGTCTAACTCATGGCACTTCACAGAAAACACCATGAGTTACACCGGCCCTCCCGACCCAAGAGACGTTAGACATTCAGTTAAGAGGGTGAGTGATTGAGCTTCAATTCGGAGCCCATCCAAGAAGAGAGGCTGTGTCTCTGCAGCCTCTTCCCCAAGCTCCGCCCCTCCTCTACCAGCTCCCATTCAGTCTCAGGATGGGAGGGGGAGAAGGCAGGGAAGGGACATCCATTCTGCAGTTTCTCCAGCTGTACTGGAGTGGGAAAGGATGGATTGGAGCTCCCCAGAGGTGGCTGGGTAACCCCCAGCATGTGCTCTCTCTGCTCTTTTTCCTCCCTTCCATTCTGAAAATAGCACCAGGAGACACACAAACAGAAGTTAACGACAGTGCTCCAGTTTGAAGCACCTACATCTGAACCCTCAGGTAACAAGGGTTCAGATTGTGTTGGGATTGGGCACTTTTAAAGTGCTCTGCAGACATGCACTTGTGTTTGGTCACAGCTCTAGTGTGCCTAGAAAGTCACAGACAGAGGAGTATGACTATGTTGTGGTAAGGCTAGTAAAAATGTGATCCTACAAATGGCAAAGCAAGTTAAAATAACCTCCTCTTTCAGTAGAGCCTTTCACAGGTGTTGCTATTTGTGTTTCTAACCTCAGTTGTGGCTCATTGCTCTTTAGAGGGAGGAAACTCCAGCGCTCTTAAAAACAGCTGTAAAAAGCAGTCTTTCCTTTAGGTTTGCACTGAGATGAAACCTAAAGTTATGCAGCAGTGAAGCTATAGAAGTGAGGTTCTTATATGTATATACAAATCCTAAGGAATTCTGCTCTCTTTATTTGGCAATACCACTGAACACTAATGCATACATCTGTACTCTTCCTCCTTGATCTGTCACAGGGTTTCAAAAGTGAATTATAACTTACAAGTATAATTTTGTTCCCAAACTGGGAAGAGCTAGTAGATGCCTAAACAGTTCACAAGACAATCTAGAGTGCTATTTTTAATTGCATAAATCAAAGGTTTTGCAAGGGCTGTATTAACTCATGTCTCAGGGTTTATAACATCTGTATTTGAGATTAGAATGAGACTTTCCTGGGGTAATCTGTCCAACAACCACTGTAAGGTTTCCAGCATTTTCATCTGAAGCATCTGTTACTGGTCACTATGAATTACAAGATACTGGCTTAGGGCCCAAATTGGATATGGTATGTTAGTACCCATATTTTCAGGGAAGTAAGTGACCTGCACGTGGATATCTTTTTAGCTATATATACAACTTAGGTACTTGATGTGCTCTTTTGCTCAGAATTTCACCTGTCAGTACAGATATTTCATTATCTCTTAAAGACGGTGTAAAAATAAACTGTTTGTGATTACCACAGAAGCCATGGTGAAAAAGTGTTATAAATAAGGAGATAGAATACTACATAAATAGAATTTATGGACAACAAGGATGCTCCTGTGAGTGATTCACTCAAAACTAATCTCAGTTCTATCACCCAACAACAAAAAATGAAGATATTTGTTATTAGCTATAGGCATCGGATTTTTACAAGATAATACAAATTTACATTACAGGCAGTCCTCAGACTTATGATAGAATCAGTTCCTTAAAACTGCATCTTAAGTCGAAATGTTGTAAATCAGAACCAATTTTCCCATAGGAAACAATGTTATAAATGGGGAATTGGTTCCTGAGCCAAGGCCTGATACTCTATTTTCACCAAAAACAACCCAGAATTTTATATTCAATCAATTATAGATGAGCAATATAGCTACATTAATGTATTTATATTGTAAATAGCTATCATATTGATTTGGAAGGACTACTTTGAGGTAACTTTGCTAGACTTTGTGAAGAGCTCTGGGTTGGGCCTTTTGAAGGGTTCTTGGCTGGAGTCTTCTCAGGAGTCTTTGCTGCAGGTTTTTCTGGAGTATTGTCTGCTTTGGTAAAGAAAGAGTCTAAGGAAGTTTGACGAGATGTTCTCCAGGGAGATGGGCAATGCAGCAAACTTGTTCATTGGTGTGGCACTGCATTGGATCAAGCATTGCAAAGTCAAAACTGATGTCAGAAAGTTAAAACAGGGTGTCAGTTTATAAACGTTATAAGTACAAAATGTTGTAACTCAAAGCATTGTAAGTCATGGACTGCCTGTAATAAAACACTTTTCACAGACAAGCCTATGAACTTCACTTCATCAAACTCCTGGATACAAAAAATCATGGACTAAATATAGACATTGGATTTATGACACATTATAACCTGCCTGACATCTGACTCTCCAGGTACCTCTCCACTAATTACCTGCTACATTAATCCCCCTTCTCTCTTCCCCCTCCCGCCAACTCAGCCTGTCTCTAACCCACTGACTCTTCAATTTATATCTTCACCGGCTGCCTGTTTTGCATGCATACCAGCCCAGCCTCTAGCTTCTTTACTTTTCATTCCACCCAGGAAGAACACGCACCAACTGCAGAGGCTTCCTCAGCCTGATGAAGAGTTTGTAAACCCAAAAGAATGCTAAGAAAAATTTTTTCCAAATATTTCGGTGAGTCTGATAGCTAATAAAATCTCACCCAAAGAACCTTGTCTGTAATAATGTCTCTGTCACTCTGCTCTTGGATCTCTTCGCACTAGCAAATGTAATGGAGCTGCCAGCTTTTAACACACTTTACTCAGAAATGATATGTCAGTGGTATAAACTGGTTCCCTACAATCAGAGTTATTGTACAGACATGAAAAATTTATCTATATTTATTTCCCTGGTTAATGAAATGCCATTTTGGTTTTGTAATTCATGATTTAAAAGCAGGTCATAACTTGTATATCTGAAGTATTCTGAAGTACAAGTCCTACATATTATTGATGGCGTTATATATTTAATTGCAGTTTGGCCACTAGCATTTACTCCTCATATTAGCCTTGGTTTAAGACCAAAGAACACTTATGATCTGCACAAAATGAAACCTCAGTTTCACCAACAACAAAAAAATCAGCTTACTAATTTTGCTTAGAGGAAAGTGCAAAGCTCTGGGTAAATTTTGAATAGAATGGGAAAGCATATGACAGCTCACATGCTGGACTCATGATTTAGCAGGATACAAATTGTTTTGCATAAAAGCAACTAAAGCTTATACAAACACAAAAATGAGACTTCATCGCACATTTGCTATCATGGATGGAGCTGTCATCTTGTACTTTGTACACTGCCTGAGGTAAATAAAGTAACTTACTTGGGGAGTAAATAATACTTGAATTTGATCTAGAAGAGTGTGAAAAAACATCCGAATACATGGAAGGGAATATCATGTTTCTTTGCATGTTTATTTTTTTCTTTTTATTCATTCTGCAACAGCTGCTGAATATCCCAACTGACATCCCATTGTGACAAACTTACAGAGTATACAGTAGGGCTGTGCGAAGCTTCAGGTGTTGATTCAATATTGTGATTTGGCCCAATTCAGCGGCCAAATCTCTGAATCAGGATCAAATCAGGAGACCAGCAAAAAGGTCTGAATTGGTTCGAAGCCTCCAAATTGATTCAGAAAAGACTGGAAGATTTGGTGATTCGGACAGTCCCTGCTTGCCGCCGCAGGGAGCTGGACCCAGGCTCCATGCCAGTAAATAGGGGCTGGGGAGGGGAGGAAATGGAGGAGTGGGGAGAAGACCATGGGGGGACCCCCACCAGGCTCCATCCCCTGCCTGCTCCCCCAGTCCCTCTGAACACCTCCCAACCCCCACCATCTCTCCCAGCCCCATCAATGGCTGTCTCACCTGGTCCCAGCATCCCAGGTCTTAAAAATATCACTTTTTTATCACTCACTGGCTCCTGCCAGGCAGGGGGGGAATACCCACTTCCCATGCTGTATGGGGGGACTCTGCCATAAGCTCCCATCCTCCACCCATTCTCCCATTCTCCCAGCCCCAACAATGGCTGCCCCGCCTGGCCCCAGCATCCCAGGTCTTTAAACAAAAAAAAGCCTTACATTCACTAGCTGCTGCTGCAACTGTCAGGCCCCCCACACAATCCCCCACTGCACTGTGCTGCCAGACACCCCACGCTGTACCTTGCACCCTGCTACTACACCATACATAAGGTACCTTCCTCCTGCACCATGACCCCTGGTACCCCCTCCCACTGCTCCCCTCCCCTGCACTGTGCATCCCCTGTTGTTGCTCCTTACAAGCCCCACTGCACCATGCACCTGGGTGCTCCCCCATTGCGCCCCATCCTGCGGCCCTCTGCTTCACTGCACTGGAACCACCCCTACTCACCCTTAGCTCCTCAGCCATGAGCTCCCCCACTGCACCATGCCACTCAGGCTGTAGGCTCCCAAAGGACTATGCTGTACTGCCCTGCCCTGCATGTTGGTGCCTGATGTTAGTACTCCACTTGCCTTCTCCTTGCCCACTCTCCTTAGTTTTGATACTGTCTTCATAACTGGAATATTTTAAGTAAAGGTTAGACAATCATTTTAGACAGTGAGGTATTTGTCTGGGATATGTACTGTCATAAACCAGAAGCTGGATTAGGTGATTAGGGAAATAGTTCCCTTCCCATTCACATAAGCTAGCCAGCTGACAGGGGAGCAGCTCAACATAGCTTGCAGGGAAAGGTGTGCCTTAAATCTCTCTGTCTCTCTCTTTCTAAAATTAAGGTGCTTCCCTCCACTCAGGATTTACAGCACTTAAACCTCTTCTGGAGTTAGGTTCCTATGACCTTTCTGTCAAAAGCCAAAGATGGGTCTTTTCAAACATAATCAGTGTACTTTTGTTTGTCTAACATCTCAGTGGCTAAAGTACTCATTCAGAATGTGGAGGCTGTGTAGTTCAGACAGTTGAAAAAACACCTCCTTTTTGCTCAGAGAAAGGCTGAGACATGATCTAAGTACCTAGCTGCTCAGCATGGTTAGGACTGCAACTCATCTAGACATGGCAAGAAGCAGATTTTTAGGTACATATCAAATTACACTGGTAAATACTGAGTCACCAAAGGAGATTGGGTGCTTCCAAGTTTAGGAAGCAGCTGATCATGGGGTTTAAAGATTTTGAATCTGGCTTTAGGCATCTGAAGTGAACTCCTAAGCTCATCTATGGATATATCCCAATGGATATAAGGAATATATTATATAATTGGTAACAATCATTTGGACCCCAGTGTACCCAAACAGTTCTTTCACATTACGTATGAAGAGCAAAAGCATCATCCACAAATAAGATAAACTCAGAGCTTGGAACTATAAGCTAATTCTTGCATCAAAGTAATCATTTCCTGAGCATTTCTACTCAGCACAAGGTCATAGGCTATCACTTGTTTTGCTGTCCCTCCAAAAAAGTGACTTATTTAGAAAAACGTATTTGTTCACTTTTATACTGATGATTCTAGCTTTTTTCCCCCTAAAGGACACCACAACTATCCAGTAAACATTTACATAACCCAAAAATACAGCCAATATTGAAAAGATTACTAAAAAGTATGTACTTCAGGAATATTAAGAAGGTTTAACCTTTCAGTTTCCATCGAAGAAGAGTAAACTTGTTAATGAGCTATAACTTTTTTTCTAAAGCAGTAAAAACATTATCAACTGTTATTTTGAAGAGTAATTAATGAGCTACATGTATCTTCTTGCAAGCCAGGTAACCACATTTTCCCTGATTGTTGAGAACTGTTAATGGCATGGCATAATGGCAGAGTTAGAAAACATTCTTTTCCATTGATTGATTCTAATTTTCCATTTTTTAAATGCCAGTAAATACAGCAGCTATGGAAATTACAACCCGGACAGTTATAAAGCAACTGGTTGTTTTCATCCTAGTCTACTATGCTTTCTTAAATGTATCATGTCATCACTACTAGTACTTTTATTCTAATGCTAAACTGTATGCTAACAGGTAGTAAAATATTTACTGAATATTTAAGCTATGTGTAACCTCCTTTAAAACATCAAGCAGCTTGCAAGCTTGTGGTATATTTATTCATACTATCAGCTTAACTATGTCTACGTATTTTTCTGTGAAAATCAGGAAGCAACTACTGGAAAAGAATCTTTCCCTGTCTGAATAGAACAGTCACTGTACTCTTTTAAAAGATCCTCTGAAATCTTGACATTCTTGTTTCTATACTTTTTGCCACTCAAAAAGCATTGGCAATTCCTGTAATTTTTTCTTCATTCCTTTTTCTAAAGCCATTAGTCCATTCCTCAAACTTTTTCACAACTGTTTTGCTCTTTGCCATTATTTCCTCTTTTTCAGTTTCCTTCTACACTCCACCTGTAGAGCTACTAGGAATATTTCTGTGTTTGATGTACTGTACAGAGAAGGAGCTGGTAGTGTGATTCCATTAAAAAGAAACTACTCTACTTGATCTCCAGCATGGAGGTAAAGTGCCTACATGTTGATGCACCTGCCTTGCAGCAGATTCTAGGGAATACATTGGTTTAGGATGGCATTGATCTTCTGGATTTCTCTGTGAATTGGTGCACAAGGTCTTGCCTTATTTTTTTATTAACCTCTCGGAGAAATATAAAGGAAAGTGAGGTGTAAAAGGAATGGGAAGGAAAAACACAGTGTATAAATGTAAATATAAACATTTTTTAAATCCTACTAATCGAATTGTATTCAACATGCTAAATATTAGCTGGCATTCAGAGAGCAATGCTGTATTATAAGAACCTAAGGCTAGGGACAGACATTACACATAAACTGATATAAGTCAGAAATTCGTCTAAACCTGTAACTGAAGTACAGTGCACATAGAACAGATTCAAAATGGCCAAACACCAATTTAAGATAGACCTGGATAGATATATAGTCTCAGACCTAACTGAATTAGGTTAAACCAATCTATCAAACTTCTGTCCCTGATACAAGTTAGGTCTCAGTCCCCCAGCATCCCAGGATGCATTGCAGACCCCGCTCTGCCTCACAGCTGAATGGGCAGCCCCATTCCTGGCTATCACAGAGTTGAGGCAGCCTCCCCACCCCCTCTAGCAATGGCACAGGGGGGCAAGGGAGGCACTCTGGCCCAGAGAGGTGGGGTGGAGGGAAGCCACCTGAGGCCAGGGATTTACCCCTCCCCACAATGCAGCTCTATCACCCCAGCTTGGCCCCCTCGTACCTCTCAGCCATAAGGGGTAGGCGAGAGGGGGGAAGGAGTGGACCCCCCATTACAGCCCCTGAGCCAGAATCTGCAAAGCAGTGACAGGGAAAGTCCTCAAGGCATGGGGCTTTATCCCCCACAGTGCAGCTCTGCCAGACTGCAAACATCCCAGCCCTGCCCCTCACCATCCCTGTCAGCCATGGGAAGGAGGAGGGGGAATGAATCCGTGGTCTGGCCCCCAGCTAGGCTCTTCACAGTGGGTGGGAGAGAAAGCCCGCAAGGCAGGGGCTCTCTCCCTCACAACACAGTTCCACCAGGCTGAGAATGCTCCAGCCCTCTGGCAGGGCCCTTGCCCCTCACCAACACCCCAAGTATCAGCCATGGAGGGGTGGGGACCCCTAACTCTGGCCCCCCACCTGGGGTCTGCACAAAGTGAAGGCTGTCCCCTCTGCAGCACAGCTGCACCAGGCTTTGAATGCTCCAGCCCCTGACCAGACACCTCTGTCCATCCCCTCCCGCACACACCCATGGCTGACAGGTGCAGAGCTGGCAAGGGGACAGGGCTGGGGTGTTTGCAGCCCAATGCAGCTGCATGACAGCAGAGGAAACCCATGCCCTGGGGCTTTCCCCCATCTACCCATTGTGTAGATCCTAGTTGGGGGGCCAGATCAGAGGCCCATTCCCCCTACCTGCACCTCCCATGGCTGACAGATTTAGGCAGGGGCAGTGGCTGACAAGGGGGTAGGGGTGGTGTATTTGCAGCCTGGCAGACCTGCATATTGGGGTGGATGCCCCTGCCTCCCCCAGGGACTCCACCCCCTCACTGTGCAGACCACCACTGGGGAAGCCAAGGCAAAAAGATGTGTTCCCCACCCTGCACACCCATCCCTCTGTGGCTGAGGTTGGGGGTGGGGGGGAAGGCAACAGTATGTGGTAGGGACTGGGGCTTTTCCATCCCAGCAGAGCTGGGAGACATGCATGAGCATTCCTCACCTCCTGGCCTTAGCCACAGCAGACATCTGTCTGCCTTGGCCAACTGATGAGTGAATATGCATCTTTGTCATGCATCCACAGATGCATCTCAAGCAG
>NW_017728918.1:58660650-58662468 GCF_001723895.1 Crocodylus porosus | reverse complement strand
GCCCTACAAACTATGAAACTATGTATTCTATTTGTTGACCATCCAATCTACACAGTTTAAAGAAGGCTACATAGATTGATTCATAGATGTGTGGGTCTGAAGGGACCTCAGTAGGTCATTGACTCTGACCCCCTGCCCTGGGAAGAAAAGAGTGCTAGGGTCAGATGACCCCAGCTAGGTGCTTGTCCAGTCTCCTCTTGAAGACCCCCAAGGTAGGGGAGAATACCACCTACGTTGCAAGCCTATTCCAGATTCTGGCAACCCATACCGTAAAGATTTCTTCCTGATGTCTAACTTAAATCTGCTCTCTGTCAGTTTGTGGCCATTGTTCCTAGTTGCTCTGTCTACCAGGGTAACACTTGGAGTATCTCCTATTCCTTGCTACCCCACACCCAGATGAATTTGTAGGTGGCCACAAGATCTTGCAGAGGCTGAAGAGATCCAGGCCCCTCAGTCTCTCCTCGTAGGGTTTGCCTACAGGTCCCTAGCCATATGATTGGCCCTTCTCTGAACCCTCTTGAGATTGTCCACATCCCTCTTGAAGCGGGGCAGCCAAAACTGGATGCAGTACTCTAACTGCAGCCTGACCAATGCTGAAGGGGAAGTATCACCTCCTTGGACCTGTTTGTCATGCACCTGCAAATACATGATAAAATGTGGTTGGCTTTACTGATCACTTCATCACATTGATGACTCAAGTTCATCTTGGAGTCAACAGTGACTCAAAGCTCCCTTTCCACTGCTGTGCTGCTAAGAAGGTACTCCCCCAGTCTGTAAGCCTGCTGGTAATTCCTTCTTCCTAGGTGCAGCAGCTTGCATTTGTCCTTATTGAACTGCATCCTATTCTGTTCTGCCCATTTTTCCAACCTCTCCAGATCCACCTGGATTCATTCCATACCCTCTGGTGTGTTAACTTTACCTCATAATTTGGTATCATCTGCAAATTTGGACAGAGTGCTTTCCATGCTGTCATCCAAGTCACTAATGAAGACATTGAACAGCACTGGTCCAAGGACCAATCCTGTGGAACTCCACTGCCCACATCTTTCCAGGTCAATACCAACCCATCCAGCACCACTCTCTGGGTGCGACCCCTAAGCCAATTTTCCACTCACCTAACTGTGTAATCATCTATGTCACAGTCACTCAGTTTATCTATGAGAATATAATGAGATATCATACCAAAGGCCTTCTTAAAATCCAAGTAAATGACATCCACTTTGATTCCTGCATCTAAACATTTTATGACCTGGTCATAAAAAGTAATGAGGTTAGTTAGGCAGGATCTACCTGCTACAAATCTATGTTGGTTGTCCTTTAGTATTGCTTTCCCTATTGGACTCCCACAAGTGTGATCCTTAATAATTTTTTTAAAGGTTTTTCCAAGGATAGAGGTGAGACTAACTAGTCTATCATTACCCAGATCCTCCTTCCTTCCCTTCTGGAAAATAGGGACCACATTGGCCCTTTTCCAGATCTCTGGGACCTGACCTGAGCACCAAGAGTGCTCATAAAGCTGTGCCAGTGGCTCTGCTATGACACTGGCCAATTCCTTCAGCACCCTTGGATGAAGATAATCTAGGTCTGCTGACTTAAACACATCCAGCCCCTCCAAGTTTCTCTTCACTAAGTCAGTGCTAACAGTTGTTGGGCTGGTTTCCCCTTTATGCCTGTTTATGATCAAACTGGGGGATTTTTCTTGTATTCCTGAGTTCAGGAATACAGAGGCAAAAAACTCATTGAAGACCTCAGCTTTGTCCCCCTGTATCTGTCACTAATTGCCCTAGTTTGTCTTGTAGGGGGCCTATGCTACCCTAC
>NW_017728918.1:58559548-58660639 GCF_001723895.1 Crocodylus porosus | reverse complement strand
GGACATGAAGAATTGGTTAAAGGGTTCCACTTTCTCCTCTGGCACAACGACCAGATTGCCCAGTGTACCTTGCAGGGGCCCCATGTTACCCAGTGCCTTCTTCTTCCTCCCTATGTATTTGAAAAAGGACTTTTTATTATCCTTGATCTTGGATGCTAGTCCTAGCTCTATGTCTGCCTTACCTTTCCTGACAGCCCCCCTACAGGCCCAAGCAGAGGAGGTATACTCCTCTTTGGAGACAACACTCCCCTTCCACTGGGTGTACACCGCCTTTTTGGCAAGCAGGCATTCCCAGATGCCCTTCATGAGCCAGGGAGGCTTCCAGGTACTCTTGCCCCCCTTGCTTCTTGTTGGGATGGACTCCCCCTGGGCCCTGAGTATCGTTTCCTTAAGGAACGACCACTCACCGTGGACACTGAGTTCCCCTGCCCTCAAGGACCCCAGCGCCTCCCCCATTAGTCTCCTTAACTTGTTGAAGTTGGCCCTCCTAAAATCTAGGGCTACCACCTTGCTACAGGCCCTTGACACCCTACACTGGATGGTGAATTCCAGCAAGCACCAGGGGATCAAGAACCTGGAAACCTCTTACCAAGTCATCACCTGTGGCCAGGACCAGGTCCAACAGGGCATTTCCTCTGGTGGGACTGTGCACCTCCTGGATTAAGTGGAGGTCCTATATCTCAGCTAGGAACCTCCTGGAACGGTCCGTCCTAGCTGACTGTTCCTCCCAGCAGATGTCTGGGTAATTAAAATCACCCATGACAACTACATCCCTTGCCCTAAGTGCTTCTGCAAGTTGGCCCAAAAATTCCCGGTCTAGCTCCTCCCCTTGGTTGGGGGCTCTGTAGTAGTCCCCCACCGTCAAGTCACTCTCCCTATGGTCCCCTTGAATCTTAACCCAGAGCACTTCAGCTTGCCCTTCCTCTGATCCCATTCTGCTGGCAGAGGATGTGTATTGCTCCTTGACATAGAGTGCCACACCCCCACCTTTCCTTCCCTGTCTATCCCACCTGTAAAGCCTATAGCCCCTAATGCTAACTGCCCAGTCATGGGACGAATCCCATCACATTTCTGTTAGCCCTATGATATCTGGGTTTGAACTAGCTATTCTGAGGGCGAGTTCCTCCTGTTTATTCCCCATACTGCAAGCATTGGTATATAGGCATTTAAGGTTTAAGGTTAGAAATATCTGTCTTCTGTACACTCTCCAAGATTTCATGTCATGTAATCCATATTTAAAAGCCAACATATGGGTGTCTTAATTTGACACTTCTTGAATTAGTTGTATAATTTATTTGCAGAAGAACTTTTTTCCAATTAGCTAGCAATGAAGATCAGAAGCAAAACTAAAATATTTATATTGCATCCTATTAAAAACTAAGGCTGTCTTGCTCTTATAATAAATGATAAATTATCAAAAGAGAAATATTTGGTAATGAGTTAGATGAGTACAGAGACGTTGGAATCCTCAGAACAGCTTGTTCCATCAGCAATGAATGTTGATTAAATGAAATAGAAACTAGATAAATCAGAAGGATTGTGCAATATCTCATGTTGTGGCGACCCAAGCATAGTAAGCTGCTTCAGGAAGCGTCCACATGTCTCTTGTGGAGTATGTGGGGCATTCACATTCTGTACTAACAGATCGCCATGAAACATAAAATAATAATAACTTTTGTATAATTTTTTAAGTTTAAGAGGAGAGTCAAACCCTCACTGTCTTGTACAGTAGAATGTTCCATTTTGTATTTTAAACTGCAATCTTGATACTCCCGGAGAAGTTTGTTTCTCAGTGGGCACATCTACATGAGATACTTTACTGAACAGCAGACTAATTTGCTGTGCAATAATGCACCACTGTCAACATATGCACAGCAATTAGGGTGCAATAGACTAATTTACTGCACTGCCAGATATCACTGGTATTTGATGGGACTATCTGACAGTGCAGTAAATTACTGCACCTAAGTTGTCCCATCTAACTGGAGATTTGAAATTTGTGAGGCATGGGGCACAGTGTAGGGAAGGTATGTAGCCATGCAATTTGCACTTAAGGTAAGTGATCCATTCCTCCAGGTGTTCCTTGGAATGAGATGATACCTGGGAAGCGCTCAGGCAGCCTCCCCTTGAGACAAGGAAAATCAAGATGTGGTGGGCAAGTGAAGGGGAGACTGTTCCCAACGTGAACAAGGAAAAGCCAGGTTTGGGGGGTCTCCAGGGGCATGCAATCACCCTGGGGATGGTGCCCTGCTACAGAGCCCAGGGACCTGTGGCCACATTTAGAAACAAACAAAAAGTCAATACTGTGGACCCAGCCTGTGGAAAATCATTAGTCAATAGACAACACTTTGGAAACTCTAATAGTCAACACTTAGGATGAAGCAAAGATTTACACTTAATTATAAGGACAAGGGTTGTTCTATGGGGTTTGAGTTCTCATAGGACTAATAATATCCTAAAAAGATGAACATATACATAATTATCTGAAAGATCAGAACCTTAAAATTTTGCTGTCCTATGGGGGAGGGGGATCTTTTTCCTAAGTACAAATGACTGTATACATTACAAATACCATTAGCAATGTTTAGTTGCACATCAGTACAGCACAATGATTCTTCATATTGTGGCTCAGTTTATCAGCTCTGCCAGTGCCTTCTCCAACCTTTAAAACTGTGACAGAAAGAATAGGTCTGTCTACAAGTGATGCTCAATGTGGACTATAATCATGGGCTGAATTAGAGATATCCATAAATTATCTTCTAATTTTAGATGAATGTGAAAAATGAGGCCCATCAACCAGGCAAGATCTAAGATAGGAAGTCAAGCATTTGAAAGGGGGCTTAATAGTATTGCTAAAGGTCTTTCTTCCCTTTCCTACACAGTCTTTTAGAGGATGGAACCTGTGAATGTTTACATCAAACATGCATTTTTCTTCAGAAGACTACTTGCAGAAACAGGGGCTGTCTGAAAGAGTAATGAACTGCGGGGGCAGGGAGGGGGAAGAAACTAAGGACTTGAAATGGACACAGAAGCTTGAAAGAGTACCAAGGGTCCCCCTCATTGTCATAGGCTAGATGGAGATTGCCATGGTGATCAGGCAAAGTGGTTAGCAAAGGGAATCATATCAAGAGATGTGAAATGATCTATTCTCTATAACCAAGGTAAGAGAAGCTCGCTTCACTGGGCTTTACAGAGTGTCCAGATGATTCTTGAGATACAAATGGTTTTTTTGATTCTCCTCTCATTTTTTCCTATTAATATATGCCACTTTGGAGCTATCAGATAAACACATGGAAAGAAACATAAAAATAAGGATGAGATGAGATGACATGACATTTTTTAATCAGTATTTCAAATCTTCAGGTGACAAAACAAGGGGAAAAAAGCATGAGAGGTTGAATTCCCTCTTTAGTATCAGAAAAAATGATAAGATTTCTCCTAAATTAGAAATCAACTAATATCTTTTCAATGGGTTTGAAGTTTGCTGAAGCCATGATGGTCCAGGACATATAGGAGAAGCAAAAGAAGCAAAACTTTATAGTTGGGAGGGATGGTAGACAAGCTTTTGGGCACAGTGCCCTTCTTTTTAATTATTAAATTCCATGTCATCCACTGTTAACTTAAATATACTTTGTTATTTGAATTCATTTAATACTATCTTTATTAATGTGGGCTGTCCTTTTTCATGATGGTAGTAATTCTTGCATTTATTGTTAACCCCTACTGAAAGCCCAGAAATTGTATGCTTAAAAATCGGGGGTGGGGGAGGGAGGGAGTTAGCAACCACATGCTATGTGAAAACATTGAAAACTGTTATAGAAGCCACAGTAGAAAAGGCATTGAATTATCTATTACCACACACAGGCAGGTTTGATTGTGAGGGGATCCCTCTTTAGTTTAGTAAGGGAGGTAAGGCAAGTAGACAAGAATTACCCTTCTCCAGATAACAAAAATTATAGGTGCCTTTGCACCAAAGGGAAAGATGTCTGTCTCCAATTCCTTCTCTCCTTCTATTTTGGTTTTTAGAAACCTATTTCTCTGGGGGTGGTGGTAAGAGTTAATGGAATACTAATCTCCGCTTATATAATTCCATAACTTAGTGGTGGGGATAGTTTGTTGTTGTTTTTTTGGGGGGGTTGTTTTTTCTTCAAAATTGAGAGTAATTCTATTTTAGTATTAATGTCTGCACTAAAGTGCTATCTAACTGTACTTAGCAAAAGTTTAAGATGGACAAAGTAAAAGGTGTCAGTTCTTGATCCATGATGATAAGAAAGGACTGTCAACTTGTAGCTAAAATTTCATTTGCTTTTAGAATTTGATTCCAATTATCTATATACTAACACTAAAGGTTTTATGTCACAGCTAATGAATATTACTAAGAGCTAGATTATGTCCATTCTCCAAGCTCTTTTCACCCCTTGGGCTCACTTCAATTTAAATGTGAGCTGTTAGCGCTAAACCAGAATCTCATCAGAGGTATGGGTAACACAGTATTAATCAAATAGGCATTCACTTATAGTGTGCATGTGGAAGCAAATGTGGTGTTGCTCTAAAGTGAAGTGGTCTTTGATATCTTAGAAAGTCATAATTAAAATGACAAATGAAGCTGGCCGTTTTCAGGCAAAAAATGTAACAGTCAAAGTTAAACATGAAGTCAGCAAAGCAAAGATAGAGAGGTTAACATTGTACATAATGTCTCTCATTCTCACTCTCTCTTTCTCTCATACAAAATGTTTATACTAACAAAAGCAAGAGTTTTAGTTTATGGTTTATAATTAAAGCTATCAAAGAATGGGCACAAACCAGTTGACCAATCCAAAAGACCTTTTTCCATTCAGAAGTATGGACGGAATTTCCTCAAACCTCAGCAGACCGATGTCCTGATTCATGAACCTAAGCATGCTAACTCACTGAAAGAAAATTATGCCAATTTTTTTAACACAGTCTCCTTGAATTTTATATCAGATACCCTTAATACATGTATAAAATGTAATTATTTTCATTTCTGTTATACGGGTAACCTGATTATAGTTCCCTGTTAGTAAAGAAATAGAAGAATATGTTATGCTTTTTTGGCCTTTGCACAAGTTCATAAAGACACTATGAAGGTACAGCTGAATTCCAAATAGTGAGTGCATGTACACATGCAATTAAATATGAAGCAATAAACTCCAGAGCAGTTTGAGCCAGACTAAACTACTACCAGGTGCTGTGTCTACATGTGCACCCAGGACAGTAACAATTTGAGCCAAGATGGAGCAGTTTAGGCTAGGGCCACTCTGCCCCCAGTGGTAGTAGTGGGTGTATTGACAACACATAGAGGGTTCACACAAGTGCATGTGCACCCCCCGAGATTGGTGTTGCACCCCCTGCAATTGGCCACTGCCAACACTGCCGGCAGCATCTGCAGGCAGTCACCGATTGCTGCCAACACCTGTGGGCAGTTTCCATACCCCGCCCCCCCAGCCTCCAAGGGCACACCTCATTCATGATTGGGTAGCAGAGGGGCTGGTTGGGGCATGAGGCTGCTGAAAATGTGGAGTCATATGGCTGGACAGCAGGCAGGAGTCTAGCCCTGAGCTGGTGAGCTGACTGGGCACAATTTATGCCTGTGGTCAGTGTCTACCCATGCATTTAATTGCAGTAAATTATCCTGGCATAAAATACCACTGTTAGGGACAGTGCTACTTTACTAAGGAGTAAATTAATTTACTGAAGCCTAATACCATCACACGTGTAAACAGTAATGCTTTACTCTGCAGATAATTAGTCTACTCTACAGTAAAGAGCATGTATAGACATGGTCAATGTTTGCTAACTATACAATGATAAAGAAGGTTCAGCTATACACCAGTTATTTTTCTTACTGCCTTCTGCACTGCTACAGGGATCACAACTCTTAACATTATGTTGAACTTTTCCTACGCTTTGTTTACTCTATAAGGTACAAATAGCATGCTAACTTTTCCCTGTACTTTGGTTAGTCTATAACAGGGATTCTCAACTCCTGACCCACAGACTAGATCCAACCCCCAAGCACTATGTCATCTGGCTTGCAGGAGTCCCCGCAAACCTGTGGGAAGCCCCACATGTCATGGTCCTACACACTAGATTGGGCATCCAGGGCAGCATGGGGCCTAATCCCAGCTGGGTTTTGGTGGAGCCCAATACTAGTCAAGCAGAGGTGGTACAGGACCCCTGGAGCCAGATTCCCTTCCAGATGCAGGCAACACAGGGCCCCATCTTGCCTGAAGACTGGCCCGATGTCATTCACCTGACCCACAGGGCCAAAACCATGATGACCACTGGTCTATAAGGTACAAATCTAACCTGCATTTTACTATATATTATAGAATAGTCATATGAAGTTCAGTGATTTGTATTTACTAATATAACCTTTATGATATGTGTACAATCCTGTGAATAGGGTTCGGGGTTTTTTGTCAAATTATCAAATAAAGCTGTTTTGTCAAAAAAATCCCCAGCCAGCTCTACCCATCATCTTATTTCATATGGCAAGAGATGCAAACAACAACGTTCAAAATAAGAAAATGCAGATTAGCAAACCAGGGGATACTTTCAGGACTAGTTGGTGGAAATCTCTTTATGCCCCCCAACAAATGATCAAAGCAGATTTCCAGCAGATTGCAACTTGTGTCCATTCTCTGTCCCATTTTATCTATAAGTGTGGATGTCATGAAATATTCATTAAAATTTTAAAAATTTATAAAATAAAAAAAACATAAAAAGAAGAAATGGAATCAATTATTCCTGGAACAACTTTCCCAACCACAGAACAACCAGAGAAACAGCACCAACACCTTATAGCATTCCAACCTCAGAGTTGAGGCAACTGAAATAAGCAGCCAACCTTCAAATATCATCACTCTCTCCATGCACATATGTACCAAAGCTGAAAAATGTCCTCTCTAAAGGCCTGAATTTCTGTCCAGAAAAATGCCCTAATATAACACTACAATGTGGAGAACTAGAAGAATTCTTCTGACACCTCTGCCTGAAGGGATATTTCCCCAACCAAAATTAATCCACTTCCAACAACACTTAATCCTCTGAAAACATTGAGAAAAAAATCAAACCCCAAACACACAAAAAAAATCAGATTGGACACCTCACAGTGGACAAAACTCTGTCCTTGACTGCTATATTGACTGCTTCAGGGAAAGAATTAATAATGAAATAATCAACAACACATGCCACCATAACAACCTCTACCCATCAGAGAGAAAGGCCATAGAATTTCTAAGATCTAACTACCAAATAATGATAAAACCAGAAGATAAACGAGGAGCCATAGTCATCCTTAACAATGGAGAATACATTAAAAAGAAGCCAACAAACAACTCTGACACCACCTATTACAAAAATCTACAGGAAGATCCTACTCCCCTTTTCACCTTGAAACTAAAAAATTTCATCAAATCCTTTTCATCAGAACTACAAGGAAATGACAGACCTCTATTCCCTCACTGCCTAACCCAGGGACTTTTTACATGCTCCCTAAAATACACAAACAAGGGAACTCTGGCAGACATATCATATCTAACCATGGAACCCTCACTGAGGATATTGCTAAACTTATACACTTAATCCTCACACACTACAATTTCATCTTCAATAACCAACACTCTCCAGACCATGGACACAGTTATGGGCACCAAAATGGCCCCACAATATGAAAATCTTTTTATGAGCCACCTGTAAGAAACAAGTGGCCTTTAAACAAGTACTGAACCTCACCAACCTCTATTAATGTACCCCAAAACTGCATTTGTTGTTTGTACAGCTGCATCACACTGCAGACTTATATTGAGTCTGTGATCTACCAAGATTCCCAGATATTTTTCCATAGTGCAGCCAAGTGTCACCCACTTTGTATTTGTGTTTTGATTATTCTTCCCAAGGTGTAGCACCTTGCATTTGGCCACACTGAACTTCATCCTGTTAGCTCCAGGCCAGCTTTCCAATGTGTCAGGATCCTTCTGTACAGTGCTCCTGGTCTCCAACATGTTCACAATCCTTCCCAGTTTTGTGTCATCCAAAAACTTGCTCAAGAAGCTTTCTATGCCAGCATCCAAATCATTAACAAACACATTGAACAGCACCAGATCCAGGACAGACCGCTGTGAGACTCCACTCAAAACTTCCTGCCATTCTGACATGGATCTTTCAGTAATTACCCTTTGCTAGTAGCTACTGAGCTATCGACCTCATGGTAGTTTTGTCCACCACACAGTAATTTTGTCTAGCCTACATGAATTCCAGAAAGATTAACATCACTGTATTGCAATTATAATGCTTAAACAAACTGAAGTAAAAGCAAGAAAATTTCACCAAGGCTGAATTACTATAAAGAATATTAAACTTAACTAAGAAGGAAACAGTTAGGCCTATGCAAAGCAGTAAGTATTTGCTTCGGATTCAAATCACTGTCCCAATTCGATTCAGCCAAATCAGATCTGAACATTCAGTGCCGCTTAGGGGATTCAGCCATAAACTAAACAGGCAGCAGTCCTGACAATGCTGGACACAGCTGGCTGGCTGTTGTGGTGGGCAGAGGGGGAAGGGAAGGGGTACAGAGGGGGGCAGATCAACACCCCCACAGTGAGGGAGGGATTGGGGCTGGGGTTGGGGCTGGGACAAGCTGCCCAGCAAGGTCAAGGGGGCAGGGGCAGAGCCATCCCTAGGGGTGTGCAGCACCCAGGGGGGTGGTGAGTGGCTGGAGCCAGCAGCGCATGGCAATGGCAGAGCCAGCATTGCTTAGCGGCAGTGGCCACAGTGGGGCCTGTACAGGACTGCCCATGGGAGCCCCCCAAAATGCAGGGCCCAGGGCAGTCACCTCAATTTGCGCAGGGTGTGGTGAGCTAGGCTGCACTCTGGATGGGCAGCAGAAGGTGCTGTGAGCAGGGGTTATGCCCTCCTGCCACCCACACAGCCACCCCACACCCTCCAGACAAGCCACAGTTTTGCCCCAGTTGGGCAAGCAGCAGTAGGGCATGGGGACAGGTGCATGCCCCCAGATTGGGCCTGGCCTGGTGGCAGAGGCTATGGGGAATTTGAGGGTGTCTGCAGCCCCCCAATAGCCCTTGCTCCACTGTGCTCTGCAGGGCAGGCAGAGCCAGGGCTGAACTCTGGGCTGAGCTCTGGGGCTAGTCTCCCAGAGTGCAAACCAGGCTAACCTGCTCCACACAGTTCTGGGGAAACAAGCCCATTCCTGTGCCCTCCCAGACCAGCAGTGCACAGTGGCAGGAGCTCCCCTCCCTGAGTCCCATGCCTCCCCACCCCCACCCCCCACCCTGGCTGAGCAGCTTGTCCCAGCCCCAGCCCCAATCCCTCCCTTGCTATGAGAGTGTTGATCTTCACCCCTCCCCCCATGCCTCTTCTCTCCCCCCTCCACCCACCACAGACTTACCAGCTGGAGGCAGCTGTGTCCATTGTCCTCAGGACTGCTGCTTGTTTAGTCTACTGCCGAATCTCTGAATCTTTTCCAAATCAATTCAGAGCTTTTCATTGGTCTCCTGATTTGATTTGGATTGAGAGATTCAGCCACTGAATCTGGCCGAATATCCTCTGAATCAAATTGTCTACCAAAGCTTTGCACAGCCCTAGGAACAATACAACTGTCCAGTCTAATGCAAATCAACAAATCAAATAGCCTCAATACTGAATAGAAGCCATCAAAATAAGATACCTCAGACAAAAGTGGCTTGAAAACTCTTCATTTCCGGCTGTAGGGGCTTGAAGTGTACTTGAGACAAACAGTGACATTCTGTTGGCAGAGCACTTATCACCAAGCTAGTCAGGGCTTTAGGGAAAAGAAGAAAAAGGAAAAAAAAAAAAACTGTTCTAGCCTTCAACAAGCAGTTTTATGACTTTCATTCCCTTGAGTGATCAGTCTCCAAGAGCATTAGTTAGTTCCTTGGACCAAAAAATGAGGCTTCTTTTCTTTATTCTTGATTTTTATATAGGAATACTGACTACAAATAACATTGAAATGCATGTTTCACAAGGGTTTCAGTTTGAAAAGCTTTTAAATAATTTTCTTCTCTCATGATGAAGATTCCAAAAGATAAGTTCTTTCCAAGCTTCATCTGCTTTGCCTTGCTTTCCTGCCTCTTAAGATTTTGGACAAATTAGGTGTGAGGCCTACCATTTGACCACGTGTCTTGGACCAGTAACATTCATAATAAGTCACTGTTAGAAAATGTTGCCTTGAAAAAGTGTCACTTAAAACAGGATTTGTTTTTAAAAGTTGGACATTGCCCGGGCTGGGAGTGGGGAGGGACAGGTCTAGGGGAGATCAGATGCAGACTTGCCACCACTCCAAACTGCAGCTCAATCCCCCAACCCACCAGACCCAAAAGCAGACATCTGTTGAGTCTGGGGGATCATTGTAACTCATGGTACTTCCTTCAAGTGCCATGAGTTACAGTGGAGCTGTGTGTTTGTCAGTGCCCATAATCAACACCTGATGAAGATTGTCTTTGTTTGACAAGCTTTCAAATGCATCTCAACTATGCAGTTGGTCCATAAAAGATATTACCCTAAGAAATCCCTGCCTTGGGCAAGTTTTTTTTTACGTTTCCTCATTTATATCTCTTGCTGGGATCCTATGACCCCAGCTGACTTCCTGCCCTTAGGGTGGGGGGCTGGACTCAATGATCTTCCGAGGTTCCTTCCAGCCCTAATGTCTATGAAATCTATGACATCTATGCAGAAATTGATGTCTATGTTCTCCCTGAACTTCCCCTCTTCTCCCACATCACCCTTTCCAAAAAACAATACATCAGGATCATAATGAAGTTGTTATGGTCTTATCTGGCGAAGGTCTTACAATGACAGGTCATCAATTTAAAAAATGCATATCAATATACAAATCCAATAAAACTAGCTATTTGAAACAACTAGGTATTTAACTTATTTAGTAGCAACATTAAAAATATTTCTCAACTTACACTCAGTTTTCTCATTCTCCATTTCTTTCTAAGAGGCAAGGCATTTGCAGTAGCTTTTTCTGTTTTGGGGCTGGACTTTAGGTAAAACAATTTACCTTCTGGAATCTTCATCACGTAGAAGAAACTTATTTCAAAGCTTAGCCACATGAAATCCACTCGAAACATGAATTTTATATTTTATAAAAGTTCTGTGTTCCCATATACACTATTCCTCTAACAATCTGGGATACAGTCACCTTTAAAAACATTTCCAGAAACAATTATTGGATTTCAGGCATCCTAATTGTTCTACACTCCAAAGTTGATTTTTAGTCTGTGTTAAACATGACTAATGGATTCCAAAAAGAGATTTCCTGTATGTCTGTGGTTTCCTCAGTTAAAGTTAATGGTTAAATATTAAGCAGCATTGAATTTGTTAATGAAAATGATAAGCTTCACATTTCAGTCTTAGAATGACTATGTAATTCATATTCTATATATAAATATATCAAATGTATTGATTGTATGTAAAAAGCAATCAGAACTCATGGACAGGTGATATCTTTTATTAGATCAACAAGATTTTTGCAAAAAAAATTATTTAATTGCAAGGTTTCAGGCACAAACCCCCTTCATCAGGCATCAGAGAAAAGGTTGCAAAAGTTCTTCTAGGTAGAACTGAAAGTTCATATTTCATAGGATTTCACAGAGGAGTCAATAGATGGAAAAACCCTCTGGGCAGCAGTTCTTAGCTGGTAAGGAGTCTCAGCTCTCCTGTGAGGTGCAAATTACCATAGACAAAAGCTTGATTGTATGTACTGATGTATTGTATACACATACAATAACTCCCTATGTTGCTATCAAAATGGTAGCCAAACTAACAGTATCTGATGTGTATCCCAGGATGCATATCCATTGCTAATTACCTTCACAGAGGACAGAATTAGGTCTACAGTACTTATGATGACAACACAACAAGGATATTCAAACAAAATATTATACATGGCCAGCAGACTTAAACATTCTTCCTCTTCTATTACCTTAGGGATGCCTATGTGAAAAACCTCTTAAACAGATCAAGTTTCAAGTGTTACAGTGGAGCTGTTAATAAAGCTCTCTTCTCTGAAACAAATTGTTCACATTCTTTGATTGCCAAAGTAAGATGCATATACTTACTGGAAAAACAGATGACAAATTCTCTTTTCTTCAGCCATCACCTTGTCTAATACACACACAAGGAGAGATTTTTGGCTTCCCCTATGGCTGATAAGGATTCCTAAATGAGTCATTAGCGGCCAAAAAGCCAAGCTATTTCAGTGTAGCCTCTGGGCTGTTCTAAAGCATGCAGAACACTTACTTTGAGCCACTATTCATCACCTCCACAGCTCTGCTGAAAGCCCTGTCCTTAGCTGTAGTCTCTTTCCCCTACAGGAAGTTGTGACAGATTTGTGTCCCAGGGTCAGCCATGACACCCCCTGGGGGGGCACGCAATTCCTGCCTGGCTCTAATGTTAGGGGCTGTCACCTCCTTTACACACCAGCCATGCCTTGGATGTTGTTATTTATTAGCATAGAGGCTGCCTGAGGGTCTCAAAGAGCCTGCAGTTGTTCTTATGTCAGGCTTTGGCATTCTTGGCCTCTACCCTTTTTGTTATTACTGACCCCTCTAGCTCTAGTTTGTCTAAGCCAAAAGCAGAAAGTGCTGATGACACAGAGTTAAAAGGAACAAGTATGAACATGCAGGTGGAAAGCCCCTAAGACAAGTGCGCATGTTCAAACACACGCCACACACATGGCCAGTGTGTGATGGAGTAAGGTATTCAATTTGGCAGAGCATGCATGCCCGGTCATGCACTAAGCAGATAGCCATTTGTAGCAGAGCACTAGGATGCCTGCTACTGGCAACAGGAATACCGGCTCAGCTGCCACTCACCAGGGCAGCACAGGTGTGGGTTGCTAAGATAACCAGTTGGGTCAGCTGACCAGAAGGGGGCAGGGCCTGGCCTTCATAAACAGCGAGGCCGAGGCCAGAGTCAGTTCCCTGCTTGCAGACTAAGAAGCAGGAGCTCTGCTGGAGCAAGCAGAATGGGCATAGTAAGGAAGCTGGATGGCTTGAGCAGTGTTGGCATGAGGATATGGGGTGGAGAGAACCCTGACAAGGGTATCGATGAAGGATAGCCAGGTTGGCCTAAGATTTATGTTATAGCCAAAGGGCTTTGTGTTTTCTGTTTTGGTTGTGAAATAAGACCGGAGGACTGGGCGAGGCTGTAGGGGTGTAGGAGGCCTCATGGGAGCTTGCCAGTAGTGGGGGGGGTTCCTAGTGCTGCAGAGGGCTCTGCGTTTTGGGGTGTCTTGACCCTGGCCCCAGTGTGGGCGACATTGGGAGGAGCCCAGTGTGGGTGTAGGCAAGAAGCCCCAGTGGGGCATAGGCCTGAGAAGGTGGATCTGGGGGCCAAGTAAGGCTAAGGCTGCCTGAGTCCTAATTGGGAGAAGCCCCAGTGGGGTATAAGACCCAGGAAAGGGGTCTGGGGCCAGGTAAGGCCAAGGCTACCTAAGCCCTGATTATGAGAGTGCGGGGAATGCGGGGCACAGGCCTCGGTTGGGGGGCAGGGGCACGGGGAGTGTGGGGCACAGGTCCTGGTGGGGGTGGAGGTGTGGGGAGTGCGGGGCACAGGCCCTGGTGTGGGCGATGGTATGGAGACCAGCCCAGGGAGGGCAATGGTATGAGGGTAAGGCCCCGGTGCAGGCTACGAGAGCCGTGGGAGATAGGCCCCGGCGCGGTGAGGGCCGCAAGGGAAGCGAGGGGGCACCCGTGAGAGTGCAGGCAGGCAATTGGACAGAGCCCCAGTACAGCAAGGCACCGTGCCAAGGAGGGCAGGAAGGCAGCCTCCCTTTGATATTTACCAGCAAGACGTGGCGGGCAAGATACAGAGGGTGTATTAGAGACCCAATTTGGCACAGTAGGTAGAGGCGCTAGGGGAAGTCACGGCACCCCTAAGGCTGCCCTGCCACACCATTACATAACCAGACTAGAACATTCCACAGAAGGGATCGTATGATTGGCTACTTGAAAAGTATTTAAGTCAACACAGTTTCCGCCAAAGGCAGAGACCAGCTCAGAGATACCTTGGGTTACCCCACAAGCCGGCCACTTATGGAGGTCTCTCTGCCACCATTGTCTCCAGGCGTACCCCGCACCTGCATGCTCGGAACCAGTCGATTCGTTTTCGTCAGCTGTCGTTTTCAAATTAGAGTTCGATCATACTAAGCAACTAAAAGTTTACAACTGCTGTAACTGTGAAACCTAAACAGGCTCTGGCTTAGCCCCCTAGGGCTTCTAAGCCTCCCTGGTCTCTCTCTCTCTCTCTCTCTCTCTCTCTCTCCCCCTTTTCCACCCCCCCCGGCTCTAGGCTCCCTGGCCCCAGGCTTATCTGTTCCAAGGTCTGCTTCACCCTTCTCAAAGGCTATGGGATTGCCCCTCTGGGCATATGCTACATGTGCCCCTCATAAGAACTATGGGATTGCTGTGCCCCGCTAGGTGCTCTGGGATCTCCAAGCTGCCCCTCAGTCCCCCCACAAACCACCAGGTCACCTCTCAGTATCTAGTCCCTCCTCGGCACTGGACCTTCCTGATCCCCTCCTCCCTCCCTTTCCCCCTCTCCCCCACCACCTCGGCACTGGAAAAAAAACTGAAACCAAACACAAGCCTTCTGGCTACAACAGAATTCCTACCCAACCCTACCTGGGTCTTAATCAGTTGCTATCCGTCACACTAGCTATCCCTAGCTATCTTCAAGCCTAACGCACTCACAGTTTGTCTGTCAGTCAGAAGCACTTCTGGAGAGCTCCTCCCTACTCAGCCTCCATGGCCAGACTGCCTGCCCTGGCTCTGCCCTGCCTTAGAGGGTCTTGCCCACTTCCAGTCAGGTGACTCCCCTGGGTTGGCTGCAGATTCCTGCTAATTAATCTCCTTAGTCCATCTCTATAGCTACAGAGTCCCAGCTGCACCCTGCCTGCCCTGCAGGGCTCTCCCTGGGCTACTTCTCTCTAAAAGCAGCAGAGTGCCCCAGGCCCTCCATCACACTGGTGAATTCTGAAGAGTACACTAAGGACCTGTTACACATTGCACTTTAAGGTTCTCGGTGTTGATCAGTGTTAGTGTTAGTCTGAGTTTAGGGCGGTCAATGTTTTTAAGCTAAAAACGTCCTCTGACTTTTCCCAGCCTGCAGAACTGTCTCTTCCCACTAAAGAGCTGGTGAGTACAGGTCTGACAAGCAGCTACAGGTGTGAGGTGTCCATGCAGAACAGGAGGGTGGTGGAAGGGACATGGCATGCTGCAATGCTGGAGGACTGGAACTTGAGCAGCTTCTCTGGGGAGTGGCCACACATTTCTGGAACATGAGCGGATCAGAGATAAATCTGCCTTGGAGTGGAGTAACTTTAAGATGCCTAAAGGATGCTTAAAAGTAGTTTACACAACTTAATGTGTGGACAATCCAGCGGTTAAAAGGCCCCAGGGCCACCTAAAATTAACATGCAACAAAGACCTAAATAAATGGCATCTTATTCTTCATTTTTTGATGTTGCAAAATAGAAAAACTTTCGGACATAGAAAGCACATAACTTATATCTAAAAGAAAGATCGTATATACCATATTTTGTCACATACAACATGTAACTTACCCCAAAATTCAGAACCTGAAAATTGGGGTATACATAAGTGAAGAATATAACATCAGTGTCTGCCTCTACTGGGGAAAAGTGAAAGTAACACTGCAGGGCTGCATGTGGGGCTCCCAGGCCACTGGTTATAGATACTGCTGCAGAAGCTGCTATTCAGTTGCTTACTGCTACTTAGCAGTATTTGCAAAGAAATATCATTCTTTATTCACTCACTCTGCCTTTCAAAAAACAAGGTGCATATCTTACTTGGGGGCATGTGGTATGTTAGAAAATATATAAAGAGGCAATGAATATATTTTTCTCAGACTCCATATTTCTTGAGGTATGAACAAAATCAAAATATATTTAAAGAGCCCTAGCCATCTTCAGTCTCTCAAAATCTATAGGCCAGATTCTTAGCTTATGTAAAGCAGCGTATTTCCACTAAAGCCTTGAGAAGCTTATATAACTTGCTTTTGACTTGTTGTTTGCTTCTATGAAACTTTCTGTTACACAGTCTGATCGACACTTGTGGTGTTACATTAGCATTCTGGAAATTAATCAAAATAAGCAGCTGTTGTTTGTAGTCCACAAAAAACAAGAAGGGATTACATTAAGAATGAAAGAAATTATAATGAAATAACTGAAAGTGAGAGAAATGAAGCCAATCTTTCATTTTCCTTTATTGTGAGGTGTACAGCAGTCCAAAAAAATCAAATGCGATAATCCCATCAAGTTACAGCTTCAAAGAGGGTGAAAACTTCCCATAACTAGAGAATGCATAATGCAGCCAGAACTATTAGATATTTAGTACATTACATGGATCTTGCTATGTCATTAACTTGTTGGACACATCTGAAATGACAGAGACATTTCTGGAAGATACTGTTGCTAGAAGAGTCATCATAAATTATACATATACTGAATTCCATCCCTTATACAGGATTTAGTTAGTAGGCCATCATTAATATGCCATGTGTCATAAGACTTAAAGAGGCCAATACACTCTTTCTTCAGGCTCTAAGACAGGGGTAGGCAAAGTCTTTTAACCAGTGCTGAAAAAGCTACAGTGTCTATCTTGGAAGGTGCAAGAGTGCCAACGTGCCAGAGCCCGGAGCAGCTGCTTGCAGCCACCTGGCTGCAGCCAGCCCATACAGCCTGACCTGCTTGCAGCCTCCTAGCTGCCTGCTGGGAGAAGCTGCTTAGAGCTCGGGCTGGTGGTGGTGTGCCGAGCAAAATGGCCTTCCGTGCGATGCTCAGCACGCATGCCAGGGGTTGCTGATCCCTGCTCTAAGAAAGAACAAGTGCATGTAGGGTATATTATAGAATTTTGTTATCCAAAACAGCCTGTTTTCCTAGATTTCTACTAAGATTTTTACTATCACTTACCTAGCATTCCTTCAAGACAGATTAAGAGGTTTAATTTTCAGTATTTATGGCACACAGGTAACTGAGCTATTTCTGTTCCTACACAAATGACTGATGTGAAGAAGTACTAGTTTATGGTAAAAGTAATTAGTAAATATATTATTACAGATTTGTCCTCTTGATTCCTGTAATTTAAATATATATTCTTTTAAATTTAATATCTTGGTTAGATTTTCCTCAAATACTTTTCCCTCCAAAAAAGGCAGCAGTAATCCTAAATCCATTCTGTAACTGATGCTGGCAGCCCAGCAGCCCATCTCTTATAATGCATACAAGCTGAGCTTTCAATCAGTTTTGCAGTTCTTTAAAACATTAGGCAGATAGAAGAGCAGCTCCCTGTTGCACTAGCACTTTGTAAGAAACACTCTGAGTTGCAATGATCCCCAGACCAAGCAGAAGTTCACTGTTGGGTCTGAAAATTGGGGGTTCCAGCTGCTTGCTGGGAGCCTGCAGCCCAGTTTCCATAACAATGCTACTCCATCCTCCCTGCCTGGATGCTGCTTTCAAAATAAGAAGAGCAAAAGGGAGCAAAGGAAACTCATTCTTAGGGTTCCAGCTGGTGCTGGAAAGTAAGGTGGGTAGATTGAAGCCCCCCTAGCTTGGGGAGGGGGAGACCCAATACACCCACTCCACCTTCCAGCATGGGCTGAAAAAAGCCCAAACCAAATTCACTCTGCTCCCTTTCCTCCCTCCCATTCTGAAAACATCAACAAGTTGGGAGCTCCACAGACACAAGCTACAGAACACACTCCATTTTGAAGCGTGGTCATCTGAACCCTCATTCAATGAGGGTTCAAATTTTCACAGGCTTGGGCCCTTTTAAAGAATCCTGTAGCTATGCACTTCTGTAGACAACTTTCTGGGGCCAGATCAGGCAAAAATTGTCACTTCTGTCTGCACCCTTAGCTTTTTTTTTTAAGTCTCTGGCTATTGTGGTTGTTGAGGTTAGGCTTGAAAAAAAAGCTTATTTGACAAGTTTTAGTTAAAGCACTGCTACCACCATTTTGAAGTATGGGGACATTGAATAGACATGATACACAGGCTGCTGCAGTGTGCCAATTAGCAAGTTTAATCGAGTCTGCTCCAACACGCTAATTAGCATGTCTCAGAATAGACAACCAGCACATGTGTAGGTGCCCTATCATTCTTTAACAATGGAGCAGTCTACAAATGGTTCTCATCATTACATTCATTCATTTCCACCAATTACGTTCTTTGTGATTGTGGCAGAGCACCTTTGGGGTGCTCGCCACTTTAGAGTTCTCACAGGCTCTGAGGAGAGCCTGCTTGGAGGAGCTGCAGGGGAAACATCCCCCTTGTACCATTTAAAGGGGGATGGTATTTAAGACCTGGGGCCAAGCAGCCAGCAGCCATTTTAGAGCTCCAGCCGCCCATATAAACAGAGCAGTTCACTGCTGGTAGCCCAGGCAGTAACATTGCCTGGCTGTGAGGCTCCATAACATCCTGGAGGTAAGGGAGGAGCTGTAGGGAATGGTTTAGGAGACTCCTGGTCCTGGGCATGACTTAAAACTGCACCCTGCCTCCTTCATCCTTGGCTCATGTTAATCTAGCTGGGTTCTTTCCACCCAGGGCCCACCATGCCCAAACCCCAGGCTTATAGACCCCAGCCTACCCCTCAGGCTGTGGGTCTCTCAGCCTTACAGCCTCTGGGCTTGCATCCTCTTAGTCTTTGCTGCCAGCTATTCAGTCCTCCGGCATGCCACAGTCCATCCTCCAAAATTTTGAGTTTTCTGCTTCACATGGACTACTGGGCTTCAGATCCTAGGTTGTTCTGTGCTGGGTGCCCCTGCAGCACCTGTTGGACTCCAGTCTTCCCCTTACAACCACTCTCAGTCCTCCAGTTACAAAGGTAAATCAAAAGCATGAGCACCGACTCCAAAAATATAAAGCTCACATAATAAAAGCTCCCCTGTCAGGGTCAGTCTCATTCTGCAATAGTCCCAATGCAAACATTTGAGGCACTTACCTTGTGTTACTCATGGTGCGAGGTTTCTTCTGCCCTTCTGAGGTTCATGGTTATTTTTCCCCAAGAAATCCAGACTGGCTCCTCCTCAGAGTCCTGCCTCCGACTGGCCCCTTTTTACCATTAAGTCTGTTCGATGGGTTGAGCTGGCCAGTGGGTCCTGGGCTCCCTCCCCATTTCAGCAATGGGATGGGGTCCTGTTACAGTTGCAGGCAACTTTTTAAGCTTCATAGGATAAAGTTAACAGGGAACAACTATTTTAAATTTGATTCAGACTGGCAAGTAGAAATTGATCAGGAATCTTAAAGTGAAAGGCAATTTGGATGAAAGGGATCATAAAATGATAAGAGGGGTTTTTTCCCATTTTCAGTGCCTGTTGGCCCATTTTATACCTGGCCAGAAAGCTATATTCATGTATGCCAGGTCTCATTCTACCTCTGACTCAGGATGGAAATTAATTTACTTAACTAATGTAGGACAACTGAAGCATGAACAGTGATTACAGAAATATAGTCAGAGTTCCACATGGTATCACATCTCCCTTTCTCTCCTTTGTTCCTATGTTGTCCTGAGAAGTGAAAGGTTTATCTGTGTCTTACACACACATTTGCCATTGCCAATCCCTCCTTTCAAAGATGATCTCTACCATAGATCATTGATGGGTCTTGAGATTACTTAAGAGTTCAATCCTTGAGCCAAAGTTGAAGGTTTTTCTTCAGGGGAGAGTTGGCTGCCTCTCCTTTTCCTTCCTTTAATCTCTTCTCTGCTTTGAGGGCAAGATGCTTTACCTGAAAACAGGCTTCTGCTTGGTTGAGGTTGCAGTGCCATTGGGATTGGCTGGAAGCCAGTTCCTCCCAATTTTTTTTATTATTGGCATTCATTTTCTTGAGGTATGCCTTCAATGTGTCCTTGTAGTGTTTCCTCTGGCCACTGAAAGATCTCACGCTATTACTAAAACAGGAGTACAGCATTCATTTTCAGAGTCAAGAGTTGGCCATCTTCACACAATGTCAAGTCCAGTGAAGGTGATGCTTGAGGTTTACCAACTCAGTGCTAGTAACACTGGCTTCAGCAAGGATGCTGGCATTTGTGCGGTGATCTTCCCATTTGATGCAGAGGATTTTCCAGAGACATCATTGGTGATATCTCTGCAGGCTCTGGATGACAATAGTAGGTCACCCACATTTCACATCCACACAGAGGGGTGGAGATGATGACTATATTTTAGACATGTATCTTGGTGTCTTTCTGGAGATCAAAATGAATAAAGATATACCAATGCAATTTCCCAAAGGAGGCACTTGCACACTGGATCCTGTGCTGGACATCAATGTTCACTCTGAGAAAGGTGGCTTCTGAGGTACGAGAAGTGCTCAACTACCTCTAGGGTCTTTTCCTCAATAGTAATTTGGGGAGAGAGGTCACATCCATGGCCTATGGCAGGCTGATAGAGCACTTGCGTCTTCTTGATGTTGACAGAGGGGCCCAAAGCTCAGTAGGCTTCTCCAAAGAAATCCAGTACAGTCTGGAGGTTTTCCTCAGTGTGTGCAAGGATGGTGCAGTAGTCAGCATACTGAAGGTCAAGGATGGTTGTTTTGAATACTTTGGTCTTTGAGTGAAAACGTCCCAGGTTGATTAGCCCTCCATCCATTCAGTACACAAAATCAATTCCAGAAGGAAGGCAGTCCTTAACTTGAATTAGGATGACTAATAAGAAATAGAGAACAGAGTTGGACAATGATGCATCCTTGCTTGACCCTAGTTCAGATGACAAAGTTTCCAATCTGCTACACAGTCATCTGGTCTTGGAGAATCCTCAGGACCTTGATGTACTCTCCAGGACATCCAAATCTGACCAGGACTTTCCACAAGGCTTTACAATTAGTAATGTTAATGAAGGCCATATACAAGTCCTGATGTTGTTACTGATACTTTTCTTGGAGCTGGCAGACAACAAAGATCCTGTCAATTGCCTCATAGGATAGTCTGAAACTACACTGAGATAGAAGATGATTCAGGAGAATACAGGAGAGGATTTTTCCTGCTATGTAAAGGAAATTGATACTTTGATAGTTCCCACACACAGACTTACCTACTTTCTTGAAGATGGCCACAGCATTGGCATTCCTCAAGTCCCCAGAGTGACTCTTCATTGTTTCAAATTCAGAGAATAAATTCATTGAGTCTCAGAAGCAGTTTCTCACCACCAGCCTGGTTGATTTCTGCAGGTATGCCATCCAGTCCAGTAGTCTTTTCTTAGTTTCCTTGATGATACACCAGACTTCTTCTAGGATAGGATAGTGTAACAGGTATAGGGCACTCTCCTGTTTGGGCAGCCTGTTGCCCTCTTTCCTGTCACATCTTTAGGTACTACTTAAATGAAGAAGGATAGTGTGGGAGGCTGCCTTGCAGATGTGTCTGTAGGGTTTGTAGCATAAAGTACATGGCTCTACCTTTCTTCAAACCTTATTTGTTTCCACCATGGGAGCTTAATGGTACTAAAAGAGTCTTCCATGAAGAGTCATAGGGTGTGTCCACACATGCAAGCACGTGTGCTTGCAGCAGCTCAAATAGAAGCGGTGCAAATTTGAGCCGGGGCTTTTTGCTTCAGGGCATGTGCTTAAACATGCACTTTGTTGTGGAGCAAATTGTGCTACTTGGGGCAAAATAACCCTGCCTGGTTCCTCCCAGATCTACAGCCAGGGGGAGCTAGAGCCCAGGGCCAGCACCTGTGCTGTCCCCAGTAGTATAAAAAGCAACCCTGGCAAGTAGCTCAGGGCTACTAGCTCTCAGGAGCTTCTGGGACCCAGCCAATTGGTACCTGGGGACACTACTCCTTGTGCCAGCTGGACTGCTGAAGCAGCCCTGAGAGTTCCCTGCACCCTCTACCCACTGCAGCAGTCTGGTAGTGGGGGCTGCTGCCTGGCTGTGACCTGCTGTACACCTGCCAGATCCAGATGGGGACTACATAGCCAGTAGACATATCTGCCCCTCTGGGCCAGCTGCCAGTGGACTATGGTTGAAGGCTTGGCCTCTGTGCGGCGCTACTGCCATGTGTGCCCCTGCCCAGCCATCTTGGCAGCTGTTGCCCAGAAGCTGTTCCAGGTGTGATGGCCTGCTTTGAACTATCAAACCATGTCAAAGCAGCCACAGCCAGCTGGGTCCAAGGTGCCAGGTCTGAGCAAGCAGGGTCCTACCACTGGCCTCCCAAGCAGGAATTCTGGTGTTCTCTATTGGAAAACTGAAAAATCCCTGATTAAAAAAATCCCAAAGTCACTCTCTAAAATACCCACAAATCTATGTTCCTCCACAAGTAAAACAAAAGACCACCATAAAGAGAGAGAGTGAGACAGAGACAGCGATCAGTTGGACAATGTTTTATTGATCTATCTTACAGTGTTAAAGCAAGTCTCTTATCATTATAATAAAGTGACCTCTAAATACATGTTGCACAAATTCATGAATACATATTTTTCTGCCCACCTACAGGGGCCATGGCCCCCACACAAGGGCTACAGCCCCCCAACAGGGGATTTGGCCCACCACACGTGGGATTCAAGCCCCCACACAAGGGGTTCGGCCCCTCAACAGGGGCCAAATGGCACCTCAGGGGCTACCACCCCCCCTGCAAGGCTTACAAGCCCCACCCCAGCTCCCCAATGGCTGCCCCACCCAGTCTTACCCCCCAACTTGCACCCCAGGCCCCCATGACTACCTCCACAACCCCAGGTGCTGTCACTTAAAAAAAAAAACAACTGAAAAAAATGGGGAAAAAAGCCTCTGCTTACCTTAGAAGCAGGGGTGGGGGGGCTCAAGGGCCTCCTGGCAGAGCCCCCCTGGGCAGCATAGGATGGCTGGGGGGGGCAGCAGGGCCTGGGCTGGGGCTGCTGGTGCTGTCACCCTGCCCTGCACTGTACGAGCAGGGCCCCAGTCAGCCAGATGGCAGCCAGACTGCCAGTAAGTGCCAGGGGGGTTGTTTTTTTAAACCACGGTGTGGCGGGGTAGGGATTGGTGGGGCTTGAGGGCTGTGAGGGATGGGACCAGCCAGGGCAAAGGTAGAGGGCCTCGGGGGGGCTAGTGAGGAGAGGGGCCAGCCAGGGCAGGGGTTGGGGGCCTCAGTGGGGGGGCTGGCGGGGGTTGGAGCCAGCCAGAATAGGGGTCAGAGGGGCTGGGGGAGTGGGCAGGGCCATCGGGGGTCCCACCCATGGTCCCCTCCCCCGTCCTCCAGTCCCCCCAACCCCTTACTCACCGGCACTGGAGCCCTGATTTTTTAAACTTCAGTATTTTTAGACCCCTGAATATCCAGGGGTCTAATTTTTTCATTCCCAAATGTGCTTGTTGCCCTCCCTCAAAGGGGTTTGAGGTGGGGCAAGAGGCAGGTGCATGCTCATCTGGAAGTGCCCACTGTATCCTTATTTAAATTCTGAATCCAGGGCTCATTTTGGTCTAATTGTCCATTTTTAGTCTTCTTACTTAAAATTATTGCAATGCACCATAATAATTCAAAACAAAGAGTCGTTATTTACTAACAAATTCTCCCTTCTCCTGGGGAGCTTTATTTGTAATACACATTATAATGAATTCAAAGTCACTGGCTACATTTAGCTGGTTTATACTTTTCCAGCTCAGTCTCTGGTTTGTTTGTTTGTTTGTTTGTTTGTTTGTTTTTGTTTTTTTTTGGGGGGGGGGGGAGGTTCAGGGATACTTTCCCAAGCTGTTATTCTTCACAGCATGGGTCTAATGATCTCTTTGTCAACAATTACATTGTTTTGCCCTATGACATGGCCAGGTCCTCCCCACCTGGATCTTCCCCTCCCAGGGTGGGTCTCATCCCTGGGCAGGAGCCTGACTAATTTTCTTTGTCTGAAACCTCTCTTTCTCTTACTTCTCATTCATAGGTCTCGATGAAATCTCTGCTCTGGTGCTCAGCACACACCAGAGGACCAAGGACCAGCTTCTCTCTGCATTGCTCCCTGGGAAGACCATTTTATCCTTTTCTCTTCTCAATGCCTCCACACCAGCACAGGTAAGTTATTGTACCCTGTCTTAGCCCCTTTTTGTGCTTACTCTTTTCTCCCCTGCAGTTCAGAGTCTTTTCTTTTTTCCCTGTTTCTGCATCCCTTGTTTTTCTTTAGTTTTTTTTTTTTTTCCACCCTGCATCATTCCCCTGCAGCCCATTTAAAGAACCCATGTCCCCTTTTAATCTAGTCTCACTGCCGGATCCCCAGCGCTGGCCTATCCACAGAACAAGTGTAGGAGGGGCAAACTGTGACTCCTTGCCACATATAGTTGACAAGGAATCCTTGTCCCCCCCCATCCTTTCAGGGTTTGGGGGCATTGACTCAATGGTAGCATCTGTCACAGTCAACTCACAGTTCAAGAGTGCCTCAAAGTGTTCTTGCCATCTAGCTTAGATTCATTATCTTTGGGAAGTGTCAAGCCATCATGAGATCACAGGAAATAGTACCATGGGAATTTGGACTGTAGATGGCTTTTGTTACTTGAAAAACACTATGCATTCCATGTTTCTCAGCATAGAGCTTGCTATATCTTGCTATATCACTGATTTTTGATTCTGTCTTTGAGCTTTGTCTTTGAGGAACTAATACATCTCCTCCTCCTGCTGAGGTGAGGTGTCATCTTGGCAAGCAGTATGAGCCCTACCCTTTCAGTCAAGGAGGGCTTGGATTTCAGCATCACTTTCATTGAACCAGCTGTAGTGTTGACAAGTGATACAGTGAAAGATTTAGAACAGGCCATATAGACAGTGATTTTAAACCCCTTCCAGCGTTCCTGGTGTTGCCTTCATTTGTGGACAAGACAATGAGCTTTTCAGGGAGACACTGTTGGAGATCCTTACAGACCTTTGAGGTCTTGAAGGTCCTTTGGGTGTTGAGAGTCACACCAGAGGAACAAGGACCAGCTTCTTTCTGCATCACTCCCTGGGAAGGCCATTTGGTCCTTGGTCCTTCAGGTGTTGAGTCCTTTGCATTGTTTTTGTCTGTTTTCAGTGTTTCAGGGCAAGCTGTGTGTTCAGAATGGATTTGATAAGACAGTGATCTGTCTAGCAGTTATCACTCCCCTGCATGGCTCATATGATATGGACATCTACTAGATCATGGTCTCTAACGATAGAATAGTTGAGAAGAAGCCAGTGCTTAGAGCAAGGATGTCTCCAGCTGCTCTTAGATTTGTCTCTCTGTCTGAAGATGGAATTAGTGGTGACAAGACCATGTTCCATGCATTTGCTCAGAAGAACGATGTCATTGGAGTTGGCTTTCCCTATTCCTTTCTTCTCAGACTCAGCACAGGTGACTGCCAGATTCAGTAGTTATATCTCAATCACCACTGACCCACCATGTGAGGAAGCTGGTGCACAGAAACAGCAGCCACACAATTTTTTCAAGATTGTGGGTCCCACTGGCAAAGCAAAACCTTAGAAAACAGGAGACCTCCTTCTTGCTACAGCCACCTTCTGTATTTAGAGCCACTGGGATCCTGACATCTTCTGCCTGATCCACTGTTGAGGAGTTGAGGTTAGATGGTGGTTTGTCTGGAACCTTCCCTTAGTCCTGTTCACCATGGGTGACCCAGACAGAAGTGTGAGATTCCAGCCACCACTTTCTTGAGGTCTTGGTCTACAGAGAAGACACACACTACTGCTGCTATGCGATACACTGTTATCTTAGTGTGTGACCTGTGTTCACTCTGGATTTAGGACCCAGATGCCTTGTTCCATTGGTCTTGTTGTGTTAGACAGCCTGACTACTTTGAAGGCTGTGTGAAACTCTATGTGGGTGACCCAGGCTTTCAGAAATCAGTTAACTCCTGCTGCCCATCCTGAACCATTCTAATACATATATACCTATAAGCGAATTCCCAAACCTTTAAAGACCATTTTCTAAGCCAACAAACTGATGTGTCTAAAATCACATTTTATGAACATAGAATCCTTATTACATATAAGACCTAAATGTGAAACCTTGACTCATGCCTCAGGAGACATTCATATAGGATATAAAAGATTCATAGTCAGGCCCATCATTCTTAGAATAATAATTTAAGAATGCTCTAATATGACTGCCACTATACAAATGTGATGCTAATAAAATTATTGGCATTGTTGTATAATTATTGGCAAAAATCAATCTCATTATTTATGTTTTGCTCTTAGCAAATGGTAAAATTTGCTAAGAGCAAAACATAAATAATGAGATTGATTTTTTTTTACAAGTCCTTGTGTTAATGAAAGGGGGAAAAATCCTAAGCAACAATTCAATGTCCATAATGCTTTCTTGATGAAAAGCTAGAAAGTATTTACCTGTGCTACTGCTTTGCATAAGATAAGTAAGTTTGATTTTTTTTTCTGAGTTTGGTAATTGTGTACTACATGTTCATGGCTTGCAGCTTTCCTTCTTCTGACTTAAACTGAAACATTTTCAAACGGTTACTTCAAAATGAGACTCCTGTTCTTTTTTAATAAATGGTTTGTATTAAATATCCTATTTTTTGTACTTTTTAAATTTGTCTTGGGATTTCTTTTCAGTTTGTTTCTGTTTGTTTAATCTGCATTACATCAGACTGTAATTAATTTAGAATGAAATGGTGAACTCAAATAACATAGGCATCACAATTCATTTTAAAAATTAAAATATGCAGATCCTTCTCCCTTTCCTTTGATCCTTTACCCTGAGTTTCCACAAGATGTTAGGCATCTATTCAGTGGGATTTCTTATGTCAACATGTTGGCATTTTTTGCCTGTATTTTTAAAAGGTTGTATCATGTCCTGCTTTACAATTTATGGGTGGAAACAATTTGCCTATACCTAAATGTTTCTGTAGGATAAGAATTTTTAGAGCCTAACATATATTTTTGGTTGGAGGCTTAGAATCTTGGTAAAGAGCCTAGCGTTGTGTCAAATGAGAGGTTGATTATAGATATTCAGTAACTTGTCTCTCTAAACTGACTTTTCTAATGCTGCAGACTCAGATGTTTCCCTCAAGCTGTTTTGCAGTCCTAACTAAATAATAATAGACAAGAGGAATTTTTTTCATGCTGCCTTGGTGTTTCATCAAAAAGAGATCCTAACTATTCCAACTGTAATATATTGTTGAAACATTTAGTGGGGAAGGAGGATTATCTTTCATGTTAATCCCACTTTGATCTGTGGAGATTCATAGGATTAATCTCCATCAAGTCAAAGTCAGATGTCTACCCTATAGACACAAGAGAGCAATATAGCTAGTATTAGGTCCAGCTGCCTTTGACTCTCCAATGGAATGACTAGAAACCCATTTACAGTTGGGTCAGCAAGGGTGTATCTTTCAGCCAGAGCAAGACTTAATTAAACTCATGCTTTTGGAACAAAATGCCTTAATGGCCCTACCAGACTGCCTTGGCATTTGTTTGCATGAATCCCTATAAATGGCAATATCAACTAAATGAACAAATCTTCCCCACCTCCCCAATGTTTTTATCCACTTACAATTTCTTGTCATGTACTTAGATTATAGCTACTTGTGGGGCTATATGTAGAGAATATATGCATTACCTAGCACAATATCACCTCAGTCAGTGCCTGAGATACCTAGGCACTACAACAGTACAAATAATAAAAGCTAGAACAGTCATTCTTATAAGAAACAGAATTGCCTGGGATTTTTCTGGAACTTTTACCCAGAACTCAACCCAAGCCCAAGAAAAATATATCTGAGATTCCCCAAAGAGTATTTATTTTTCTTTATTTTTACTTTCCTCTGTATTTATTTTGGCCAGATATTGAAGCACTGAAAATATAGGGATTCTCATGAAAAATGCTGAATTCATAAGTGTCAGCTCACTCTTGAAATGTAAGTTTCAAATAATCATCCCAGTTGTGATGACAGTACCAAAATGGAATACTCTGGTTCATACTGAGTGGAATTCAACATGGCCCCATTGCCTTAGGTTAATGTACAGCCACTGATGATCTGGATCACCCCTCAAGATGATGAAGCTTCCATGGGTGCAACTCCAGGTGTGTTTTATTTCATTCAGTGTCTGAGACCTGATTGCTCAACATCATGTTACAGGAACCTTTGCATAATACAAATGACTCCAACTGGTTTGTGCCAGAGTGCATTAAAGTTACAATTCAACATACAAAATTTACTCAGATACCATGCTCACCTTTGCTCCAAAAATCAGCCTTGCAAAATTGGGATGCATGTCTTAAATGAGGAAGCTGATTTTGTGCCCAGAATAAATATATAGAGATGCTCTAAGATGACTGCTAATTCTTTTCTTTTTTCTTCCTTCCAGTAGCTGCATGAAGACAGGGGTGGAGTAAACCAGGGGGAGTATAGTGGTATGGTTTGATTCATGCTCCACCTAAAGTTTGAAATCAACTGCCCAACAACAGCAGTGGCATTTCTACCCAGGCAAAATGAATGGAGTCAACTGACTTCATGGCATTATAATCTACCTGATTCCTCCTAACTGCTTTTTATTTAATGTTAATGATGTTAATAGGTGTTAATGATCCTCTCTCCTTTTTAATGGTCTTGATATTCAACTAATCAAGCTACTATTCCTTCTTCAGCAATATTTCTGTCTGTTAGCAACTCCTGGTCTCTCTTCTCCTTTATCACATCCCTGTAACTGTTTTTAGCTCTTTTCAAAATCCTGGACCTGCCCATGGAGTTCAACTTCCTGAAGCAGCTACAATCTCGGCTTTTGGCTCAGAAGACAAAAGCTGCTTAGTTCAGCTGTGAAAGGGTTAAAATAATAGCCTTTTTTGCCCAATCAGGAAAGGAAGGTAAATGAGCTAAAGATTAGGCTTTATCTGTGGCCTATGCATCCTTACGTCTGAAAAAATTATCTTTTTTTCCTCATTCTGCCTTCCCAAAAACAAGATGCATGTGTTATTTTGAAGTGTGTGGTATGTGAGAAAATATGGTATAGTGTGCAACATTTAATACACTCTAACCATTTATTTTTTGTGTTTTGAATACTGATCTAATTGAGTAGTTACCTTCATAACCCCAATCCTTCTACTGCCTAGAAAAAAAAAACTTGTAATAAAATATTAAAGAAATATAAAAAGAAATTTCAACATGAAAAAATGTGACAAATGATTAAAATATTTTCTATTTTCTAACCATCTTTTGGGGCAGTTACAGGTGCTACACTTCACAAGCCACTTCAGTTCACAATTCAATTATACTTGCAAGTCTAAGGCTTGCATCTTATAACAATCACTTGTTCCTGAAAATCTTGAATTGAAAGATATTATTTTGCTAGTATTTTCATATATGTAACAATTTTTCTAAACTTGTTTAGAAATCAAAAATAACTTTCACTAGCCCACTCTTCCGAAGTACTGCAATCTTCAAATAATATATATCAACTTTTTAGAAAAGCTGATCTACACAAAAGGCTAAGTTCAGTAGGGATATTGGCTTTTTGTTAGTTAATAAACAATCTCCCCCTCACCCAAGCATTATTTGGATCCATCAGGCAATTTTCTTAGCAAAGAAATGTCCATATATGACATAGCAAGGAAAGAATTTGGATAGACTAATTACCCCAGAGAAATAGACTTTGATCTGGAAAAAGAGGAGAAGCAAGCTTAATCTTCACTATGATAAAAGAAAATGTCTTTGATACCATTTCAAGGACACCTTACAACAATCAGAGTAAAATATACATAGATTAAAAAGGGATAATGCTGGAGAAGTTATGAGACAAGGTGAGATTTTGTTAAACATATGTCAATGTAAAAAAAAGCATACTATACTCCTGAAAACTCACATTCCTCCAGCAACAAAAAAAAAAGAAGTGGTCCTATGCTTTGAAATCTGAGCATAATCATTGCTAGCACATTATTACAATGACTGTTTAAAGAAATGAGAATTTTTTTAATATTATACACTGTAAAATTAGCAATGACTACAGATTTTCATTTAGTGTGTGTGAGAGTTAAGCTACACCTGCAAAAATAAATCACAATTTCTTGCTTTAATATGAACTGGTTAATTTCCTTTATTTCTTGTCTGCCATGAATTTGATGGAATAAGGTAAGGAAATAAATACAGTCCTGAGAGATGAAGAAGATATCATGTCCGTGGTTCAACAAAAATGACTCTTCTGCACAGTTATTATGTCTCTCTTAGATAACTAACATAGATATATTTAGTTCCCTCTTTGGGAGCTCTCAATTTCTTGATTGCTTGCTCTGTTCTCCTCCACATGGGTCCCAAGCAAGTGGCAATTCTATGCCACCTTGTATTTTCTACTGATATCAAAATGTGGGGTTCTCTTCTCTTTGTTAATCTTCATCCACTCTTGTTCCTTTCTCTTTTTTCGGTCTTTGGGACGGTACTTGATGTCCTCAGGTATCCGACTCAGCAACTCAGAGATCTCCTTCATTACCTCACTTCAGCTTCCCAGGTAAGTCTTCCTCCAGGACCCTTCTTCTGTTCCCTTCTCTTGGTTGTCTGTTGTCTCTTTCTTGTAGTAACTCCATATTTCTTCTGGGTTTCTTTCTTCTCTTTTCAAGAGCTAATTCTGGGCTCCATTCCCCTTTAAATCCTTCTGGCCATCTTCTACCTTTCTCACAGCTGGCACTCTCTCCTCGCTCCCTCCCCATATGCTGCTCTTTGTTTGTTTTTTCGGGTCCCTCTCTCCTCCATCCAGATATCCCCGCCCCTCTCCTCAGACTTGTTGCTAAGGTACGTTCTCTGTTTCCCTTCACTCTCCTGAAGTTTTGTGACGGGGCAGACTTGGTGCCCTGTCACAGGGTGGAATATACTGGACAATTTCTAAAATGACTGGTTGGGCTACAGTATTGCAGAGAAGGATTGTGGGGTACAGTGAATGATAAGCTGAGTATGAGACAACAGTTGCAAAAAAAAAGCCAACAGTATACTGGCTTGTATTAATAAGAGTGTCACTTGCAAATCAAGGGAAGTGATCCTTCTCCTCTATTCAGCACTACCAAGGCCTCATCTAGGGTAAAGTGTACAGTTTTGAGCCCCACACTTCAAGAAAGGTGTGGACAGATTGGAAAGAGTCTAGAGCAAAGCAACAGAAAAGATTATGAAAATGACTTATGAGGAAAGGCTGAATGAACTAGGGTTATTTAGTGTAAAGGACAGAAGGCTGATGACAGGATTTGGACCGGACTAGAAACAATGGCCTCCTATACACATGCAGGGAGCCTGCTTCAGTGCGCTGTAATACCAGTGTGTTGGAACAGACTTGATTAATCAACCTGCTGGAGTGTGGAAATTAATGTGCTCCAGTGTCACAGGTATCTGCATCCCCACACTGAGAAATGGTGGTGGGGCACTTTAACTTAAAGCTCATTCAACAAGCTTTAATTCAAAGCATTGCCACCATTTTTCAGCACAGGGACACTGATATGCATGACACTATAGGCACTTTTAATTAACACAGCTCTTGGAGCTGCACTAATTAAAGCACCCTCCCATGCCTTCCAAAACATACGCATAAGTACCCAATAGCCTCAAACTGTAGCATGGGAAATTTAGGTTGGAGATTAAAGGAACTTTCAGACTAGGAGGGTCATCAAGCATTGGAACAGGCCACCTAGAGAAGTTGTAGAATCCACCTCTGGAAATTTTCAAGAGTATGTTGGGCGAATAGTTGCCTGGGATTGTATCCAGTTTGTCGTCCACTGTAACCTCTAGGACCTTCTCTGCAGTACTTCAGCCTAACCAGTCATTCCCAGTCTGTATTTGTGCAAGCAATTATTCCATCCTAAGTGCAGGACTTTGCACTTTTCTCTGTTGAATCTCACCCAATTAACTATAGACCATTTTTCCAGGCTATCCAAATCACTTTGAGTCCTAGCCCTGCCCTCCACCAACTTGGTGTCATCCACAAATTTGCTAGGCATGCACCAAATCCCATCATCTTCACTAATGAAGACATTGAACAACAGGGGACCCAAATAGACATTTAGTTAGGTATGACTAATAGCATGATGTTCCAACAGTTACATATCTACCTTCTAATACTTTAATCTAGTCTGTTTTTCCTCAGCTTGTTAATGAAACTGTCATAGGAGACAATGTCAAAAGCCTTGGTAAAGTCAAGGTAAGTCAAATCCACTATTCTCACTCTCCCCACCCCCATCCACAGAGCCTGTCCCCTTATCATAGAAGGAAATCAAGTTGTTCAGGCATGATTTAGTCTTGGTCAATCCATGCTGGCTGTTCCTTGTTCTCCTCCAGGTGCTTTACAATAGATTCCATAAGGACCTACTCCATGATCTTTCCAGGTATCAAATTCAAGTCTGTAATTTCCCAGGTCCTTCTTCTTCTCTTTCTTCAAGATGGGTACTATATTTGCCCTTTTCCAATCATCCAGGATTTCACCTAACCTCCACAAGTTCTCAAAGAACATAAGTAATAATCCTAAATTACCTCAACCATTTTTTTCAGAACCATAAGGGGCATCCCATCTGGCTCTGCTGACTTGAAAGCATATAGATTCTGTAAGTAATCCCTAATTTTTTCTGCTATTATTTTAGGCTGTTGTTTGGCTCCTTCCCCATATTTGCTTCCAACTGCACTCATCATCTGATAGCTTTCGCTATCTGTGGAGACTGAAATAGAAAAGGCATTGAATACTTCAGCTTTCCCTGCATCATTTGTAACTAGATTGACTTCTGCATTCTGTAAGGGACCTGTGGTTTCATTAGCAATGCATAGGGAGATTGGCGGTGCACTGCTGAAGCTGCCAGCAGCGCGTGCAGGCAGTCACTGCTTGCCATCTCCCCCACCACCACCACCACTGCTGCTGCGGTCCCCTGCAGGAGCTCCCCACTCAGCCCAACACCACCACTGACACTGCCATAGTTGCCTGCTGGAGCTCCCCACTTGCTGCCACCATGCCCCTGCCACCGACACCACCGCTACCACCTGTGGGCAGTCACCATGCCACCCCAGCCTCTGGGGGCATGCATTGTTCATGTGTGGTTTCTTTAGTCTTCCTTCTCCTCTTGATATACTTGACATACTTTTTAATGTCATTTGCCAGTTGCATCTCAAATCATGCCTTGGCCTTTCCAATTTTTTCCCTAAATGCCTATGGGATACTCTTATACTCTCCCCTAGTACTTTGAACAAGTTTCTACTTTTTTATAGGATTTCTTTTTGAATTTTGCCTCTCTGAAGAGACTGCTGTCTAGTGAGGCTGGCCTCCTGTTGCACGTCCCATTCTTTTAAATATCAAGCAAATAATTTCTGGAATTCACATCAAAACCTGAATGATACTCAAGATAATCAGACCAAGAAACCTCAAGTTCATAGGGCATATGGCTTAGCTAATTAAGTCATGATGGGTAGAGAGTTGGTGATAGGTTCAGTTTCCTGCCACCCCTACCACTAAAGAAACATACCAGAAGTAGCTGACACTTCAGAAAATGGCTGTACTCCAAATAGTCTAGTTTCTTCGAATGCACATCACTGAATGTGTTCAAAATTAGCTGGAATATCTGGTCAATATTTAGGTCACCCTAGTCTTTTTCATATGTAGCTGTTTTGTAACAATAGCATAATAACATAGAGGGATACTCAAGATAATCACATTTCCTTGATTTGCCTTTGCCTTAACAACAGCTCTTTGACAGTGAATGGCAAGTCATGCCATGGATGTTAACCATTTAACATAAAGTTGAAGAAAGCTGCCCAGATTTAGTACAGGGGGTGGGAAATTTTCCATTGGAACAGCTCACTCAAGATCTGTAAACCAGATGGAACTGCTTCAAGTACAGAACTAAACATAACATGAGTGAAGCTAAAACTACCTTTTTGATCCTTCAAAGCTTTGATTCCCACTAAGTAGTTAGTCTGAAAAATATCCTACAACAAAGTGTTCCCATTCCTCCTGCTACATAAGGAACAATCAAAAACCTCTGAACTAAACTAAGAGTCCTCTCTAACTACTTTTCCATTGAGTCACTGATTAAATCTTCTAGTCTTGGAGAAATGCACAAGCTACAAAAGATATATCCTATTACACCTTTTTTTTCCATGGAATCTCTCATTTTCAAAATAAAGACCTAGAAAAGAATCAGTGTAGGCATTTTAATGGATAATGTTAAGACCTCATGATCTTTAAGACTAGAACTAAAAGGCATATTATAGTACAACAACATGTTTTGGGCTTTATGCAGAAATCACTGAATGAAGATATCTGTGCTACTCAGACAGCCTACAAGGTGATCATAATGGTCTCTTCTGGACATAACATATATCAATATATAGGCAATCTTTCTCTTCTTCCAAAAACACTCCCACAAGTCTTGCAGAATAAAAGTGCATCTTTTTCCATCAGTGGATCCTCTGTAAAATCTATATTCAGTGTATCTTCTTATAACATATCCATTAGGGTAGTATATGCTTTCTTTGTCATGCTTCACTAGCAAACATGGTGAATTGCATGATGGTCATTGGGGCAATGAGCTTTGTGTGGTCATTTAATAGAAATCAAATTAACAAAAGCATCTAAATTACAGTTCTGCACTTACCAGAAAGGAAAGTGGCCTAATGGAAAGTAACAACTGCATAAAAAGTCTGTTGCATACTGGTAATCCAAGAACAACATTTGGCCAACACTTACAACTATGACAACTATATAACTAGACACTGATGGACATGCAGCCAATTTTTAAATATTTTTTAAGTCTCCAAGGGATGTGGGCACTTGATAGATGATGGAAAGTGTGGGGGTGAAGGTGAGGAAAATACTTTTCATGTAGTTAATCTACTTATTTTTGCCTACATATAAAATGCCAAAATGACAGATTCTTTCCTTGTGCCCTGTTATATAAATCTTGATGGTTTCTTTGGGCTTTGATCTGAAGTTCTGCCCGTGACTTCATTAGCACCAGAACTTATCCTTTGACTACATTATTTAACATCCAGATGAACTTATTATGATCATCCTGTATTTTCATTTAGTAGTTTTAGAGATTTTAATAGATTAATCTTCCTATGCTTCTGCACAACCAGACTTCTGCATCTTTCTAAATGACACCAAAGACAAGCATTAACAAAAGCAGAGAACATCCAAACTGAATACTGGCTGTCTGAGGAAGTAGTTATTTTACAGTAAATAACTATTATTGCCACTATAAAACATTTTATCCTGATTTAGACATAGGGCTAAATGCAGTAAAAAAAAAAAAAAGACTTAAGCATCTAAAAAGTTAGGTACTGCAACATGCCTGAAATTCCATCCTACTCTGAGTGTATGCAGCTCTGTTCATTTGGACACACAGTCCTTTCCTGATGATAAGCACTAATGATTGTTTTTTCAAAGAACTAAGTAGGGGTGGTGGTACTGCCCCACCTTTATATATTGGGCTCTTGTTATAAGTTAAACTTATAGATTTAATTCTCTCTTCAGTTTAGAGGGTTCATGCCCCACCTTCCATCTCCTGGGAGTGTCCCATCCATTATACTGTAAGTTACGATGGGCAGAAGGATATTCTTCACTCTTCCTGCTGAAGTTGCACAGAAAGGAATGCAAGAGTGATTCCTGAGACAGGAAGCAAGTAACATTAAGCAAAGAGTATACAAGGAGAAAGCCTGTAATTTCAGTTCCTCCTCCTAAGCCCTGCTTCTCTTTTTATGCATTGATAAAGTGCATAAACGGTTCTTGGGGCCTGATCCAGAATCTAGATGTTTCCATCCTCAAATGAATGTCATAAACACTAGATAACACCATCACAATCCTTCTTTTTGGCTCTCTATAATCTGGTCCAGTTGGATAGCTTTAACAGGAAGGATGAAGAGAGTCCCCACTTGTGAGTCCTTATAACCTGGAAATTATGGTACTTTTCAGGTAGCTTGGAAAATGTGAGTTTGAATGTTCTCAAGCTACTACTGTCCCCTTCCTTTAAAAAAGTGGTCACAGCTGCATTTCATGAGAATCTAATTCGCTCAGTGTGTATTAGGTATGCTCTAGAAACACAGATCAGACCCCATGTAGAATTTAGGCTGAAGAAGTATCTAGTTTCTGAATCTCAGAAGTCTTAAGTACTTTCTCTCTCATGTTGCTTTTGACTTTAAAGTGGTAGGAATATATATTCCAGTGCTGAAGGTTCAGGGTTTACACTCTGCTCAGGGTGCAGGATGGGGAAGTTGTTATAGTTGCATATGATATAATTTGTTGTGGGGGCCTGAATTAGATGATCCTTTCCAGATCTTCCAGATCCTTTCCATTCCTGTGATTCTATGAGTGATATGTCAAGCTTCTCATACTAGGGCAATTCTTGGGCATATGCAGGGACACAACTCTCAGTGCTCAGGGAACTTTAAATTTGAAAAGAAAGATGGTAGGATGAAGCAGCAGCTGAGTAGGGGTTTTCAGGATTCCATCACTTAGGATTGAAATTCTGCCTAAATCCTTCATGGGCTTTAGACCCTAGCGTGAATATGGCCCCCAGCTCTACAATATGGTCTATGTAGATTAGCAATGATATTGTATTTCCATTGTCTGGACACCATACTTTTATTTATATTTCCTGGTTTGAATTGATGGGGAAAACATTTTTCCCTTTGATAAAATAATTAGCTGAATATATGAGGAGGATGCGGAAAAGAGAGAACTTCTTTTAAGGTGTTATCCTTTAAACCTTACTGTAACTTTGAATCAACATCTTTTTAATTTCCAGACACTGTAAAAGTATATACCGTATTTGCACTGGACTTATTTTGTCATTGTCTTCATAATATGTCATAAAAAACATATTCATAGTCTTGAATTTATATTACCAGGCCAATCAATCATAGACAACTAAATATTAGAGATGGAAAAAATACTTAGATCATCTAGTCCAAATGTCTGCCAGTGCAGAACTATTCCCTAGAGTATATTCCCCAGTGATTTATTATCAGATTGGACAAATAACTTATGTGATGGCTTTCATTTCCAAATGCAATTCAAATAAATGAGAAATTAACATTGTTACAATATCTGTTATGAAGAAACTATTGTAATTCCCAGTAACTATTTTTATCATAGGTTAAAAAAATCAAACAACCGAAGGAAGAGCCATATAGGAATAAATAACAATTACTAATATTCAGGCTGATCCATACATGCACCTCACCCTCTTGGCTCATGTAGGAGCAGAGCAGTAAATCAGCCTTTTCCCTCAGTCATCTGGAAACAATCTGATCACCTCTAGTAGTTTTCAAATTCAAGAAAGAAGATGGAAAATACTACATACTATATTTCTGTGAAAAATTTCGGTGTGAAGGTGATGTTTTGTCTGCTATAACAGAAGCCAAAGATGTATTGCCATTTTCAGGGTCCAAGTAGCTAAATATTGTAATTCCCCTACCAAACTATAAAACATGTATTCAAATATATTCAGAGGGAACAACCCTCTTGACATATTGATTCACAGTAAGTATAAGCACACAAAATTTAGGGGTACCCAAACAGGTCGAACCGCTAGTCCTCAACAGTTTTAGACTCAAGGCACTTTGATTGAGAATCACTGAGTTAAACTTTGGAGTGAGTCTTCAATGTGACAGACGTTGCATGGTGACTTCCCATATGCATGCCTTACCCCATAGTAATCAGGGAATGCTACTCATATTTACCACAGGGTAAGGGCATCTGTATGGGCAATTGCCACAGAGTAGCTGATGCATTGTACATTTATACCCCAGCTACTGCATGATAACTTATTTCTGTCCCGTACCATGAAATATGTAGTCAAAAGCTATCTACATGCACATTTTATATAGTATTGCAAGGTTTGTGAAGCATGTAGCTAGTTATACCAGGTCAGTGATAGATTACATTTTTCAGCCTTAAGCAAAAATTGTAGGTGTGATTCTCTACTGCCTCACACCCTATGTAATGATTTACAGCTTTGTCCTCTGACTGCTAATTGAATGTCAAACTCCAATTTTCCCAATAGCGTTTCACACCCAATTTTCAGTCCTTTCGCACAGTTAAAAACAAGGTGCAAGACCCTGAAATTAATCCTGAATCTGTTGCTGTCTGGCCTTTACTTTCTTTGAGTAAGAAGCAAAGACTTTGCCCTGATACAGCCCCCATTCCCTTGGTGATTGATACCATTTTTTTTCTTTTGTCAGGCTCAAGTACACTGATGATGATGATGTTGTGTGTGCACACTCAGAAGCAGACTTTCAGGCAATCATCAGCGTCTTGACCAATGCATACAAGAAAATATGACTAACACTTAACATTCAGAAGACTATGGTCCTCCATCAACAAGCTCTTAATAAGCAGTCCCTACCTGTCGTCATTCAGATTCACAGTGAGACTCTGGAGAATTTCCCCTGTTGAGTATTAATCTGTGGGGTGACTCTTCAGTGTGACAGATATTGCATGGTAACTTCCTGTGCACATGCCTTACCCCACAGTAAATGGGGAAATAAGTATATTTACCATACCTTGGGAGGCATTTCTTGCAAAAGGCTGACATTAACAAAGAAATCCAACATCAAATGTTCAAGTGCAGACTTTGGACAACCAAGCTCATGGTTTATCAAGCAGTTGTGATCCCCACCTTACTATATTAAGCTGAGATGTGGACAACGTACAGGAGGCACCTCAAATCCCTAGAGGAGTACTGTCAATACTGCCTGCAGAAGATTCTTCAAATCCAGTGGGAGGATAGATGCATGAACATTAGCATTCTCTCACAAGCAAACACCACAAGCATCAAGGTAATGATCATCCAACATCAACTTCACTACGCCAGTCATGTATGTCATCCAGATATCTAACTCTAGACTCCTAGCTCAGTCAAGGCATATACTTAAGGTGAGGGCAGAGAAAGCATTTCAAGACCAACTTGAAAAAATGCATTAACATCAACTCATGGGAGACTATCACCTAGGACTGCTCAAAATGGAGGAAGAGTCTGCTAAAACCATATGATGACAACAGGAGACAGAAAAATGGAAGCAGCAGAAACAGTGTGGCATAGACCGAATCAAGAATCTGGAGCCTTCCACCCTGCACGGAAACACATGCCCAAGTTGCAGCAAAGTCTGTCAATCCCAGATCAGTCTCATCAGCAGAGATCCTGGTTTTCTCTGATTAAAAAAAATCCCCAATTTTCAGATTAAAAAGGTAACCCAAAATCCACATTTTTCCATGATTAAAATGAAAGACCACTAATATATATAGATATAGATATAGATATAGTAGTTTTTCATTTTAATCATGGAAAAATGTGAATTTTGGGTTCCTTTTTAATCCGAAAATTGGGGATTTTTTTTAATCAGAGAAAACCAGGGTCCCTGCTCATCAGTCATTTTCAGACCTACCACTAAGACAATCGTGAAAGACAGTCATCCTCAACTACAAAGGATTACCAAAGAAGATATCAATATCAGAAATAAGGTACTATTCACTCAAGTAGTAGGCAAGTAATTAAAAAGCAGACCAGAGCCTTAGCCATAGAATCAAACCAAAACTAGAATAAGTATTTGAAAGATCATCTGTCCATTTCTGTGTCTCTATATTCCTCCTCTACTCTTGCCATAGACTAAAAAATGGAATACATTAATACGACATTAAATCATTCCCAGTCTGACCTCACATTTCTCATTCTCAGAGCAAATTTACCAAGCACCTTAGAAAGAGGAGTTTGGAAACAAAAATATGTTAACCCATTGGACACTAAGTATCACAGACAATGACTTCATGGTCCATTATAGTCTATCTACTACTTGCTAATCTCTGCATGTCATAGGTGATAACAACCATCCTGAACAATCTTGTTCTTCCATTATCAAGTTTTACTGCATCTCTCTTGTTTTTTGGCGACCTGATAATTTCTCTTATATCGTGTTTTTATTTACATATTAATATTTACACAAGCTTTTGTTCTATCTACTACATAGCTCTGTAATGTCTGCTTCTTTCCCAGAGACAGAAAGAAGGGTACACTGTGATACCTGAAAACTTGTCTCTCTATCTCAGCCATACAGTTGTTCCACTAAAATACATCACCCATAAGACTTCTTCCATCCTGCTTCTTTTCTCAGCTCATTCTAGCATGCTGTATTGCCTGGAACTTTACCTTGAGGCCACTGGAAGTCACTTGCAAAGCCAGATTTTAGAAATATAACTTCAGTGTCTCATCACTTGCTACTTTTGCCTGTATTTTGAAATAAAGGTCTGCTACTATATAATACAGACTTCTAAAAATAAAGCTTTTCCTTGAAAGAGTACAATGGTCTAGTAGCTAAAGGCAGTTTCAACAGATTCCTGGTTCTTCCACTGACTTCCTGCAGGCTACTCTTCCTTATCTATAAAAATGATGAAAACAAACCTTACCTGCAACACAGACGTTGTGAAATTTCTGTATTAATATTGACAAAACATTTTAAAGATTCTCTGATGGAAGGCACTGGGAAAGTGCCAACTGTTTATAGACATATTGGCTAGGTTCACACATTCAAAAACCCCAGCGTGAAATAGACTTAAGTTAGGCAGTTTTCTGTAAGTGGCATAATAGTAGATCAGTAGTGAACAGAACACAAATTTGCCCCGGGGTGGGGAGGGGAGCAAGGCAAATCTTAGACCAGATTGAACCATTTTTAAATCAGTCTGTTTGCCAAACTTTTGTTTTGTTATGAGTATAGACCGATTTTGTGTGCCAAATTTCTGTTCTGTTATGGGTATGGACCAGTTTCCAATCACGTATACCAGTAAAAGTGTAATGTCTATATTTGGCCATTGTTACTAGTTCCATATTAAGTGTTTCTTTGCCCCATTGTACAGGAAGTTGGCAATGGTACTCCACGAGGGCCATGCAATTGGAGATGTTGACCTAAACATAAAACATGCTACCATATTTCCTTTACAAATGCCAGTTGTCCAATAACAGTATATGAGTGTCTCATCTGCAGCTGTTTCCTCAAGTACAATGATGCATTCGGTCTCTGTGGGTGGGGAGTCAGACTTTCAAGGTCTGAGTAAAATAACTATAAGGTTTACATTCACTGACTAAATACTGTACCATCTTTGGATATGCTTGTGTCAATTTAAGCTTACTTTATTCATAAGCTGAGGACTATTGACTTGCATGTAATGCCATGTAGGATCCTTATAGGAGATATATGCGAACCCATCATAACTTCCATAAACACAACACCATTTCCAAATAGCCTAGTTTTAAATTCATCTACATCTTCTATCCAGAACAGCCTTGGGATGCTTCAGAAACCAAATGCAAGTAACTCCAATTTCAGTATTTTTATCTCCCATGTCTTTCCAAAGACTTAACATGATCCAGGGCCTTAACAATATGTCAGAAAACTTCTGACTGAAATAAGAGTTTGGCAGTGCACTGCTATAGATGTAATGCTGTAGATGGCTAACATGATTTTTAGTTAGAACAAAAGAATAGCAAGTAAGAGTGGAAAGGCAGTATTACCTATGCTTACAGAGGTATGGTGTCCAGTTCTGTGATCAAACTTCAAAAAGAATTCTTCTTAATTGGAAAGAACTGAGAAAAGAACAACAAGGATGATTCAAGATCTGGGAAACATGGTTTACAATGAAAGAGATTGAGCTTCTTAACTCAGTCTAGCCTATTCAAAGAAAATGTGACTTGATCCTGCCTCATTTATATTTGAGAGGAAATTTCATAACACAGAGCTCTTATATCTCACAGGCAAAGCCATAATAATAATGCTGGAAATTATTTTTCTTTACTAGAGACATGTATTTTCAGTTTAAATTACTTTAATTTATTTTACACAAAGAAAACCAGCAACAAAAATAAACATTTCCCTCCTATATCACATATCTGAAATTAAACAATGCTGGCAAACATCTGAAAATATTACTTTTCAAAAGACAAATTATAAAGATCAAAGAGTTTATAACTAATTTCAGACCTGTTTGTATGGCATTTTAAAATCTATTCACATGGATGTACGAAGCATCCAGGAGGGCACTGTGTGTAGAGGTACACATTATTCTTGATGAGTGTTAAAAATGTGGACTCCTGTGTGCCTAGGGCCAGTTTCAAAGACTGTCGCAGTCAGTAGGCTGAGCTGTGGATCACAACGTTCTAAAGGGAGATCTAGATTTCTTTAGGTCCCTTCTACTACACCTTACATATATTACACATCTAACTGATTAATTGCACAATAAATTCAGATCATCCACACATGCATGGTAATTATCACACGATAAAAATGACTGTCCAGCTATAAAAAGAACTAACTAGCTAGAAAGCTAGCACTTGAAAATGTGTAACAATGCTATAAATGGTTTGTATCCGGCTTTAATTTAAATGTATAAAAGGGCCCTTAGAAACTGAGCTTTGGATCAAGGCCTGGGCACATTTCAACCTTAGTCTTCAAGACTCCATCACACTCAAACTCACTCCCACACAAAAAGCAGGGTAGCTGTACTCGTGTGATGCTGTGGCAAGCTATTTAGCACTGCCTCTCACTGAAGTATTTTCAATCATATCCATCAAACTGCAACACCACAAGAAAGTTATTATGATGCTTCCAATTCAGACATTAGAGGACACAGCAGCATGATGAGTATAGCTGCCTGTCTCAGGAAACTTGCAGTATAGACATGTCCATATATATCTAAATCATTAACACCATTCAAGACAGAAACATATCTTTACAGACTTCGTTGGAATTTGTATTTTTTATCAATCTTCTACCTGTAATCAGGACTTTACTACAGTAGTAGTAGTAGTAAAGTTGCTAATATCTTCAGGCTCTCCTCAGCCACTTCAAACAAGGTTCAGATCTTGTCCAATTTTTACTAAACAACACCTATTTTCGATGTGAAGACTAACACCTTGCTTCTGCTATAAACCTAGGTTCCCTCAACCAAACATTGTGACATTTACAGCTTGAATTACAAAACTTTACCATGAAGACACTACTGGACTCCACTACAGTGCCTTTAATCTGTATGTGCCAGGTGTTAGAGGGGAACTCCTGCTCTGCTGGCAAAACTTTAATTGTGTGTACACTCCACTCATGTAGTAGCAGGACTTCCCACTCTGCTGGCCAGGTTATTCCACCTGTGCCAAGTAAAGAAAGATTTTTTTGCCACCCGTCAAATGGTGTACACATGCACAAGCACTCTAGTGGTTTGGATATGGCAGGTGTTGTCTGTGACCAGAAGGGAGCCTGGTGTAGACAAGATCTGAGATTTATCATCCATACTCTCAGCTAGATCCATTTCTACCTTGATATTGAATTGTTGCTTGACCTTCACTCTACTTTTGTCCAATTAAAAATGTGCAGCCTTTATTATAAATATTTCTCTTACTTGTCTAAGACTAGGTAGAGCAGTTTTGGGGGAAATAAACACTTCAAATATCTTATACAACCCATTTTAAAAAATTGGCTAACTGAAAATCTTCATTCTGGAGTCCCATTCTAAATTAAGGTTTTATTTAGTGTTGGCTTGTAAATCATTGTTTGGTTTAGGTCATTATATCACTAATGTAATATTTAAAACACTGTCACTAAGAAACTTTTATAATTCTAGATTAGAGCTGAAACTACAAAGAGTAAGAGGCACAGAAGAGCACTCATTAAATATTACAAACAAAAGTGTGTAAGCTGACTTACAGCTGTGACCACAGACAGAGAGGCTGCAAATACTTCCCCTCCCAGGGATTTGTCTGAAGAGATATTGCACTCAGGCCCAATCTTAGTTTTATGCACTGTGAGGAGTTCTACTGACTAGTCTCTGGGTGCATCTACATGAGACGTTTACTGCACAGTTGACTAATTAACTGTGCAATAAGCATCTCAGCTTCTACACTTACCCCTATTACAGGACACAAAACTAATAAACTCCATAGCAGGGTAGTAGTTGTAAATGTAAGTATTTCCCTGCTGTAGAGTTTTTCATGTACAGCAGCACACGTGTAGATGCTGACCGGCTGGCTAGGGCATGACGGTGCTTCAGTGCCAGAGCTGCTGGCCTGCAATGAAGCACCCTTGTGCCCCAGCCAGACCCTCTGCCGCACATTAAACCCAGTCAAAGCAGTCCCAGGCTGGCAGGCTGACACACTGGGCCCTCTGCCAGCCAGGGCTGCTGCGACCTGGCTCAACGTGCTGCAGTCTGGGTGCACATGCAGACACGTGGCCAGGAGCTTCCTGGGCAATAAACTGTAAAGCAATAAACTGTAGAGCAATAAATGGAGCAGTTTATTGCTGTCCCCTAATGGCACATGTAGATCCACCCTCTATGAAGTGAAGAGCATGTATAAGCCTCTGTAGAGCCAAGGATTTAAAATAAAAACCAGGCATACTGAAAAAAATCATTAGTGTTTTTTCCATATCTTACACCTTAGCTGATTTGGCACCATGAGAAATGGAGGAGGGAGGAGAGAAAAAAAGTATGCTAACATTGAAAAGCCAACTTAAAAATATAATAATGTGAACCAAATCTGCAGGTAATTTAACTCTGAATAGCTGTATTGAGGTCAACAGAACTGTGCTGCTTTACAATAGATAAGGATCTGGAGGTTTTTGTGAAGAGAAAATAAAACAGTCTAATGTTGTGGATGCTGGGGAAGAATTCATGGAGACTTCTACAAAAAGCCTTTCTCCATATTCAAAAAGACCAAATGAAGCTTCTTATTTTAAAGGAAAAAAAACTTTTTTTTGGATTGATTGCCTGTAGTAAAACGTTACAAAACTTCCATTCCAGGGCTGTTATCTGGTGTTTGGGTTCCTGGAAAATAAAGTAAACAAAGCATATTAAGAAAATCAGTAATACATGGTAAAATTGCCAAGGGAATTGTTTAATAAGTTTTGTATAATGAAGTCTGATAGTGAAACCCATATACTTTGAGAAATTTATTCAGCTTTGTTACTCAGTTTTTTGGCATAGCTTTATATAAACTGTGTTTAAAGCACTTTAGGGAAATTATTAAGGCTATCCCACTACAGTAAAATGCAAAACAATAGATGTTATCATCACTTGTCTTACAATGGTAAAAAAGGGACAAACCTGCTGTCTGTTACACAAGTACAAACTTAGAGCAGTTTTGCAGATTACATATTCTCCTCTCAGATTGGTTTGAGATGTTCATAAAGGAGGCATGTTTTGGACTGACCTGTTCAAAATCAGATTTAAGACCAGTTCTAATCTGGTACCAAATCTGTTTTCCTAGGCTGTCTCGTTAAGGTTCCAGTAGAACCATAATTAGCACTTAAGGGCACTTGCCTTTGCTGAGATTCCTATGCTTGGAGGCCTTTAACTGAAATTATTGTATAAAAAATGTCTATATGTGACTTTTACACATTTCAGCATGCTGCCACCTTTAATTCTAATTTAGAGAACTGCCTTTGAATTTACAATCCAAGTTACTTGAAAACTTCTAAGTATAGCCAGCCCTAAAGAAAGCCCCTGGACAAAGGAGTCAAGTAAAAACCCAATAATTGATATTCTCTGATTATCAAAATCATGGAACAGTTAGCACAACTCATTCAAATATTTTTCTTCTCCGTGCCTCAATTAAAACAAAACTCCCAAAAATCAAGGTCTTCTGGAAGTTTTAATTTATTAAATTCTAGCAACTGAGTGCACAGATATGCATTTTCCTAATTGTTCAAGAGCTGGGGATAAAATGCATCCTATTTATTTTTTAGCAGAACTCTGCTAAATTACTGTTTATCTTAGTGTCCCAGACCACAAACTTTCAAAACAACAAGCCCAGCTGCTTAATGTCAGTGATGACCTTGCACTGGTCCTGAATGTGTGCTGGAACCTGAAAGCCTGTGGGTCATGGAATTCATCCTTTTGAGGTTTAGCAAACATCAGCTGCATGCATTAAACTTTCATGTCACCCTGATCTGTTTGAGGTAGATGAATAATTTCATGAACCCTCGCCCATTTTTTTTATTTTAATGTCTTCAAATGAGATGGAGTCCCTCTCTTTCCATGAGCAACATCAAAGTCCCATGTGGGGAACCAGAGGGAGAGAACTGCCAAACATTAGCCAAGGTTTTTTCCCAGCTGGAAACACACTCAGTGACCACCATGCTGCCAGACTATGACCATTTCATCAGAAAGCACACTCTGAAGCCTATTTTTATTATTTGTTATCACATCTTTGACATTCAGAATAGGGGAAAGGAGATGTTCTTCCTGTAATTCCATTAAAGATCAAATCCAAATGGGAGTGTGTTTTATTCTTCAGGTGAAATTTTGCCAAAGTTCAATTTTGTCAAGGAAGAGGGAGATTTCTGTTTACAAAATTCACATTTTATTAGATTCTACTATGGTTTTCTGCTAACGCTTGGTACATTAAATCCAGAAATGCCTTTTAAATATTACTATTGTAATGGGAGATGACAAACAGACATTCAGAGTTAATCTAATAATTACATTGCTCTCTCTAAAAACTGAAGTAATTCTATTGCTTGGAAAGGTTAAAACAAGGACAATGGCAAGCCAGCTTCTTACAAGTGCTTGACTAGAAGTCCATGTTTTATCAGTATATGCTGCATCTGTAGAAGATTTACCATTACTTGCTGCCAAAATACCATAGCAGCTGTTGGTCCGGGTTCTTCAGCTGCTTATCCACCACTATTGCCATTGTCTGAGTACCCAAAAGCATCAGCAGTAGTTACCTTAATCTGTACATTATAAGAAGGTCCCCACTAAAATATATTAGCCCAAATTCTTTGGAAAGTTTTCAAAGGGTTCAGTTTTCAACTACGGATGCATATGTGAAAGCGAAGTGTGGTCAAAGGTTCACCTAAGCATAGCCCATTTGGATAGCACAGTTTAAATACACTAGTTTCTATAGCCAACAGCATACAAGGGAGCAATGTGGCTAGCATTCATGTACAACCACCTTTGACTTCCCTGTCTTGAATGACAAGATATCTATTTGCAGCTTGTACTGTTGTAGGGGCCATGGTCCTCATCTCTGGATCTCTAAGATGTATTTTAACAACCAGTCTTGTCCTTGCAATGGCAGGACATTGGCAGTACTCTTGTCCCCCCTGCTTCACCAGTGGCATGTTAGGGTGTTCTTGGTGTTTGAGGGTAACGTGCCTGGTAGTTGTGTGACAGGGATGTTGTTAATTTTAAGAATAAGTTATACAAACATTTGTGTAAGATAGTTTATATAGGGATGATCCTTCTTTGAGCAGGGTGTTAGACTAGGTGACTTCCAGAGGTACCTTTCAGCCCTACTTTTAGTGAAAGACAGACTGTATTGATTTAAATTCACACCAGTCTAGCCTCAACTACTCTCATTTAGACTCTAGGTAGGCTTTGTCATGCTTATCATAGTATCATAGAATCATAGAAGTAGGGTCGGAAGGGACTTTGTAGATCTTCAAGTCCAACCCCCAGCCTAGGCAGGAGAAACTCGGCTCAGATGACTCCAGCCAGGTAGGCATCAAGCCTCTTCTTAAAGACCTCCAGGGTAGGAGCCAGCACCACTTCCCTTGGAAGTTGGTTCCAGATCCTAGCCACCCTAACTGGGAGTTTCCCATCTTATAAGTGTGCTGCTGGTTACTAGTGCCCAAGTGCAGCACCCTGCACTTGTCAGTATTGAAACGCATCCTGTTTTCGTTAGCCCACCCCTGTAACCTATCCAGGTCTTGCTGCAGTCTTTCACTACCTACTAGCTTGCTCACCTCACCCCAAATTTAGGTATCATCAGCAAATTTAAACAGGTTGCTTTTCACCCTTGTCATCCAAATTGCTGATAAAGAAATTGAACAGCGCGGGCCCAAGGACTGAGCCCTGGGGGACTTCACTACCCACTTCTCCCCAGGTCAAATATGACCCGTCCACCATCACCCTCTGGGTACGACCCTTCAGCCAATCTGCAATCCATCTGACTGTGTAGGTATCAATGCCACAATCACCTAGTTTTTTTAATGAGGATGTTTGCTGAGGTACCTTCTGCTACTAAATTTAATTCCTCTGGTTCTGAATTTTGTTCAGACTGAGGTCCTTGGAGATTATGTGCTCCTTTCTTTTTTATCCCTGTTTGATGGAAGAATCTTCTCCCTCTCCTCTAAGTCTGTTTATGGTCCCCAATGACCTCATATGAATGAGGAGTCCTGACCACTGCGTTTTTGCACCCATGTTTTTTTTACCTTTATAGATCTGTACATTGTCATCTGACTGCAAAGTGGCAACCCATGCACCATTCTTTCATAGTACCTTTGCTCTCTGCTTCTTTCCTGTTGTCTCCAGAAATTTCAATAATTTTTAGGTACCACGTGTCTTCTGAGATAGCCTGATACTACATCTGGCAAACACAGGTTTGATATGAGTGATGCCATGTTTGGCCATTGCATTTCCAGTATTTTAATTTCTGAATAATGAGGAAAATAGTCCATTACATCCTCTAACCTGCAGACACAAACAGAACGATACCAAGTTTGAATTATGGCTTTAGTGCATGTCATGATGACAAAAAAATGGAATTAAATGAAAGCTTGCTTCACATCTAGATTTATACTTCTTAGAGGCTAAATTAAAAAAGAATTTTCAACTAAGCTATAGATGAAACCAAAAAAAAGTCTATATACCAATTTGCAGGATCTAGCAATGCCTCTTATTCAGGCCACCAGTTCAGAAATACTACACTGGCTTTCCACACCAGCTCTTCTCAGATACTTGCACACTCAATAAAGTTCAGACTTTCTTTGAGACAAGGCTCTCCAACTGGCAGCCTGCAGGCTACATCTGACCCCCAAGGAGTTAACTTGCAGCCCCAGGCTCCCAGTACAGACACCACTCCCTCCATCATTCTTCCTCGGTTGTCACGTTGGTCTCTGGCCTCCCCTTCTCTCCTCCTCTTTCCATGCAGGCACCAGTATGGTTGTGAGGGGGCATGTGACACAATGAGCCAGGGCCATATGGCAAGCCAGTGCAGGGAGGGACATCCTTTGCAGGGGTGTCATACGATGCAATACACTGCAGCAAAGGAGGACACTCACTCACTCGAATATGTAAGAGGTAATTATGTAGAGGAAGGAGACACAACTGTTCTCCAATGTCCCCTGTAGTTAGAATGAATGATAATGGGCTCACACAGTAACAAGAGAGGTTTAGGTTGGCTATAAGGCAATGCTTTCTAGCTGTGAAGACAGTTAAGCACCAAGGGAGATTACCTACAGAGGATGTAGAATCTTCATCAGGCCTGTGCCACCTCTGGGTGGCAGGAACCAGGCTTTTGAAAACAGGGTAGACAAACTTCGGTTTATGTATAGCTGAGCCTGCCTTGATAGTGTCTTGAGGTCTCTTTCTGCTCTAGTTTCTATGATTCGGTGTTCCTATTTACTGTTTAAAGCTGGCATGTTCAACCTCCAGCTTGCAAGCCAGGTAAGGCCACATCACCAACAGGGCCCAATAGGACAGGAATTTTGGTGGCGGGGGAGCAGCAGCCATTACTATGGCCAACCTCCCCCTTGACAAATTCTCAAGCCCCACTCGGAAGCCACACCCTACTCCCCTTTCCTCCACTGAGGCTGGATCAGGGCTGGGCCACACCCTCTGCCCTCCTATGGGGGGCCAGTTTGGGGCTGAGTCAAGCCCCCTTTTCCCCCCTCAAGGCCAGGTCAAGCTCCCTTACACCCCTCAGGGCTAAGCTGCCCCCTGCCCTCTCCTGTGCACCTGGGTGGGGCCTACCCTGGCCTCTGAATGGCACAACAGGCCAGATCTGGCCCGTAAATGGACCAGACACTGCCGATCTGACCCACAGGACAAAACGATTGGGCACCACTGGTTTAAACTAAGCAGGAATGACAGGTTATTCAGTTACCAAGTATAAAACTGATAACAGAAAATAAATGAATAACAGAAAGTTAGTATTCAGGTTAAGAGCTGTGGCTTATTATCATTATTTATAAATAATTAGTTTATGGTACTGCATTCTACTATATGTTAATTATAATATAATACATTGCAATTTAATACAATACGTACCCTCCCAGAGATCTTGAATGGTTTCAAGTTCTGTGATACCTGCTGGATAGAGGCAGTCATTAGCTCTTCTCCCAAGGAGTTTGAACTTTTAAAAATATTCAGACAAAGACAGGGAGAGAGATTAGAAAAAAATACTTGTAACTTCTTAACTGGTTGAGCAATAGATGAGTACAGACAGGTGGTACTCACAGGTTTAGCCCTACATACCAGGTGAAAGCCACAGAGCCAGTCCTCAGGCCAGATGCAGCTCCACATGCCAAGATTAGGCCCTGGAACCCAGCACTGCTCCTGTCTGGCCAAGATCAGGCTCTGCAGTCCTGTGCCATCTCTGGGCACCAGGAACCAGGCTCCAGGGCCCCACACTGCCCCCACTCGGTCCCTATGCACCAGGATCGGGCCTCATGATCTAGCCCACAGGACCACAGCCCATGAGACTCCCCACAGATCTGTGAGGAGCTCTGCAGGCAAGATGCCATGATGTTGGGGACTGGATTTCATCTGCAGTCTGGGAGTTGAGCAACACTGACATAGACTACTGCTACCTGCATATCTAAGAAAATGAATGTATAAATATTTTCAGATGCATGAGAAATATAAAAGAGGAGTAACTGAATTATCAGACTTGACAAAAGTATCTAGCTGGTTCATGTTTTTCCCCATAGGGTTCTGATTTACAGGGCTTTTATAATACTTCATTTAATATATTGCTTTATATGATTTTTTTTTACAGAGAATTTTACAGGAACTGCAAATCAGATCCGGTTGTGATGTTTATTTGGGAAAGGAAATGAACCCCAGCTGTGTCTGCTTTTTTGAATGCTTTGAGCAAAATTTTCTCTGATCCACAGTGCAACCCTCTATTGAATATTCTGACATCAGCTGGAGACCTATGCTCAGAATTAAAATAAAATATACAACAGAGATCTTCAGAGCAGGTGAGAGAACCATGGAGAAGATTATAGAATTTAGTCCTGTTTAGTTCGAAGCTCTTGTAACAATTCTTCACAAAAAGTGCTTTTAGTCAAAACAGTGTTGTGTTTTATTATAAAAGGACCTAAACCATAAAACCTGGATCCTGATTTCCTGAAGTTAGAGTCATATCAGTTTTGGCAAGGATCAATTGTTAGTTTTTACCATATTTTATTTTTACCATACCATATGCACTTTCCCCCCTCAAAATTAAGTTGTATTAAAAGTGGAAAAAAGATTTTCTGACCAGGATAGAAGCGCCCTGCTTGGATTCCCTACTGCATATTCAGGTAACTACGGGAGTCAATTGAATTAATGACTCATTGTTCTTCATTCCAAATGTGTTAATGATCATCTCTCCTTTTTAAAGGTCTTGATGGTCCACTAATTAAGCTAACCTTTCTTAGGGCAATTTTTCTGTCTATTATCTGATCCCAGTCTCTTTCCTCCTGTTTCACAGGCTTGAAGACTCTTTAGCTCCTTTCAAAATGATATGTATCCACACATGGAAACCAGTCTTCAGCAACAGCCAGGGTTTCAGCTAAATTTAAGAAGGAAATAGAGATTGAGTCAGCTAAAGATTAGGTTCTATCCCTGCCACATGCAGCCATATCGCTGGAAAAAAAACTTTTTTTCCCTTCGCTCTGCCTTTCAAAAACAGGGAGTGTACTATATTCCAGGGTGTGTTAAAGGTCAAAGTATGGCATTTAAATTCCTCTGATTCTATCCAAAACATGACAGTAATTTTTTTCCCCTTTTTGCTGTCCCAGTACTTGGCCTCCATAGCATTTTGTGTTGATTATTTTGAGTTGATTGTTTTGCAGTTTATTCTCATAGTTGTTTTGAGTTCAGGACGAGATCACCAAATTCCTTTTCATTTTTCTTCTCCAAAGTGGGACCCTACTTCCATTCATTTAATCCCTCTGGAATAGCAAGAAAAGCAATAATAATGAATAATATTTCATAGATTTCATAGACATTAGGGGCTGGAAGGGACTTCAAGAGATCATCGGGTCCAGTCCCACCCCCCCCCACTCCCACCGCCATACACAGGAAGTCGCATAGTCATAACTGCCTCTCCAAAGTTAGCTGGATTTCCTAAACATTCAATCTTTTCATAAACTGTAACACCCACAAATGCTTGTTCATTGTACATTCAAGCTGATGTCACTGTAATGCCTGGATTGGACTTCCGTTTCAATTTTCAGTATTAAGTACCTCTTTCTTTAAGTCCTCCCTGATATTTCCCCTGAACAGAACTGAACATATTCACTAGTTTCTGCAATTCAGTGGAAGTGAGGAGGACAGGTGGAGCTGGGGGTGGTGAAGGAGAGGCAATAACCAGTCTGAGTTGCTGTTAAAAGGGAGAGCCAGAAATAAATGCTATTATAATGTTGTTTCTTAACAAACACCAAGTGACCTGTCAGCCCAGGATTATTCTCAGGTGACTTCAGTGTGATGAAAAGACCTGCATGGAGTCCATAGTGAAGAGCAGGGAAAAGAGCAGGCAGGCACACCACAATAAAGCAGAGAACCCCATGGACCACTTCAGGCACCCACCCACGATCTCAAACACGCACAGAGGGCTGTTAAGCCTCTATACCTTACCCACCTCCCTATTAGATTTGAGGGACACCAACGAGTTAAGTCCCTCTGGAAATTGGCCTACCGCTCGGCCCCGACCAGAGGTGAAAATACCAAGCAAAACCCCACACGAATGTAAAGTTTAACGAGTGTATTAAGACAAGAACCAACAGACCCAAACACAACAGTATACAGATGCAGTATACAGAACTATAAACAATTAAACTATAGAACAGCTAAAGAACCCAAGAGCAGTCCGTCACCCGAGCTGGCTGACTATCACCCTCGAGAGCTGACAGGCAGGGCAGGCCTGCTCTGCAGCCTCACACCCCTGAGGATTTCTATGCTGTTCCCTCACATGCAGGTGGGTACTCAGAAAAGGGGTAGATGATACTTCACCCAACTGATGTGACACGCAGAAGCAGTTGAGTGGCCGGGAAGCGCTCAGGATGCTCCTGTTGTTGCTCCTGAACACCGTCCCACGCAGACTGTTCTCACTCTCCCACGGTCAGTAAACGATGGGTTCCACAAACACAAGGACTCCAATGCTAAATCAGTTGCACACGCGCACACATCAGGCAAAAGAAGGAGAGAGCGTGAGACAGAGCAGGTGTCAGTGCGCTCTAACTCCAAAGACAATGACCCCCAAAAACAGCGCTGAACCCTACACTCGACAGGCTTTGTAACGTCCCAATTATGCCACCTGTCAATCATGTCCAGATCCAATCATTACTCTCTCAATCAGTGCCCATCAAAGTCAATCACAGCCAGGACCGTACAAATCAAACTATCCCAACAACCCATAATAACTCATTAAAATCATGGTCCTAACTGCCGCAGTTCCCCTGGTTACCAAACAAACATCTAGGTACTGGTCAGACAACTCAGTGCACGTACTCAACTTTCAGAAGTGGGTCATGACATCGTTAAGGTTAGGAGTTCAAATGTTCTAGAATACTCTAACCTCAAGTCATCCTACGCACACGGCACACGTAACAACACCAGGACTCCACTGTCTACCATAGGATGTAGGCAGAATTCCTAAGTCCTTAAAAGAATGGATTGTCAGAGTATACAAATCTCTTTGAGGGTTTCAAGGATGTCATATAAAATGATCTGTAACATGGTGACCTGAGTCTGACTGATAGTGATTGTACCTAGGTGCTGGAGAAATTTATACTATATTTTAGAGAAGGTTGGAGGGGAAGCAGTGGCTTTTCATTTCTACCTGTAATTTGTAAGGGTATATGCAATTTCTAAACTGATCAGTAACACCTGAGTCACTGCCAGCCTTGGACTGAACATGTCCGTTCACTCCAGCTACTGTGCAGATTCCTTGAGCTATGGAAACAGAGCACTGCTTAGTGAAAAATAGGCCGTAGTTAGAGAGACAGATGTATAGCTATGAGCAGATCATCAAATGGCTTATAATCCATGTACTTTTGTCAATGAAAAGTCTTTTGCATCCAAACAATAAAGATTGCATTTTCTTACCAAGGTACAATGTAGAGTGAGGTAGTAAGCCATTTTACTCTGAAGTTAGGCAGAAGGCAGGGCAGGGTAGAACCTTATAGACTAACTTGTCCAGAGCTGCATGAGCTTTCATAGGCTACAGTTAATTTCATCAGATGCTATGAATGGATTTGTAGAAAACAGGGCTACTAAATAGAATAAAATAAGGGCATTTAAATACAAGGAATAGGAAAAATGGGAGGAAAAGTGGGAACACTGCTGAGACAGGCAAAGGTGAGTTGAAAAGTTCAAAGGGGATAAACAAAGCAGTTAACCCACTGAGGGACATAGGGGCTATAAAAGCAACTTCAAGTAATGGGATAAGAATGCAGAGACTCTGTTGAGACCATACCTGTAGATGATTTATTGCTCCCTAATTTCACATTCAAGTCAGCTTTTGAAGTTTTGTTAAGAACAGCTACTCTAAGGTCACTGATGGCATGTCCAGGGAGGTTAAAGTATTCTGTGACAACCTTTTGTGTCTTTCTGGAATTGATATTAGACCTTTGTCCATTCTTTCACAACACGCCATATAGATAGCAGAAGGGCTCTATGAGTTGATTGCATACATGATGTTGGTTAGAGAAGCATGTGAATAAATGCTGTATGTTATAATAGCTGTTGTTTGGTCTAGTGATGATGCAATCTGCATCGATGAAGAGGCATGGATGTTATCTGGGTCCATTGCAAGGCCTGGTGCCCTGGTGAGAATAGGAGTTAGGTAATCTGTTGCTGGAGAGACATCATTTGAAGTTGAGGGGTTGACTGTCAGTCAGAAGAGGCTTGTCTCCCCAAGGCTGCCATGAAATAGTCATCGTTTTCCAGAAGGGGTTGAGATCATTAGTGATGTGTCCAAAGCATTCAAGCTGGTGGCTATCTGGGATAACAAAAGGGATTCTGTTGTCCTTGTTACAGAGTTGGTATTGTAGAAGGTCAGAGTGGGGTCTGTGTCTGGCTCTTTTGAGTAGCTACAGTCTTGGGATTATATTATAGTGTAGGAATCCATACTCTGGATTAATCCCAGATCAATATGGGGCAGAGATTCCAACACTTACAATATAATGCTGAAACCATAGCGTTCCTAGGTACAATGTGTGAAAGTCAGTTTCTCCTGTAGTTAGGTTGCTGATCTGCATCCAACATGTTACTTACTGGCTGTCAAGGACACATTAGTCAAAGTTTATGTGTTCTTGTTGGAAAAACGTTAGGTAGTGATCCAAGGACAATTAATGACAGAATTATACAAAAATGTTATGTTTTTAAATTACTACCTGTAATAATCTATCCATTTAAGAGGGAGCAGGCAGTCCTGTTGAAAAAGCCCAGCTGCAGAACAATTTGGATAGAGAGAGCTATGAAAAGCTCTCAGAAGGGGAAGCAGGAGGAAGAAGCAAATGTTGAGTTTAGCTACTGCCAGAAAGAGCCAGGCTGCTCTGCTGGGAGCGAGAGTCAAAGGTTCCTCCTCAAGTGCCAGGGCTGAATGGGTTTGGCTTTATTTGTTTGCTTGTGTGTAACTTAAGAAATTCATTGTTTGATGGATTGGCTGAAAAGCTTCTCAGGAGACAAGGCCACCTGCAAAGTCAGCAGGCTAGAATACCCTTTTATACTCCCCTACCATACCGTGGTGTAAATGAATAAAGACAATTAAGTAGAACATCAATAACCTTGCTGCAGCCTTTACAAACTATGATTTTTGCATTTCCCAAGAAATGCCCATAGCATATAATGTGTGGTTAGGCATACAGCTTTGTTTGCAATGAGCAGGATAAACAAGATGCAAAGTAAATTACCTGTGGAATTGTTTTGCACATATAAGTTGGCACCTACTTAATTTAAAGTTTCTCAGCTTTCATGGAAACCAAGAAATTCAGGATTTTCTGTGAAATCAGCAAAAATCAACAGCAACAAAATAAAAAAGCCTTAGTAAAAATAAAATAGTGGCTTCCCCTGGGAGCCAGTAGTCATCGCTGCCTCGCTACCAGGAGGGGAAGGTGCCAGCTGGTGGAGCGGCATGGAGGGCAGCAGACAAGATGCCTGCCATCCCCTCATCCCTCTTCCCCTCCCAGGACTTCTCCACCAATCCGCACAGAGGGGCAGGTCCTCTCTGCCTATCAGTGCCAAGGGGCAGGGCCACAGTGAAATGACCACAGAATAAGAACTTTACATCATGATCAACCTGTGAAAATTGGTAAGTCCCCCCACAGTTTAGGTAGACCCCTACATATAGCAGATGAAAAGCATTTTGGCAGTAACTTCAGATGTTAGCTAACAGATCCGTTTCCATGAGTTTCATGCACTGATACATGTTTTTTGTTTATTCCACAGTTTATCAGCCCATTACTTATATTAAAGAAGTATAATAAAAGTTTTATACAAAGTTGTTATACCTGTAAAAATTGAAGTCACTTAACATCTTCCATTTACATAATATAGAAATCTTAAAGCAGATAGCTCAGTTTTACTCCATAATTTGCCCAATGCAGTTAGAAACCTGGTCATTAATTTTTATATCTACAGATGTTGTCTTTAGAATTTTAGCAGGCTGAGAATACCAGGGAAATCATAAAACACTGACTATTGGAAATCTTCATATAGCAAAATTATTCACATGCTTTCTAGCCTGTTTTAGTGTAGCTCACCATTAAAAAGAATTCTGCAGTATGCTTGGAAAATGCAATGCTATCATCAGACATAATCCTTTTAATAAGATTGATTTCAATATACAATTTATACTGTAAACCTATTTCATTCCATCCATAAGTAGCATAATGCCCATGACTAGCTTGTATATATGTATCTTGGAATCAAAATGGTAATGTGACGCTCCCCTATTGTTGTCATGAATCAGAAGGAAACTATTCAAATACAACATCGTGTTGGCCATTAGGATTTGACTACAAATCATGTTGCGCAGATAACATGAATGACTACTTATTTCAACAAAGACTTTTAATGCATTTGGTCTCTGCAAAATAAACTATAAAATCTGCTTCTTGAGCAAGGATTTCTCCAAATAAACAATAAAGCTAAACTAAACACTGGTAGCCTCAGTAAGAATTATATGAAAAAGTCTACATCATTATGACTGGTGGCATGATGTACATGCATATCATATATTGTTGTATATGTGTTTAGATCATGCAGAATGAGAAAAGTATTCCACTGAAGAGCAGAAAAAAGTACTATTTGATTCTTCTAGATTCTCCAATTTGGATGTAGAGTTTTATCTGAATATTTTCCTGATTTCATTCTGTTCCTCCTCATGTATTTCCTATTTATTAAATGTGTTTATAACTATTAATGTTGGATACATCCAGAGTTCACCCATCTATACACAGACTGACACCTAGTCAGCCAACAGATGCAGTACAAAAACTTTTAGTTTCCACCTAGATGTTTTCCAAGGGTACTTAATGTGTTTTCCTGATGCAGGTTCTGTTCCCTATAGCCACATGAGCTAGAAAGGAGAAGGACCCAGCCAGTTTGCAGGCCTCCCTATAGTGCATACCCTAGGGCACGTATGGAGGTTGACACTCAAGAGCACCCTTTGGCCCTGCCCTTTGGTGGTTACATAAGTAGGAACAGGGGAGTTTCTAGTATTTCTTATTATATCTCTTTTCAATTGAATAATGGGCTTGTTGGGGGACAGAGGCAGATGAGTGGGATTTGGGAACAGCTGCTGCGAGAGAGGGAGGCCTGAGCTTGAGGAGGCATTAGGGTTTGGAGAAGAGGACTCCCCTGAAGGAAAGGGAGGAGAGTGAGAATGATTGGGAATGAATGGGAGAAAGTACGCAAAGAAACATGAACTCTGCATACTCCAGAGGCTGGGGGTAGGGCACGGTGACCACCCACAGGCGACGGTGGTGGTAATGGCAGTGGGGACATGGCAGCGGCAAGTGGGTAGCTCCCACAGGTGGCCACAATGGTGTCAGAGGCGGGGAGGTGGAGGGGTGGTGAGCACCATCAGCAGTCAGCGACCACCCTCAGATGCTGCTGGCTGCGGTGGCAGTGGCGATCAGTGACCACCCACAGATGCCACCGGCAGTGTCAGTGGTAAGCAGGGGGGTGGCAAGCAGCGACCACCTGTAGGCGCCACTGGCAGCATCAATGGTGCTTCTCTCAGGGGGTGCACCCTCAATCTCGGGGGTGTACGTGCACCTGTGTGAACCCCCTATGCATTGCCAGTGATAAGAAAATTCTTTATTTAATGGACATGAAAGGAGTTGAGAAGTGAGGTTGGGCTGGACAAGGCAATGGAGGACACTGTCCCATGTGAGAAGCATGTGAGTGGGAGTGGGTGGTGCAAGTGGCACTTCTAAGTTTTGGGGCATTATTTGGGGAGAAGTTTCTGGTGTTATGGTATTTTAATATTTTTAAAAGATATTTTTTCTTCTACTGTAAGCTACCCTGAGCCTTTTGGGGGAGGGCAGCATATCAATCTAATAAGATAAATAATAAGTAACCAGCCCTAACCCTAAACAAATGTAAACTGTGTCTACCAGTCAACAGACAGAGATGAGTAAAAAGAACAGTGTAAGTAAAAATCAAATGAGCATAGACATTATCAAAGTTGTACTTGGGCTCAAAGTGAATTTTAATGTTACTCAATAATTATCTCATTCAGATAAGAAATTCTGTGAAAAAAGTCCGCTCTGGGAAATTTATATATGTCCTTGCCAAGAAAAGAATTGGCGGCTATGACATCAGTGCACATTTTTTTTTAACATACTTCTTAGTTTTTCTTAAGGTCTAAAATCTGTCGTTAAACCACCGCACAATTGATTTTAAAAATATGGTCCCCTTGGCCAGAAATGGCTTCATGGCTCTTCTCTACATCCCTGAGGTAAAATCTTGGCCACACCAGGGGCATCTACATGAGACGCTTTACTGTGAAGTTGACTAATTAACTCCACATTAAAACATCACCATCTACACATGTGGCATTATTAGGCCAGATTAAACTAATTAACTCTGCTGTAGCATAGTACCTATTTACTCCACTGCAGTGCATGTACAGACGGTGACCAAGGCTGACTGGAGCATGAAGGTACTACAGGGTGGGGGCTACCTGCCAGCTAGCCCCATGCTGTAGCACCCTCTTGCCCCAGCCAGCCCCTACACAGTACATTGGGCATTTTTACATGTGTTCTGGTAGTGGCAGGGTGCTTTAATTAGATTGGCTCCAAAAGCCACTTTAATTAAAGCACCTAGAGTATCGAACAAACTTTAATTAAAGTGCCCCTGCCTCCATTTTTCAGTTTCAGGGACGCTGAAACATGAGACACTGGAGTTCACTGGAGCGTAGTAATTACTACACTCCAGCAGACTCGATTAATTGAGTCTGCTCTGATGCACTGTAATTACAGCATGTCAGAGCAGCCTTGCTGCTCATGTATAGGCACCCATTAAGCCAGCTCCAGTCTGGCAGACTGACACAGTGGGCTACCTGTCAGTCAGGGCTGCACCACCTCACTCAACATGCTGTGGTCCACATGTAAATGCTATGCCCAGAATAAATAAACTCCACTGTGATTGCACCAGAGTTCATTCAGCCATGCTAACTGCATTCACAGATGTTCCTGCTTACTATTGTCATTGATTTCAGTGGGACTGGTTTTCCTTCCAATCTTTGTAGACTGGCCCTCACCATGAGCTGAACAATGAAAGCAGAGATTCATCTCTGCCTATGACAGTGTTTCCTAAACTTTTTATATCTGGGGCACACCTTTTTTCTAGATTAAAATTAGTGGCACACTTCACTCTTACACTCCCAAAAAGGTACGTGTACATATTTTTTTCCTAACATATAACATATTCCATTTCCCTGCCAGTGCTAAGATGTACTGTTGAAAAATAACTTCATAGCATTTTCTGCATTTCAAAGCACCCCAGCTGAAAATCACTAAGCTAAGATATAGAGGGAGGCCTTGAGGCTAAAAAGTTGAGAATCACTGATCTAGCTGGTTTCACCTAAGCCTGGCAGAGGCATGATCTCACTTGCTGTGCCCTGATCTTTTCACTGTCTGCCCCCTCCTAACATCTGCTCCATACTTCAGGGGGCAAGGGAAGCCCCTGCTGCTGATGCTGCTCCTGCTGGGTCTTGAATGCCAGTGACCATGTCTATAACCTCTTCTGCCAGCTGCAGCAGTGTGGGAGCAGTGGAGGGGATGAGCCAGGCTGCAAAGTGCAGCTCTGTCTGTGTATTCATCTATCCACCCACCTGCCCTGCTTGCAGGACAGCATGCTGCTGAGAGTGTGGTGGAGCTGGCACACAGGCTGCCTGGAGGTGGGTAAGGCAGGGAGACAACAGCAGTCCCCAAGGTCCCCAGCTGCCAGTGCTCCTGGAATAGCTTGGGCAGGAGCATGGTTCTGGATAAGGAAGGACAGCATCTCCCTCCTCACATGAGGGGATCCCAGGGAACACTTCCAGCGTTCTTGTGGCATACTAGTGTCCCACAGCACACCCTTTTGGAAATGACTGGCCTATGAATATAAAAAAGCAGAGTTTAACCCTGCAAATACAACTGGGCATGCTACTTGGCACTATGCACAATCAAATCCTACTTTAAACATGAAGAGCAATGACCTTTGGGAGGATCAGGATGGCATTAGAAAGGAGGATAAGGCCTATAATAAATGCAAAAGGAGACATACTCAGATTGAAGGAATGGCCCTACCTCTACCAGCTTATTTGCTGCCTTCAAATAGTTACAAAAAGCAAATGTAGGCAATGATTAGCAGGTTTATTTGAGGTAAATAAAAAACCTAAATTAAGCTGTTAGGTTTTACAGGCTCATAAATGTCAAGACTGCTTGTGCTCCCAGGTGTAAAAATGCATTATGTTATTAGTGGTATGGCACAGTTGAACATTTCCCTTATCAGACATGTACCAGGATACTTTGTTTCATTTACAAAAATGTGAAAGTGAACAAGATGTAGTCTTGGTTAGTTCCATTACTTTGTTAAGAAAATGAAGCAAGCCAATTAGGAAATATAATAAATGGGAATGAAAGTTCTTTGACAAGTAAACAGCCAGAAGAGCAATAATAGAAGTCATTTATTTGATGTCATGCCAACATCAAATTAGACAATAGATCTTCTATTACTGTATTCCAGCTCTTAACCCAGCCCATAATATATTTCTTCATTTACTTTGTAGAAGGTGCTTTTAGAAAATTATAGCAAACATTTACCCTGCAGGGTGACTAAGAGCAGATATATCATCATTATTAATTCTGAATACAAGCTATTAGAGAGCCTCTCTCATCTTTGCTGTCCACTACCCACTGTTTCAACAATTTAAATGTCTAATTGAGAAAAAAATAAATCCTCTAACCTTAATGGAGGTTACTACGGCACTCATTTGGTGGTGACAAAATACAGGCAGTCCTCAAATAAAAGTGGGTAGGGAGTAAACATGAAGTCTCTATGATAGTTGGAGAAGACCTTCTGCACAGGGCTTTTACAACTGTCCCATCAATTCATTTGAGGTCTCCAATCTAATTATAGTCTACTTCTAACCATGAAGCAAATGTACCACCAGCAGGAATGTGCGGAAGGGAGGAGAAGATGAAGTAAAAGTAGAGGAGACACTGGGGATATAATCAAGCTGCTGCTCTAGAATGTTTTTCTGCTCATATTTCAGCAGCTGCTCCTCTCATGATCAACAGGGAAGAACACTGGAGCCCCACTCACCTGTGGCTGGCACAAGTAAACCTCAGACTAGCATTTGTTTTCTAGTCTGAAGCATTTTTTTCTAGTAATGTTCAAGATTAGTGGTACTCATCCTCCAACCCTCAGATCAGAACCAGCCCATGAGACCACATCATCGAGTCTTCAGTGCTCTCCATGCGTCAAGAAATCTGGCAGCAGGAGGGTGGTGTCACAGGCTAGCTGGGCACTGTGAGTGTACTGTATCAGCTGTAGCTCATCAACTGTATGAGCTGTTTGGTTCAGGATCAAGGAGGTGAAGTTGGGAGGGAAGCAATAACAAGTTTCACTTATGGCAGTAAAAATTAATTTTACTTATAACAGCAAAAGATATAGTTTGCACATATAGCAGTTAATAAAAAGGTTAAGCTAATAAACAGACAACATAACAATAAAAGTTAAAAATTGACAGTGATAATAAAAAAGGACAGACAAATTAACAAAGAGTTCCCACTTGGTTAGCAACTTATCGATAGTCCCTCAGTGTCAGATACACGTCAAGTTGATTCAGCGAAGTCAGGCGTCCCCGATCCATGCTGTCAGAGGGAAATACCAGGGAAGGTCCCTCAGTCAGGATCTGGTCCTCGCTCACACTGGCAGTAAGAGATCCGGGGGCATGGGACAGCAATGACCATTCTGTTCCATCCTTCCTGCTGGTCACTTAACGTGCGTGTTCTTTTATATCCTGTTTATGCAAATCTGTTGGTTGTAGAGCCAATCACAATCTTACTCTATAGCTGTTACCCTATGGTGTTAAAAGGTGTTAGAAATCATTATAATAGGTTACTGCCCGAGCCTGGGTTTACCCAATAAGCAAATCACACCACATCACTTTGGGGTCTGAGATTAGCATATTCTTACTGAAGTTTATTCTACTGACTCTAAGCAAAAATGTACTAAATTAGCTAAGTCTGAAGTTATTCTTTAGTTATGCTTTTTAAAACTTATATTTGTCTCATGAACAGTGCAAACAGTTATATATATATTCTTTACGGTTATACTCCAGACAGACAGGAAACATTTACAGGAAACAGTTTCATAAGGTCTATTTTAGCCAATGTTTCCAGATACCTTCAAAGAGCAGATTTCTTTTGCTATAAGTTGCTCGTTAACCCTTTTGGTTCTGGCCATCGCAGGGTGGTAGCAGTGTTAATTGTCATTCCCCTGCTGCCAGATTTCTGGACCCTGGGGAGCCGCATGAGCTATATGATGTGGCCCTAAGCACTAAATTGTGCCAACATGCAGTGAGGATGATGCATGAGCTCAGTCCATAGTCAGATCAGATACATAGAGTCAGGGTGGTATGTAGCCAGATCCAGTGCACAGCATTGGGCTGGTGCACACCTGGATCCAGTGTCCAGGGCCAGATCCAACACACGAAATCACACCCAGGAACTAACCTTGCACACTAGTCCTATGCTGGATCAGGTCCATGGATTAACCCCATGCATGGGATCTGGCCCACAGATCCATCCCACAGGGTGGGAAGGTTAAACACCATTGATTAAGATAGTTCAGTGGCTTTACTTGCATTTACATTTTTATGTTATGGTAGACTGACAAGAACCCTATAATTCTATCATTGGTTTTAAGATTCATCACTTAAAGCATTTTTCTAATGCTTTTTCAGGAAACTATTATCCAAAAGCTATTCAAGTTACAGATAAAGGTCTTTCCAATGCCAGAATGAACAAAGTCTCCATTCCTACAGCTTTCATCTGTTGCGTTCATCCTTATTTGGGATACCCCTTGCATTTATTTGGTCATTCCTTACAATTAAGTGAGTTCTTTATCATATTGCCAGAGTGCCTTCAGCTTATTTATTCTAATCACAACATTGGTCATTTTATTTTAGGATTACTCAACTAGCCTTCAAATGGTTTTTATGGTCTGGATGGAGGATTAGGATATGAAACAGAGTAACAGACAGAATACTGTTAAATCAGACTCCAGGGGATTCTTATCAAAAAGACAGTAAAACTATTGTTTAGGTATTTTCTCCCAGTGTGCTGCTAGCAATTCCAAAACTTAACTATATCCAAATAAATTCAAGTTAGAATTCAAAGGAAAATATGAAGTGTCTAAAGCCTATTGAAATCAAATGTCAGTATATTAATGTAAGAACAGGCTCTATTTCCTGCAGTGTTTCAGATGCCAGCTAAATTTATTATTTCAGATCTTCCAAGTCATCATTCTCTATTATGCAGAACAACACGCTTTCATGAAAAAAACAAAAAAAACCCCCAAAAAAACAAAAAACCTCTTCTCCAGTGTTTAACCTTTTATTTGAAATAAACATTCCCTGTTCCTTCAGGACAATTTCCAAAGTAGGGAAAGAAAAAAATTCTACACTAACAAATAAAGCACTTTTCAATTACAGACAAGAAGCAGAAAATTAAAATAAACTTTTTTAGACTCCCTGTTGGTGTTTATAGGCAAGAGCTGCTTTTTTTTCCCCTCAACCAAGGTAGATTAAAATAAAAATGAAAACTTGGAAGGGAAAAGTTCCTGTTATGGTTTTGTTTGCACTTGTTTAGGTATTAAGATACAAGATCCTGTTCCAGTTATCACAGTGTCAAGCCAGAACAATTCCATGAAATTCAGTGAAGTCATTCTCAATTTATACTAGGGCAAAAAACCATAAGTTGAGGTCTTCTGCATTCTACATATATAAAGAGCTCAGTTCATCTGTGTATGTATCCTGTCCGTAATGCTCTTGCGGGGGCATGGCTCCTGGCAAGGCTTGGGTCCAGCCTGTGCGGGGGGGGGTTGGAGTGGGGCCAGATGTGGAGTGGGGGGGAGATAACAGTGGAGATAGAGAGGACAAAGCAGGGGAGCGAGTCCAGCACTGCTGGCCTTGCTGTCCCCCCCCCAGGCCCTGCTTCTTGACGGCAGTGGCAGCATGGAGTGATAGCAGTGCGGCACTGGCCTCACTCCCTCCTCCCCCCGTCCACATTGTCATAGCAGTGCTCCATCCCTGCGGTCACTCTTAACGGGCAATTCACTAGTGTTGGAATATTAAGCCTCCTGTTTCTACTATTCTATTCTACTAAGTTTCTTGTATCATTCTGGTCTACATTAAGCAACTTAACTAGCAGTTGTCATTATGATTCTCTTTTCTGCCTTCTTTCTCCCCAAGCTTAAAATGTATGAGTCTTACTATTTCCCCCTGTAAATTGAAACCTAGATTAGAAGACCATTTTTGCTTCATACAAAAATCTTTCAATTTCAAAGGCATTTCTCAAGTACATAAATGTATGTCTATTCAAAAATAACGTTACTGGATTTTCAGCTACTCTGGAATCTAACACTGATGTATTGAGTAAAATTTGCCCTTTTAATTTAGTCAGACTTTTTATGTCTTCTGCAACTACTTTGTGAAAAGTCAAAGAAAGTTGATATAAACTTGGTAAAATAACCACTGTTCCTGTTCTTGATTACTGAAAAGTCTTTGTTACTTTATAACCTTTCAAGTTAAGAAGTTAAAAACTAAAATCAACTAACATGACTATTTCTTAGTTTGTCAAACACAGACCCAATGAAGAGACACAAACTTTATGGTTTTCTTATAAAAATCAAGAGCATATTATACAACCCTGATGGACAAGAAAAGTAATGTTTTAAATTACAAGCTATAGTTATGATTATTGTATAGAAATTACCACAGCAAAGTAATACCCTACTGAGAAACAACTGATAACTGTACATAATAATCATCATTGCTGCTCATATCATAGAGTAACAGTCTTATTCAGGAAACAAAATTATAGCTGAGAGTTTCCTGTCAACATACACAGAAAATTTTCCCATGACTAATATCTACTGCAGCAATAACAACACAAAATTCATATAAATAACTTTTTTTATGTTTGCTTCAAAGCATGAAGGAGATGATTCTGAACCAGGCTGCCGTGGCATCCTAGGGTGCCATAAGATCCTTCTGTGGGTGCTTTGGGATGCTGTGCAAAGTGAGCACTGTTAGGTATGAAAATTTCTACACAGGATTTACAAGATAAACGCAGAAATTTCAAAAAGGAATCCATAGTGTCAAATCATTCTGCCCTGTTTTGGTCTTCCTGAGTTCTTTGCAATAGAATTGTTCTGCTATGTTTCTGTAGTCAAGAAATGAGTGAAAGCACTAGAACTAATATATAGGCTTCCTATATGTTACACAGATAAAGTTAAGTACTTCAAAGTTGGGGGAAAACAACTTGCATATTGAGTGACTAGATCCAGCCAACAGGGAAATGCTGAGAACAGAAGTAGGTGTTTTTCTCCACTTGGGATTAACAGCCTGCAATCCTCTTCTGAAGATAAGTATCTAAGCTCTTTGGGTGTTTGTATACATGCTTCGGGACTGGGTAGGGAGAGGGGGAGCTGCTTTGTTTAGAGCAACTCCAAGAGCGCTTTCATTGGAGCAGCTCAATTAAAGCACCCCTGCTGCCATTTTTCAGTGCAGAGACACTGATACACATGATGCTGGGGTCTGCTGGGACACAGTAATCACCATGCTCCAGGAGACTCAACTAATCGAGGCTGCTCCATCATGCTGTAATTACAGCACGTCAGAGCAGCCTCACTGCACGTATATAGGTGCCCTTCACTTACAAAACTGCACAGTTGTCACTTTTCTAGGCTTTTAGGCAACCCCAAGTAAGAACAGGATGTACACTGATGGAAATATGACTTGGACTTTGCGTTGATTCCTATTCTGTGCCCAATCATCATCATTCCCTGATTAGTTACTAGGCCAATCTCAAAGACCCAGATTACAAGCCCTATCAAGCAGCCAATTTGTGTGACATTCAATTCTTTCTTAGTCATTTAAGTGGCCATTTCTGGATGTCTGAAGTACATTGGTGGTATTTGCTTATCCAGAGGTATTTTATTCCTGGACACAGAGCCCTGTGCATGCGGACAACTAGGTATTACTATGTAGTCATGCCAACTGAGCCTGCACACCAGCAGTCCTAGCCTTTATGAATGTTCCTTTTGGATATGCGGTGGACTTAGTTATCTGAAAATAGAGTTATCTAGAACATGTAAACTACTCACTTAGCCTTAAGAAGCAGAAAAGGGGTGGGTGGGCTTCCCTCTTTTGCTCCACATAACTCAATGACTAGGGCATTCACTTGAGATGCTGGAGGTCCTGGGTTCTGGGCCACACTCAGGTAGAGGTCTGAACCAAGGTCCTCTATAACTTTCCAGCACAGCGCAAGAAGTTCTCTACCATAGGTCCAGCATTACTCACAGCTTCCTCCAGCACTCCTTTTAACACTGATGGAAGACAGTGTTGGGGGGAAGAGTCCTGCATGAACATGACCTGTCAGTGCAATGTGGTGGTCAGCAAGGCAAATAACACATGGCATGCATCAACTGATGCATCTAGCATAAAACTAAGGAAATAATACTCCCTCTGTACTCAGCACTGGTAAGACTACTGCATCCAGTTCTGGGTGCCGCACTTCAATAAGGACCTGGGAGAGGGTCCAGAAAAAAGCCACCTGTATGATCAGGGACTTGCAAGGCAAGCCATATGAGGAAAGGCTGAGGGACTTGGGCCTCTTTAGCCTAGAGAAGGTTGAGATAGGACTTGATAGTAGCTTACCACTATATCAGAGGAGTGCATCAGGAGCTTGGTGAGCAACTGTTCACTAAGGCACCCCTGGGGAAGACCAGGACCAATGAATACAAACTCCTGGTAGGCTGGTTTAGGTTTAATGCCAGGAAAAACTCCTTCACAGTCAGGGTGTCCAGACTGTGGAATAAACTCCCTCCAGAGGTGGTGCAGTCTGGAGGTTTTCAAGAGGAGACTAGACAGTCACTTCGCTGGGGTCATGTAACCACAGTTGTCTTCTTGCCTAAAGCAATGAGGCTATACCCAATGATCTGCAAGGTCCCTTCCAGCCCCTAACAATCTCTGAATCTATGAATCCCTGTCATGACTACCCAGGGGACAAGTTTCAAAAGGAGTGCCAGAGAAGAGGAGAGATAATGTCTAAACTTGTGCTGTGGTGGTTAGAATCCTGTGCTGAGAATTCATTTAGACCCATGCCTTGAAGTAGAAGATACCAAGGATCTCCAGATTTCCAGGTGAGTGGCCTAGTCAATCAGTGCTTAGAGGCGAGGGAGAAATAGAAGGTGTCCCTTTCATTCTTCTTCTGCCAATCTGGGCTCATACATAGTTATCCACATGCAAAGGGCTACAGTGCATTGGAGCAGACTCGATTACTTGAGTCTGCTGGAATGTGGTAATTACCCCGCACTTAAAAATGGCAGTGGGGGCACTTTAAAGCATGTTCAATAAACTTTAGTTAAAGCACCTCCATTGTCATTTCAGTGCAGGGATACTGATACACAAGACACTCCAGGTGCTTTAATTAGAGTAGCTCTTGGAGCCACTCTAATTAAAGAGCTCCCGTGTACCCCCCACTCCCAGAGCACATGTATAAATGCACATTGGCTAAGTACAGATATTAAAAAACCCTGGGGCAGAATTGATCTAAGTTACACAGTTTTCTGTAAACAACATAATTTAGATCAGTACAGGTTTCCCTCACTTTATGAGGGTTCTGTATGTGCAAATTCACTCTTATGTGATGACCCTTTTTATACCAAAAATTCATTGTACGCAAGGTAAATTCACTTATGCAATCAGTGTGTTGGAAGCCTGCTTTCAGCTGCTTTATGTGGTGCATTGTGGGAGGGATGTGCACCAAAATATAGTCCCCTGTGTGGATTTGTGCTCTTCACTCATTGTCTGTGACCTGTGTTTCTGTAGTTGCCATCCCCACCAATTTAACATTCACCACTGCCCTGTGCTTGTGTGTCTGCTGTTTGTGAGTACCAAAACTGTCTTATAAATGGGTCCGGGGGGTCAGTTTTGGCATCAGTCCAGTCGAGGTCTTGGAGCATATCCTTATTTGTTGCATTGTAAAGTGGGGTCCCTTTATGTGAATTTGAGTTATGTGCCATTTTCCAGGAACATATGTACAGCATAAAGTGAAGGAAACCTGTAGTGAACAGAACATGCATTTGTCCTTTGTGAGGGGCAAATCTTAGACCATGTTGTGCCATTTATAAACCAATCTATGGGTGCCAAACTTCTGTTCTGTTACAGGTATAGACCAGTTTCCAATCACTTATACTGGTAAAAGTGTAATGTCTGTACCATAAGTACCAAAATAAATATAAATACCAAAAATGCTCTGAACCATAAGTACCAAAAATGCTCTGAACACTATGGAAAAATGGCACTTAGACAACCAGGAAAGAACAGAATGCCACCCTTGGCTCTTTGTATGTAAGGCAGCCCTGATAAATCTTTACTTGGCATCAGCACAGTGTGTTATAATAAAACCATTCATACTTTTGCTTTGTAGCCTTTGTGCCATGTAGAGAAAAATGCTGAGAGCTGAAGGGTTCTGCCTGTTTCAGCACTACTAAAGGAAGCTGTCAGTCTTGAAAGTTGACCAGAGTTGCTGAAATGATGCCAATTGCTTGGGTAGCAACCAGTAATTCTTAAATGCTTTCTCTCAAGAAATAGGAAATTATTTACAAGAAGCCAAGTAATCTACTCCATTACACAGTACAGACTCTATCAGTTCCAATCTGTAAGTAAATCATTTAGGGAAATGCCCTTAGCAATTACATACAATGAACCATTTAAATCTGTTGTGTCACTCTTACCAGGGGCTCTCCCAGCCTATAAGGATTATGAAAAAAGTTTTGTTTGTGTTGATCAGAGACAGAAGAGTATATTTATGGGTCTAAATGTAACATTAAACAGGAACTAAACTACATAACTGATAGTTTGTCAACAGATTAGCATAATGCACAAAAGATAATGGCAGAGGCAAGCAACAATTATAAGGCTTTCATTCCACTACAGATCAACCAGTGAATTAAAATGAAATGGCAAAAATGTGGTGGTACAAAACCAAAAGCAAACTAAGATTATTATCACCACTGTACCATGTGTCCTGTAATATAAATTGTGCCCTAATAATGCTATATTTAACATTGCAGTAGGATTTAATTATTAAATACCTACTACATTTTCATTTGATAATAATTTTGGAATAGAAACTCTTTCTGAGGTAAACTAGATATTCTGACTAACAAGTATGTTTCTGAACACACACACACCTACTTCTTCGGCAATCCCTCGCAGTTTAGGATGATTGCTTTCTATTATCATCTTATCTGTATGCCCAAAGATGACTGAGCAGCCTATCTAGGATTGAAAAACTCTACTGTAGCTTGAAAATGTGTTTCCATGCAGTGTGGGTGGCGTTAGATTCTTGATTTGATCTGTGACACACTGTTACTGCCACTCCTGCTTTTCCATCTCCAGTTGTTGTCCTGACATTACAAAGTACTGAGATCCCTGCAGCAGATTCTTCCTCCATTGAGGGGGTGGTCCTGAGCAATAGTTTCCCATGAGTTGACATCAATGGTGCATTTTTAAGTTGGTCTTAAGGAAATATTCAAAGCATCCCTGAAGCACTCTCTCTGCCTTGATCTTAAGTGTACACCTTGGCTGATCTAGCAGAATAAATCTTGTTTCGGGAATCTAGAGTCAGACATCTATGTGATATCGTCGGCCCAACGAAGTTGATGTCAGATGATTATTGCCTCACTGCTCATGGTGTTTGCTTGCAGGATATCACTAACATTGGTGCATCTGCCTTCCCACTGAGTTCAGAGGATCTTCCTCAGGCAGCATTGATGGTATTTCTCCAGCAACTTTAGATGTCTTTTGTATGTTGTTCATGCTCCATACAGCAAGGTGAGGATCACAACTGCTTGATAAACCATGAGCTTGGTTTCAGATCTGATGTCATTTGTTATGTCTGGATACCTGTTTCTTCAGGTGTCCAAAGGCTGCACTTGCACATTTGAGGTGATGTTGGATTTCTCCAGAGTCTCACCATGGATCTGGATTATTGGATCTGGGGACTGCCCATTAGGAGCTTGTTGGTGGAAGACCTTAGTCTTCTGAATGTTAAGCATCAGTTCCATTTTCTTATACGCCTCTTTCTAAAAATGTTGAGGATTGCCTGCAGGTCTGCTTCTGAGTGAGCACACACTATAACATCATCAGCATACCAGAGCTCAATGATTGAAGGCAAGGTGGTCTTGATTTTGGTTCAGTCAGCTGAGGTTGAAAGCTTACCATCCATTTCATAGTTTAGCTTCACTCTGGCTGGAAGCTTGTTGGTGGTCAGATGTAGAATCGTGACAAGGAATATTGAGAAGAGTGTTGGAGAGATGATACAGCCTTGCTTAACTCCTGTTTTAACCTCAAAGGGATTGTGATAGATTCATTTCTAAGAACCACCAATCACATACCATCACTGAGTAGGCAAAGAATTGTGACACATTTTGGTGGGCTTCCATACTTCAGAAGGATCCTCCACAATGCTTCTCAGCTGACAAAGTTGAAAGCTTTCCTGAAGTCAAAGAAGGCCATGTAGAGAGGCCTATGCTGTTCCCAACATTTCTTCTGAAGCTGGCAAGCTGTGAATATCATGTCAGTTGTGCCTCTTGATGCCCTAAACACACATTGAAATTCTGGGTGGAGCTCTTCTGCAAGTGGAAGGAGACAGTTCAGGTGGGTTTTTGCAGTGACCTTTCCTGTAGTAGATAGCAAGGCAATCCTTCTGTAGTTTCCACAGTTGGACTTGTCTCCTTTCTTGATGATTGTCACAATCATGGCATCCCTAAGGTCCTCTGGTATTTCCTCATCATTCCAGATCCTTAAGATAATGGCATGAAGCTGTGATGTGAGCTCCTATCCTCCCTGTTGGAATATTTCAGTGGGGATTCCAACTGCTCCTTAATGACTTGTTCTTCACCTGCTTGATGACCTTCCTCACCTCATCAAGGGTTGGAGGGATTCCAAGATCATCTCTGACTGGGTGGGATGGAGTTGAGAACACTTTTGTCAATAGCAAAGTCTCAATTGAAAAGGTCTTCAAAATGATCCTTCCAAAAGGTCACTGATGGCTCCCCTTTCCTTGATCAGGTCTCCTCCATCCTCAGGTCTCAAGAGGGTTAGTCCCTGAGTGCTCAGACCATAGATGGCTTTGATGGCACTGAAGAATCCACACATAACAGAAATTAGGTGAAATGACTTTTTAAGGTATGCAAATCCAGCTCATTTGTTCTCAGACTTTTAGACTCAAGGAACTCCTCTATGACTTTTTCTGAATTTAGCACTACTCTTTGCAAATGTGGATAGAGGGAGCTCTCTTTTTCCTCACAAAAGGGAGACATGGTCCCCTATCTTTGCAGGGGCATGGGTGGCAATTACTGTACACCTTCTGCAAAGGTGACATTGGTGGTCTGGGTTCTCAGGAAAGTCAGAGCTGCCTAATGGTGGCCCTTCCCATCAGGCTTAACTGCAGTGTGATGCTCCTCCTTCCACACTGGTTTCCCAGTTTGGCTCCGCATGTGCCTTCTGAAAACAAAGTACACAAGGCAGTTCCAGCTGGCTCTGGTGGCAACAGCCATAGTGGCATTTCAACACCCTTGAAAGGCTCTCACAGTACCACAGTGGAGAATCACTGCTCGAGCTTAATATATTGTGGGGAGGTGGAAGGGATTCTTAGTACTTGCCAGAAAAATTCAAACCCCTCCTTTTTTCAAACAAATTAGTTCTTAAACGAGGACTAAGGATTTTTTTTAAAGCTATTTATAAACGATTTTATGACAAGGCATTTCATAATTCCACTGTGGGAATACCCCAAGCAACACTTGGGGCCAGATTATACTGACCGTTCCTCATCCAAATGGCAGTTTTCCATCCGTGTAAGTGGCATTTTTTGCACTTAGAGTTTGCAAGTGTCAAAAGCTGGGAAGTGCACTGTTTTGTCTTTGGAATTTGAGGGAAAGAATACTAACATCTTGAGATTTCTTTTTTTTTAAAGTAATAGTATAGTCAGTACTAATCAGTACTAGTACTAACTTTCTCATGAGTCTAAGACTTGGTAAAAATCACACTTACCTCAACTGTAGGCAAGTTGGGACACTGCTGAATGATTTTGAAAATCTCACCCTAAAAACATTTTTCAGGCAGCAGGCCACAGTCCCATCTAACCATGCCCTCAACTTCTAGTAGCCCACCTCCAACACAGGGGGCTGGATGGAATGGTTTCAGGGGCTTGATCTGGCCTGCAGGCCATTTGACACTGAGGCATTAGGTGGACAAAGCCAATGTAAATTACTGCAAGGAAACATGTCCACTACTGTATTATTAGGGGAAACATAACGTGCTGGAATGAACGAGATTTGAAAGTGCTCGGAGCCATTTAGGAAAGACTTATAGAATTTAAGAATGATTCATAGATTCATAGATTGTAAGGCTGGAAGGGACTTTGGAAGATCAACGGGTCCAGCCCCCTCCACCAAGCAGGAAAGATAACAGGAGGTCAGGTGACACCAGCAAGATGACTGTCTAGTCTCCTCTTGAAAATAGGGATGATGGAAAATAGGGATGGAAGGGACCTTCTGTAAACTGGCGCAGTAAGAACTAAAGTAAAGTCTAGTAAACGCAGTATATGCAGGGCTGGATTTCTTCCAGGGAGATGTCATAACTTTCGCCCTGTGCTCTTTTTAAAGGGGACCTTGTTTTGCTTTTTTAAATTTTATTTATAAGCATAATGAACATTTACAAGCCTCTCCTTTTTGGGTCACTTGATTTTCCATATTCCTCCCACTATCACACTTCACTCCTTTATTAAAACAGTAATCCCAAGTAATAAAAATCTGTCTTGTACTGTGCCCAAGTCCAAATTCCAAAATCCAGTCTACCACTTCTGAAAACGTTTAAGGTGCTCCAGTCCAACCATGTAGTATGACACCAACAGAAAGTCTAAGATATTATTACTAGATAGTAACTCATGCCAAATTTTGAAGGGCTACTAATCTATTTAGCATGCAACTTTCTAGTGCTCATCTGAAACAACAATCAATAAATGTCTTATGTGCATTAATATGATAGTGGAAACCACTTTTGCATTGGATTCTCATTAAGATCCTGCTATGCTAACAGCCGGCTAAGGCCACTAATAGAAGAATTCCTTTAAGCTCTCTCATTTTTTATTCACTCAGACAGGAAACAAAAACCTTTTCTGTGTTAATTAGTGATGATCAAGACCTTGATTTTTCATCTTGCCTAAGACCAGCTCAAGAACAGGAGGGCAGCTGCCATAGGAGGTAGTACTTCTGCCTTCAAATGTTTTCTGCCAGGGAGAGTTCCTCGGCTCAGGCAAATGACTCCATTGGCTATTTCAGGACAGTGGCACAGTCCTTATTTGGCACAAAAGTCCTTGGTTAGGTTTGAGAAGGTGGTCTCAATACTTCAGAATATTATCAGCATCAATGTCCAGCTAAACCCCTTCTTTTGCTTTATAACTCACTCACTCTATTTTGTTCTGTGCCACATGGAAAGCCCTGGTATTTTATTTATACAAAAGGTGCTATTGATAGGATTGGCTGACCCTCAGGAAGGTCAAGTTCAGCTTGATTAAGCTTCCAAAACTTGCAAAAAAATTGGATGAGCATCTGCATGTCTGGATGGTCCAAACTGCTTTCAAGCGTGAAATTGGAATGGAAAACTCCCAGGAATATTCTCTGTCATAAAGTGGGTTTTCTTTCACGCTTTTTGGTTTCTGGTTAGGAATTAGAAATAAAAAGCCCTTAGCAGAGTTTTCAGAACTTTAAAATCTGATTAAAGCCAGATCTGTGTGTGTAATATTCTTAAGGAATCAAGTAAAATAGGGCCCTCAGGAGATCATCTGGCATAACTCCCTTTTTATGGCAGAATCATTCCCATCTAAATGTTTGACTACCCTGACTCAAAACCTTCAAATGACAGATATTTTAAAATGTTTCTAGGTAACCTATTCCATTGCTTAACTGCCATATTAGGAAGTTCTTCCTAATATCTAACTTAAATTTCTTTTTTGCCATTTAAATCCATTACTTTCTGTCCTGTCTGATATTGACACACAGAGCAATTGATTGTCATCCTTTTTTGAAACACCTCTACTTGTACTAATCAAATCTTTCCTCAGTCTTCTCTTCCCTGTCATGTTTACTGGACCTTTAAGCAACTGTGTTGCTTTCCTCTCTATTCTTTCCAACTTGTCCCACATTGTTCTTGAACTGCAGTACCCCAAACTGGACACAATACTCCATTTAGCAGTGCTGAATGCAGTGAAAGAATCATTGTGACCTGAATCCAATACTCCTGTTATTAGCTAGCTATTGCTAAATCCTACGATATCTGCTGTCGTTGGAACAACATTATACTGTTGACTCATATTCAGTTAGTTCGCTATCCATTATAAACCACAGATCCTTTTCTGCAGTACAGGAGCATAGCCATTTTCTATTTGTGCATTTAACTGTTCCTTCCTAAGTGTAACACTTTGCATTTCTCTTTATTGAATTTCACCTGACATGTTTGTTTCAGATCATTTGTCTATTCATCAAAGCCACTATGAATCCTAAACCTGTCCTTCACAATGTCTGCGACAATACCTAAGGTAATATCACCTGCAAATTTACTAAGAATGTGCTCATTTCCATTCTTCCAAGTTATTGATGAAGATAGTGAACCATACAGGACCCAAGGCAGAACCCAGGAAACTCTACTTGATGCTTCCTCTCAGCTTGTCACTGAGCAGTTGATGACTACTCTTTAGGTATGTTTATTCAACCAGCTATACATCCAACTTATTGTGGTTCCATCTAGACCCTAGCATACTTACAAGAATGCTGTAGAAGTAGTGTCAAACAGCCTATTTAATGCAAGTTACAGCATACCCACTGCTATCTTCCTCTTCAAAACATATAACCTTTTCAACAAAAGGAATCAGATTGGTTAGGCATGATTAGCTCTAGATAATCCATGTTGGCTGTTATGTATCATCTTGGCTGCATGTACCTACTCAAATAACCTGGGAGAATTCTCCCACGTTTGTACTCCTGGTAAAAAAAATATGTAAAGGTGCCTAAACAGACATTAAAATACTGAGCCCTTGAAGAGAAGAGAGCTTGCAGTCTTTCAGGGAGGGTTGCAGGGGAAGGGGAGAAGAGGATAAGAGCAAAGTACCCCAGGATACTAGGGAACTACTATATTGTGGGCACATCTATATGTGCCCCCCATGGCGCAGTTATAACTGCACTATCATTTAGTATTTGCTTTAGGAAGTACTAAATGACAACACGGTAACAGCCATTACTGTGCCATCCCAGTGGCGCATGGTTATTTTTAGCAGCTACATCACTGTAGCAATGCGCTATATATAATGAGATAGCTTGATGATACATCACCATAGCGACAAGCTATGTCACCATAGTGCATCGCTACAGTGACTTAGCATCTTGTGTAATTGTGCCCTGTGGCTTCTGTCATAAGAGAACATTTGCAGATATTCTCTGTCCCAGGAGAAACTGAATGTCTGCACGTGGCTCTTGTTATCCACTAAAAACTTAGAAATGGGTTGTTTGAAGATATGCTCTAGTATCTTTCCAAATATTGAAGTTAGACTGATTGATCTGGAATTCAATGGGTCCTCCTTGATCCCTTTAAAAGTTGGGCAGTATATTTGCCATTTCCTGTCTTCTGGGACCTTAACTGACTGCCATAAGTGTTCAAAAGCAATAGACAATGGCTCTGGAATTACCTCTGTCAATTCATAAAGTACTCTAAGATGAATCTCACCTGAACCTGATAATTTGAAAGCATGCAGCTTACCTAAGTGATCCCTACCATGTTCCTCCCTATGCAATTACTTTATATTTGCTGCAGCAGTGCTCCTTGACCTTTTATGAAGACTGAAGTAACAAAGGCCTCCTCCACATTGTCCCTTATTAACTTCCCCATCCCCTTTCTTAATCTTCCTCTTACTTCTACAATTGCATCAGAAGTAAAAGGCTTTCTGTTATGTTTTATGGCCGCCTGTACACGACTGTGGAGGCTGCTCTGACATGCTGTAATTACAGTGCTTTGCAGTAGACTTGATTAATCAAATCCGCTGGAGTGTGGCAGGTACTGCACTCCAGATAGCCTCTCCATTTTGTGCATCAGTATCCCTGTGCTTCAAAATGGCAGTGGGGTTTCTTAACCTAAAGCTCATTTTTCAACACAGGAATGCAGGATACATGAGATGCTGAGGCACTTTAATTAGAGCAGTTCTCAGAGCTATTCTAATTAAAGTGCCACCCCCCACCCCCACTCCCAGAGCATGTGTAAAAGTGCCCTATGTCCCTTACTAGCTGTACCTGAGTTTATTATGCCTTAACCTTCCTGATTTCATCCATACATGTTCATACTCTATAGAAAACCAGACTCTTCCCTTCCAAAATGAGTTCCCTAACAATTAGCCTACAAAGGTTAGACTTGGAAGGTTTGGTTTTGGTTTTATTTGGTTCAGTTTTTCTTTATTTTTCTGAATAATTTTGTTCATCTTTAGTGACAGGAATGCTATTTTAGAATCTTTTAGACAGATAGGTAGAAGAAACAGACATAACAATTACTAATACTCTTCTAGATACAGTCAAAGAATCCCTCTGACCAGGAAGAAAAAAATATTTTCGATCTAAAGGGGATAAGTCTTGCCACATAAAGAAGAGGACAACATCATTTTCAGTGACGCACATTATATAGGTCTTTATTCAAGATGATATTTTTGTACTTGACTTTATGCACATATAGTCAGTCATGTGTTTAAGCAATTATACACTCGATCATAGCCTTAATGCTATACTCAGAAGAACATGAATTCTGTATGAGTTCACAAAAAAATAAAGTATGAATTTTGTGAAAGATAGATTTTTGTTCTGAGTTATAGGTAAAAATAAGGATGAATCACAAAACAAAGTACAAAGTACATTTTAGAAGGGGCCTAACACCAGACTTTCAACCTATTGCAAATCATTTTGGTTATTATTTTTAATTGTGTTGTTTATGTCAAGAAGGATTGCTTAACTGATGATATTCTGTGTTGCTATAAAACTATCAAATCTTGCAATGAATGTCTTGAGATGTGAATTTTTAGATCATGAGGTGAATACAGTTTTTGGAAAAATATTTTCTTCAAGCAATCCAGGCTTTTGACAGATATGACACTTACTTTGTGCTGATGCCTGAAATGTGCTCATTCTCTTTGACAAGCTTCTATATATAAATTTTACAGTACTTTTTAGTATGTTAAAATAGTGTTACATAATTTTAATTGAAGACAGCAGCCTGTAATCATTAAAATCGATATATTTATACCAGCCATCAATCCCTTATTCATTAATAAGCTGCTGGCACCTATTTCTTTTCAGTGTATGGTAGAATATAATTAAGTAATTTATTACCACTGTAAAACTTGTCAAACAGCTATATTAGCAATATAACATGGTATTGCTTGTATCTATTTAAAAGTTTTGGATAGGCTATCACATTTTGATAGCAAACATCATGAGATGACTTTTTACTACCAATGTTCTTACACTGAATCACCAATATCAGCCCATACAAAAAATTATAAATACCAGTGTTTGAGTACTATTGTGCCATTGAAACGAATGCATTTTGTCAGTCATCAAATGATGCAAATGTGTTACTGTCTTTTCTTATATACAACATGTACATTTTCTCCCCAAATCACCCCACAAATTGGTATGTGTTTTAAGTGGAGAAGCTGTTTTCTTTGCTGGAAAAGAAGTAAGCCTGGAGGTACTGTGAAAGATGGCTACCAAGTTGGTGGGATCCTATGTTAACCCTGTCATAACCATAGTTTAGTTGAGCACCGTAGATTGTACCTAAACAGCAAGTAAACTGGTGGCAGTATCTTGATGAGGCTTGTGATGTGGGAAAAAACACTTTATTTACATTGACTTATATAAAACACCACTTACAGTAACAAACTAACAGCCTTGCTACTGCCCTTGCAAAGATTTGGGGCCTAATCCTGTGTGATATAGGTCTCTTCTACATGTTACACTTAAGATGTGACTACAATTAATCACGCCTTAAGTGGCCACATGGCCATGTGTTCAAACAATTAATGGTGCGACAAAATATGTGAAATAACTCTGTAGCTGCTTCCTATCATGCCATAAATTAAACACGTGTCCAGGGCCCCCTGTGGCTGGAAGCCACATCAGCTGATCTGAACCCCCAGCTGCGGTGGCCCACATACACCCCGAAGCCTGGGAACTCCCAGCTGCTGTGATCTACAAGCTGTGGTGCACACCATGCACCCCCGCATATATAAAAGTCCATCAACAAAAATCACCACTAGAACCTCGCTGGAAAAGCCCATTCTAGGTACTCTTAACCACTGCAATAAAGTGTCAAGGACACCCCACGTGGACTCACGCTTCACACAGTAAAAAACCATCAACCCCGTTAGACTCAGAGTCTCCTCTGTTTCAATTTTGTAATCAGCCTCCACAGACTAGTAGTAAGCCTACTGCCTGCTAGCAGGAGAGCACAAAACCAGTAGTGAGACAAGTGCCTACTGGTAAAGAGGATTTACCACTACAGAGAGAAGAGGATATGACACCACTATGCCCTTCAGGACAGGAAAAAAACCTCTGCCTAGTTCCTGGTTCCCGAGGTGAAGTTGGTTAGTCATGATTTGGGTGATTCTCAGTTTTTCCAGTTGAATCATCTTATATAAACTTAAAAACTTACCAGCTAAAAAGAACTTTATAAATCAAAATATGCTTCAAAACAGGTTAAGAAGCTCACTCCCTCCCTGACAGGTTTATCAAAATGTTTTTCTCCAACTATCGTACCACTATGCAATACATGTAAATGTAAATGTTTCTCACTGCCGGATATGTAGCCATGTCCCTCTCCATTCCACCAGAGGGATACCTATAATACCAATACTGTTGGATGCAACCCAAATGCTAACCCCTTACTATTAAAATCTATATAGAAACAAAACTTGGCAAAATGTAAATTGTAATCGATCTGACTATATACAATTAGCGTATGCCACCCCGAGAAAGTTTTCCTGTACCTGTAATGGATCCCGTGTTACAGTAGGAATCAGCAAATGCAAAACAGAATTTAAGGTAAATGGTGCATAGCTCTCTAATAATTCCTGAATACCTAATTATTCTCCCCGAAGTGAAATTTCAAGTTATTATTCACAATGGATGATGGCATCCCTGTAATACAGGGGGGGTTTACTACACTAACTAGTCACTATTTTGTATGTAGAGATAAGGCCTATAAAATTCTTCCTTCCAGTTGGGAAGGAATATGCTATGTCTCTGCAACACATTCTGCCTTTACTATAAAATCTCACTTGCCTAAAGAAAAGATTCGCAATGTGCGAAAGATTACAGAAATTCAAAAATTCTAAGGTATAATGTTCCCCAACTATAGTGCAAGCTTAGCTATGTCCGAAATCAAGAAAGTTACAGCATCCCTAAAGAAAATAGCAAATGCCACTGCCATTGAGTTTCATGACATAAGTAATAAAATGAAAGAGGTAAGATGTGTAACTCTACAAAACAAGCTTGCCTTAAATTGTTGCTAGCTAGCAAAAGAGAAGTCTGTGCTTTAATAGATACAGAATGTTGCACTTATATCCCCGATAATTCAGAAGAAATCCAGGATTTAACTCAGCATATTCAAAAGGAAGTAGCCAAACTACATGAGTCAAACAGGTAGAATTTAAATAAGTAGTTTACCTCCATTTTTAGTTCCTTAGGCTCTACTATCATTCATGGTTTGTTAATATTGTTTGTTATTTTTATTAAAATATGCCTAGTGCTTATGCTCATACTTTGCTGCTTAAATTGTGCAGCTAAGCAAGTGCAAGATAGCTTATCAACCTCTATGCAAAGAAACGAACATGTATGTATGTATGTTCAACATGCATGTTGAAGTAGCTAACAGTAAAGAAGAAGAAGAGTTAGAAGTCAAAAGATTAATGGCTATAAATATCTAGTATGTTGGGCCTTCCATAAAAAAAAAAAGGAGAAAATGTTGAAGTAGATCAATCCAGGCCTCTAACTTGACTAAGAAAAAGAGTGAAGAAAAAAAATGGTCGTATTTTAAACATTTTAAGATGATAAAAATTCTTCTGCTTATTATGACTCCATGCACAGTTCTTTTGGAACAAATGTTCCTCCTTTCCTAAAAACAAAAAAGGTGATAACAGTTTTCAAAACAAAACGTGTTGCTAAGCAAGCAACTGTTACGATTTACCCCTGACTTTCTTTTCAAGGATGCTTTGTTTAAACAATTTTAGGTATTAAAGAGTTATGTTAACTTGTAGAGGGGAAGAATTCTGTTAGATCTCCTCCCTACGATCGTATGGTGTAGTCGCCAATAAATTTAGACTGAGTCTGTGAATTCTAATACCAAACACAACGCAAAGTTTAATTTCTTCCCCAATACATGTTTTATTTGAGGATGTGTTATGTGCAAGAAAATATGTATTAAAAACATTCTTAGCAGAAGTTAAAGTAGTGATCCCACATGACACATTTGGGATATATTACTGCGGTCTATTCAGCAACATGCATTAGTTACCATCAGCTCTTGCTGTAAGACTTGAGAGCCATCAAAAAAATGAAAGCTGCTGTATTTCACACTAATAATTAAAATAACTGCTTTCAGACAATTAGCAACACTCATCCACTTGAAAACCAAAGGTTTCAATCATAAGAAGAAAGTAAAGTCATTTTGTTACTTTTATTAAATACGTCTCAAAGCATATCCACATTCTTGCCTGAAATAAACACAGAACAAGAATAAAACCTGTGGCAGACTAATTAATGAATGCAGTCAAATGCGAAAACAGTATTATTCTTTAATTTTTAGGCCCACAAAAGTCAATAGCATTTTGCAATAGATAGGGATCTACATAAAACGTACTACTGGGCCTGATCCAATAGATCTGAGATTTTTTCTTTCTCCAGATCATCAGAAATATTGCAATAGACACTTTTGAGGGGCTAGCTAGGCTACTTCTGTGCACTTAGCCAACATCAATGGTCAAGAGGCAGTCTGAGTGAGAATGACTATCAAGTGAGTATGGTTAAGGCACGCAAGAGAGTGATGTCACTGGCTTCACATCAAGGCACTTCAACTATCCACCCACATGACCAGGGACCCTTTTATATTGGTGTCAACATGGGACAACCTTCACTGTGAAGGCTCAAAGTTACACCTGTGGATCTATACCTCACATGATCTTCCATCATGTTCCTTCTTACCTAACATATTCTCTGCCATTTCTATGACCACATCATTCATTCTTATCAATACCTCTCCAAAGAAAAAACAGTTTTAATACTGCTGTCTGAAACAAGTCATCACAGGTGATAAATAACCCTTTTAGTGAGCAATTAATTCAGTTTCTCTGGTATTTCACCATACATAAGCCATTCTCTTCCACTTGAGTTAAGCAACTAAAACCTGCTACAGGTACATATATAGAGAGAGTGTTAGGAAGCAGAAATTTGAAATAGGATGCAGCCATTTTTTAAAGGAATGGGACTTTTTCAGAAACTACAGTGATGAAGGCCATAGAAATATTTAGATAAATTCAACTATGTTATTGAATTGTAATACAGCATTGGTGGCTCCATAGAAGAAAGCCGTATTTTGTTGGATGTCAAATAGTGAGCCATTAGAAAAAGATAGGGATCATCCAAACGAACATGCTGTTTTACTTACAATTATTTACAACAAAATAGTTACATTTATCTAAATATGTTATGGCCTTCGTCGTTGTAGTTTCTGAAAAAAGCCCCATTCCTTTAAAAATGGCTACAACCTATCTCAAATTTCTCCTTCCTTACACTCTAGAAATAAGCTTAGGACTTGGAAAGGGGTCTGAATATTGCTTTTTGGTTTTAGTTTTTGTGTTGTTTTTGTTGGTGGTGCTGCTGCTGCTCCTGTTTTGTTTTGTTTCTAATAAATAGGTAAATGTATGAGAATGAGGTTACCAGTTTGGCAGAAAGGTGCATTTTGCACTTGGTTCTCAATGTAGTTGGATTAGAGGCGCCATGTCTACTTGAGACGCTGACTGTAGTAGCCCATGACTACTGCATAGTAGTGTTGCATGACAGGAAGCATGATGCAAGGCAATGCTATTGTGCAGCAGTCATGAGCTACTGCACAATCAGCATCACAAAAAAACCATTCCTTGCCACAACTGCACAGTAACTCCAGTTACTGACTGTGCAGTCAGTGTCTCGTGTAGGTGTGGCCAGGTTTTCTTTATTTCTTCAAGCAATGAGAGTTATATTAAAAACATCTGTGAGTTAGATGAAACTTCTGTGCATACATACTGCATACATTCTAAGTTCATCTAGTCCATGTTATTCACAGATGTAGGATTCATGGGAATCATGGTCAACTACTGTGAAGGTTATGTCTCTTGTGGTCATAAGCCTTTCCTTGCCAGTCAACAGTACTGAAGTTCTACTAAGACTTAGCTTGTCACTAAGGGCATTTTTACATGTGATCCTGATGCAGCCCCGGGCATTTTTAATTAGCAAGTAAGTCACACTTATTAAAAGCGCCTGCGCGTCATGTGGATCAGCAGCGCAGCATGCCTCCATGCTGAGAAAATGGCAGCAGTGTCCTTCGAATTGAAGTACATTGAACGTGTTTTAGTTCAAAGTGCACAGCCACCATTTTCTCAGTGCAGAGGATCACTATGCCACTGATACATGAGATGCGCAAAGCTGCCAGAGCACGTCAATTTACATGCTCCCACAGACCTGATTAATAGAGACTACTCTGACGCACTGGATTTCTAGCACATCAGAACAGGCTCCCCACATGTGTGTAAGTGCCCCAAAAGTTTAGGATCAGAAAGAGATCTGGAACATACCTACATATGTATACATTAGATGGGATCTTTCCAATAAGCGATAGCTCTGTCAGCAAGTAAGTTACTGTAGAAAGAATAAACCAGGTCTGGAATTATGTTATGTTTATGGAATCATCTATCATTTTCACACATGCAGCTCATTTTTTGTGATGACAGTGTTCTCCAAAAACCATAACAGCTCAGTCAGCATAGACTACGATAAACATCTTTTGTACAACTTTACCTACACTTTTTCAGTGCCTTGGATTTCACAATGTTAGTCTTTCAGTCGTAATTAAAGTTTCTTGCTTGATAGCTATCAGTACTGAAAGTGTCCTGACAACTTATCTAGAGAAATAGCAACACTCTCAAATCTCATCTTTTAAAATTGACTGAGGAATGACAGTTACATGGAACAAAGTCATATGAATTTTTCAAGCATGTGCTAATATTGAAATATACCTATTCCTGCTACTTTAATATAATTTCACCACAGACTATATAGGTAAGTCCTGTGCTGTAACTAATTAGGAAAGATCAACAGATTTCCAAGAATGCATGAGCACAGTCCCTTTCACTCCAGTCTGCCTGCACCCTGGCACGCTGACTGCACAAAAATATGAAGTGACTAAGACAGCAGAGCACAGCCCTGACATCAGGCCAGAAGACAATTATGAAAGGGTCTTTTGGACATGCACTTGCCTCTCTAAAACCAAAAATACATAACACAGAATCAGTGTCATCAGTATATTGTTTCTATTATGCAAGTTAGTTACAGGTGGCATTCTCAGAATAAATAACATCCAGAAGCAATTTTTTTTAATAGGTGACTAGGGTTTTGTATAACAGATCATACTTGTTGTAATGGGACTCTGTGCATGTGTGGCTCCATACCACACTTCAGATTGTATCTACTAGCATTATTCAGCATGTGAATGCACTTAGTGGCACCTGAAATCATAAAGTATCAGATTCTGAAAATCCTTCGAAAAATGCATAACTGACTTTGGAGAGTTCGCCAAACTACAAAGCATTTATGGAAGTCCTCTTCACAGAGATAGTAAAGTTATACAGCACATAATGAAACATTACTTGTTTCCAAACAAAGAACTGTAAGTCTAAGGTCTTAATTGCTTACTTAGCTCCGACATTTTGTGGCGGTACCCAACTTACAAGTGTCTGCCTTACCTGCCCCTTACTGAATAACACTGAAATGAAAAGGCAGCACAGTTGAACGATTTGAGCAGAAGACTGAGAATCAGGCAGCCTACATTTCAATTGTAGCTCATTCTGTGACCTTAGGCATCATTTTGCACCCTCTTATGTATTTCCCCATCTGTGAAATTGGAATAAAAAACCCTAACCTCCTCACAGCTTTATTCATGTTTGTAAAGTGCTTTGGGAACCTCAGAAGAAAACTGATACAAAAATTAAATGTACTGATGAAGTTACATGCCTAAAATTATTCTCTGTCCGTTAATTTCTTCTGCCTTCTTACCATAAGCTCCATCAACAATGAGAAATGTTTTGCTCTGTCCCCGGTGCACATCTACACACCAAGGAAGTAGGAGTTCTTAGGCCAGCTGCTGTAGTGCCTGCTGAATGCCTCTGTGAGGTTGTGAGCCTATCATATGTGAGCCACTCCCAAATATACCATATTAGATAGTTGACTATATTGAATAAATATGAAAAGCAAACAACTTTCAGTCTGCAAATTACTGTCTGGTATCCAAAATTATTCTGTATTTCAGTTAGAAATTCTTCGTTTTCCTGTTTTTAACTGGTTCATTGCACCTGTTTAAAATATCACCTATTGTATATAATAAGAAACGTCCAATAAAAATCAGCAAAACTTTTTTGGTAGCCACTTCAATAGCTGCAAATTTTTGAAAGTCTGACCTCATAATTAACAGTAAAATAAATCTGAGCTCTTTATTCATGAATGTATTTTTGATTCCACATTTGTCATTATTGTAACCTGACCCAGGTAGTCTTGCTTCCCTCAAATGAGACTAAGCCACTGCACAAAACCCATATGTATTTTATAGCACAGTAGAAAGAATGTCCATTTATTACATTTACCTGGGTCAGGTTACAATAATGACAAATGTGGAATCAAAAATACATTCACCCACAATATATGGATAATATAGTAAAATGGCTCATATGATTGTACCACCAGTGCTGTAAAGGGAAAAACTCCTCTTAAGCACAATATAGAATAAGGCCTTTTAAATGTCTTTTAGCCTTCCTTATCTTGAAGAGCATTTTTATCTGTAAAACTGACAGAAAGATGGGGGAGAAGTGCAAAAATATCTTCTCTGAGTTGTATAGATTGTGTCAATTCACTTCAAAATATTTTCTATAGAAATCCTTGTTTTATGGGATTCAGTATGTTTTATATCTTTTATAAAACAGGACTGTAGTTTAAGTCAAATAGAAAAATCATGAGCTTCCTTGTATTATAAAAGTAAATAATTCAGATGATTTTCAGTACAAATTTGAAAGATTTCCATTCATCTCTGGTAATTCAGAAAAAGCATCATTTTTAGAAATACCTGGGGAAAGACTGAACTTTTTTTTCTTAAATGACAGCAAGAAAAAACAAATTCAGTCAAAATGTGGATTAGCATTTGTCAAACTCTTTGATGCCAATGTCTCACTCTGTAGAACAGACTATTTATGCTTCTTGAGAAATTTGCCTGAGGAAGAATTTACTGATTCAGCAGTGTACTATTTCTTTCCATAGATGGAAGGCAGAGTCATGAGGCTCTGAAACATGTACATTTTGTTTTTGAAAGTGCAGACACATTTCTTCTTAGGTTTCATCACGTTGCCTTTTCCCAGCATGGGTGGTATAACCATCACAACCCTCCTGTAACATTCAGAGGACAATCTGTTCAGAGTAAGCTAAGGGGACATCTAGATATTGGCCTGCTGAGGCAACCACAAGGGCATCTTGCCAGGAAATTGATTCCTGCATTAAGTTTGCAGAAAAAGGATTGCTGAAGCCATCCTGATTTCCATATTAAAAATGACACTTGACATGTGTTCAGTGTCCTGTTCAACAAGCTTTAGTTAAAGCATCCCCACCACCATTTTGAAACATGGGGACAATGAATGCACAACACACCAAGGCTGCTGGAGTGTGCTAATGACCATGCTCCAGCAGACTCGATTAACAGAGTGCATTTACAGAGCATCAGAGCATAATTACAGTGCATCAGAGCAGACATCCCACACATCTGTAGGTACCCTAAACTACACCATATGGCTTACAGAACACCATGTGACTTAACAGCCTACAACACCAATTGACTATCCCTGCTTTTTTAACTTCAACCTTTTTTTGAGTGCCATAGTCAAAGGAACAATAATTCATCAACAGAGTTATCCATTCCATTGCTGAAATCTATTGCAGTTTAGTCTATTGCATTCCATGCTGCAGAGCTAGCAGAAGCACTCCTCAAGATATAACGATGTGAAAATACCGATCACCTTTAATGGAACGAACTTTTTCTTTCCTACGTGATTTCTCTTTTGCTTCTTGGATAACTGAACCCTCTGGGAACATTTATGTTTGGAACATGCAATGAAAGAATTTCTCAGGCTTGTGAAGACTTAGATTTTTTAGTCACATTAATATTTCTGCTGAAAGAGACTAACATTTAAAGGAAGCGAGCTAACTGGATTTATAGCATACATACATACCCAAAATTCAGGGGAAACTATGGAAATTCAACCTACAGAAATTCGAAAGCATCTTGATTACTGAGGCCATGTTATAACTGACACTATCAGGACATATTTCAAACTATCATTTTGCCAGGATAGCAAAATGGCAAGCTGTTAGTAAAATGGCACCATCTGCATCTGACTGAAAGGTTACTCCAGCACTACTCCAATGTGCTGTGTACCTGGATAAAAGTAAAAATCAGTCAGATCATATTACACCTGTTTATTTGTACTCTCCAATTATTCAAATCCCTTATTTGCTGCTATACATTTTCCATTAGGACACATTGTTAAAATGCATTAGTATGGAATATAAAGTTCATATATAAACATCTGTTCCATACAACTTGAGACTGGCCACTGCTGGTGGCTGTGGGCAGTTGACAACCCCCCCCATCCCTGCTACCACTGTGGCTGCCGGTGGCTGCGGGCATTCCCCGTTCACTGTTTGCCACTGCCAACAGAATGGACAGCAGCTGCGGGCAGTCCCCACTTGCTGCCCACCGCTCGCCACCCCCCCTCGCTACCAACACCGCTGCGGCAGCCTGCAGGCGGTCCCTGCTCGCTGCCACCATGCCCCCACTGCCAACACCACCTGCAGGCAGTCACTGTGCCCCCCCAGCCCCCAGGGCCATGCATCATTTATGTACACCTCCAATGTCTATCCTATTAATAAAACTATGCAGTCAACCCTGACACAAGCACAAGACATAGCATAAGCTGCCACAGTCAAAGCAGGGGAACCACAGTGGCCAATGTCCTGCCACTGTAAAGATTGGTAACATACACTCAGAAGATCCAAGGAAAAAGGTCACACCCCCCTCTACACAATAAACCTCACAGTCTGTACCAATTTGACCACAAGGTAAAATTCCTTTCTGACCCTAAATATGGCCATCATTCTGATGCTGATCAACCATGAGCTGTAACATCATTTGTCTGAAATAAATGAATCACATAAATCACAGAATCATAGAAAATGTGGGTTGGAAGGGACATCTGAAGGTCATCTAGTCCAACCCCCTGCTCAAAGCAGGACCAGCCACAACGAGATCATCCCAGCCAAGGCTTTGTCTAGCCAAGTCTTAAAAACCTCCAAGGAATAAGCTTCCACCACCTCTCTGTTCCAGCGCTTTACTACCCTCCTAGTGACAAAATTCTTCTTAATATCTAACCTGAACTTCCCATGCTGCAACTTGAAACCATTACTCCTTGTCATCTGCCTCCATTGAAAACAGTTCATCTCAGGGGTAGGCAATTATTTTGGCTGTAGGGATGCTTAATGAGTTTTAGTGAGCTGTCAAGAGCCACAAGGGTAGACCCACCCCCTGACAGCTGCCATTTTGGGACCAGAAGTCCTGCCAGAAGTCTCTCCTTTGCCCCAGAGGTACTCCTTTTGAGCAGAGAGGGTTTTGGGCAGAAAGGGTCACTCTCTTGTCCTCTGTCCCATACCTGCTGAGCCCACACATTGGTCTTGCTGCTGCTTCCACCCCAAATGCCTGTCCTGCACCTGCCTGGCAGGGCTGAAGCCAAGCTCACACTGGCTCTTGCTGCTGCCCCACCTGTCTGTCCCATTCTTGCCCTGTGGGACTGCAGCCAAGCTGACACTGGCTCCTGCTGGTGCTGCTCCCACCACACCTGTCTGTCCTGCTCCTTCCCAACAGCACTTTGGGAGCAGGTGAGCTCCTTCACTTTCCCCACTTCTGCACCCATGCACTACCCTGCCCAGCCATGCATAACCAGGACCGAAGTGAACTGCAGGCAGAGCCTGTCCCCTACCCCACTCCCCTCCATGATGTAGCTTCCCCTCCCTACCTGCTGTAGGGACAGGAGGAGATGTTGCTGGAGGCTGGAGGAGCCCAGCAGTTCCCCAGGCAGCTGCAGCAGTGGCAGCAGCAGCCGTGCCCAGAAGCTGTGCCCACTGGCCGGAGCTGGAGCCCCCTGGTGGAGGAGGCCTGGAGCACAGCACACTCTGGCCCAGGTGGGAGAGGACAGGACTCAGCCCTATGTGGAAGAGTGCAGCAGGGGCAGCCGAGGGCCAGGTAGGTGCCTGCCTGCAGGCCAGATCCAATCAGCTGGTGGATTGGATCTGGCCCACGGGCCATATTTTGCCCACCGCTGGTCCATCCTCTTTGGAACCACCTTTCAGGTAGTTGAAGGCTAATATTAAATCCCCCCTCTTCTCCAGATGAAACAAACCCAGTTCCCTCAGCCTCTACTCAGAAGTCAAATGAATCACTTAGACCCAACTTCCACGTGTGCACAAGAGGCTTTGGAGATGTGAAGGCCAACCTCACAAAGCTCTGAGAGACAAGATTCCAGCTCTATACAGGCATTTCTGACCACAGAAAAAATACAGAGTGCCGTTTCCCAGTTCTGTTTTGATTTGAGTTGGTTAGAGTCTCTTTATAGTTCTGACCCACTGAACAGCCTTTTTGGTCATTTAGTTAAACGTGCAGTGTTGTTTATGTGCTTACCTAAGTCTAGCCATATTTAAAGCTATTGTGGACATCCTATAAGATGAGTACAGGAAAAGGTTGTTTTGCTTTGATTATATGGTACTTCCAGGTCATATTCAGATCAGTCCAGACACTTTTAGTACTAGTTTTAGTTTCTTTGTTGGCCAGAAGAAAACACCATCAGTAACTTTTGACACAATTGAACCCAGAGAGGATAATCCATAATAATTTCATTTATAAAATATTTACTCCTGGATTAGACTGAATGAGACAAAAGACTGTATGGGGACATTTTTTCTACTGACAAAGCAGCCTGGAGTCCTGCATTCTTCTGTCGTGTCCCGTCCCCGTCCCCTCCTCCCACCCCCTTTGGTCAAGCCTTGGTCATGAGCAAAGTTTTGCAGCCCTGCCTACCCTGAGTGTTGTTGAGTCCTGTAAGTTTTCCTTAGCTGATCATTGATTTGATTAGTTTTGTACTGCACAGCAGCTCAAACTGGCAGTCTGGCAAAGTAAGATGGGAAGAGTCCAAAGCCCTGTTTACACAAGAAGACTCACTAAACCCCACTGCTATACTTTAAGCAAGCCCTGATGCTCCTGGAGAGCTGTCTACTACCCTGGAAGCAATGTGGTCATGCCCATGCATGGTCTGGCTTGGGAATGGGCTGACACACAGACACAACTTCACCACCTCCAGGTTAGGAAGCAGTCAGTGGAGGGCGACACAGTAGCCTTCAGGGTGCCAATACCAGGCATGGTAGGTTTACTATAGGTTTACCATGTTGATATGTCCTAAACATTGTATTCAGCTTAAGCTTATATAAAAAGGATGCTAGCAGCTGTGACAGAAAAGGGAGAAAATGGAAAAACAATTAAGAAATAACCTCAGTTCTGATAGAAAACATGTATTCAATAACTGAAATTTAACACAAGAGTGTCACCTAGTGATCACGTATTAAAGGAAGTTTGTTTTTTTCTTGCAGGGTCGGGGAGGTTAACATACCTATAGTGTATAGCCAGAACTTCCTTGCTATATTTTTATGTCCCTCCCCAACCTCTCAATATCTTGCTTTATATTCTTGGTAGCAACCCTTATCTAAATGTATGTCCCACAGGTGTCATTCCTCTAGCACAATTTACAATAGGGGATTAAGATAAAAAGGAGGAAACCAGAACGATTTCATAGCATGTCAGAAATATTTCTCTTTGGTATTGTGGAACTTCTTGCACAAGCCGTTTGAACATGTACTGGTTTATCTTGAGGGTAACTGGGAAACTGGCAAAAAGTCAAGAATAGATTCCCAAATCAAAAGGAAACTCCCAGACTATGTTGTTCTTTCATGTTAAGAGTAACTCTCTTTTCTTTAATCTTTGGCCGCTTTAAACTAGCAAAAAACGTCAGTAGCATGGGGGAACATTTCATAGAAAGTCTGTAGAAAAATCCTATCTTGTGCATGTGGGCAGCACTGCAATAGTTGTGTAAGTCAATTTTTCTGCTTGCTTATCTGTGCAAGTCAATTTTGTTGATGGTCGCTTGACAGGATTTTTATCTACTAATACATGAGAACTTAACATGTCAGAAACGACCAACACTATTATTATTTGTTTCAACTCTTGTTGGGGGTAGAGAAGGGAGCTACATAAACCAGAGTTGTCCTTGCTAAATGAGGGTGAGGCATCCTGCTAAAGAAGCTTGCCCTATTTTTTTTTGTCTCCAAGAGGATCAGGATTAGACATTTCATAACCAATCTAGTCCCCTTGATGTCATTAGCAGAAGTCCCACTGGGGCCACTGTAAATGTATGTTGTGATATCCCTTAGGACTACAAAGAAACAAGACTCCAGTATAGTAAATGCAAAAGGCAATTCTTAATTTTGGGTAAAGAATGCACACAGCATCAGCAGCCCCTTGGCTCTGACTTGCGGACTCAGGCATACATTGTGCTGAGTTGCCAGACAGCCTCTAAATCATGACTCAGAGTGAGCAGTCATAGAGTGGATGGCTTACTGTGCTACACCCACCAAAATGGGGGGTGAGGAAGGGAAACACTTCTTTTTATTCACTGTACGAGGCCGAGTATATCTAAGAAATTCACTGTACAAATAAGCAGTCATTATATTGTAGGGAGTCACCTGGTTTCTCGCTCACTTTTAGTAACTGTTTGGGATTAATTTACTTTAACTTTAGACATCCAAAGCTGAAGAATGTTGGCTGTAGTGCTCTAAAAGTGACAAATGAATAGGCACCAATTAAGGTTACGCAAAGTACAAACAGATACTGTTCAAGCTTCCTCATACTCTAACAATGCAATGCAATTGTCACTAAAATCCTTGGGCTACCAAAATTGATCCAATCCATCTGTTATTTGTATATAAATTAAACTAATTTCTTTCTGGAACCTTATTATCAATCTTATCTAGAAATAAATAAGAATATGGAGTATCCAATAACATCATTTATATTAAATATGCTTAATATCAGAACATCCCATTGAATATAAAGCCCAAACTATAAATGCTATCAAGATTTAGATGCCATAAGCCCAGCTCCCTGCTGGCCAGGCAAATGCTGTTTAGCACACAAACAAGCCTCTGTCATTCCTTTTATAGCCTTGGCTACTCTTTGCAGACCCACTGTGTTGTTAAATCCCCTTAGATTATCCTTTCTGAGAATAATTTGACAAAGGGATTGTTTCAGTCAGCTCCCCCACTTGCCTAATGGCATGTCTGCCAGAGCAGATTCTCTGGCTTCATTTTTAACATATTGTGGATATTTCCAACTTCTTTCCCGAATAACTTTGGAGCTAACAAGCTGCTGAACTCTGATAAATTCCAGGATTTGTTTTAAATTCATTTCATTTAATGCCTAGTATTTTTCTAAACCATTTGCTCTCAGAGGTGTGTAGACATCTATCTATACTTTTGATAGATTTCCAGATTGTACATCCATATGTTAAACTAGAAATAACATCTGAATCAAAGATTCATAGTGTTCTTTAATTGGTAGATTTTCAGTGACCAGTTCTTGCTTAAGTTGGTGAATTCAGCTTACTGCCTTGCCAATTCATGACATGATTTGATTTCCTTCTGGATGTCCACATTTGCATGTACATTATTGCTGACATATCCGAATAGAGTCACCTCTTGTATTTCTTATCCTTCTAACATATTGCTGGAGCTGGGAGTTGAAACTATTTGCATAAGTATTAACCCCACTTTAACAAGAAGCCAGAGGCTTTAAAGGGGAAATGGCCATGGAGAGTAGGCCTGCTCGAGTAGGCAGGCATTCTATCCAGCTTCAGATCCAGCCACTTTGGTGTCAGTGATCTGATCCAGAGCTCCAGATCAGTTTGCCGCTTTGATCTGGCCGAAGCGGCTCCAAATCTTTGGAGCAACCTTGGACATCCAGACATAGGGTATAATGGGGGATCAATCAAATAGCTATAACTTTGTTGTTTTGTCTCTGATTTGGGTAACACTTGCAGGAGTGGTAGTCTCTGCTGAGAGCATGAAGTCTGCCAAGTTTCAAGAAGACAGATGCAGGGGTTTGGGGGGAACTGCACCCCAAAATCTTGAAAGCAAAACTCATGTCACATGTACGTGTTACACCACAGGGGAGTGAAAACTCCAGGGGTGGTGGCTCCTGCTGAGTCCACAAAGGCTGCCAACTTTCAAGAAGATTGGTGCAGGGGTTTTGGGGCAACTGCACCTCAAGCTGCTGACAGGCAAAATTTATGACATAGATGACCCTGTGTGTGTTAAGGCGTAGCGAGCTGAAAACTGCAGGGGTGGTGGCCCCTGCTGAGGCCACAAAGCCTGCCAGCTGTGTGTGTCTCACTGGGGGAGTCTGTCTTCTGGGGCCCTGCACCTCAAGCTGCTAACAAGCAAAACTCTGGATGTGGGTGGTGACACTGTGTATGTGTTAAGGTGAGCCCTTCCTGGTGCTGGGGCCTCTGCACAACATGGCAGTGTGCCCCAGTGAGGCCTGTGTGTATTAAGGCATAGTGAGCTGAAAACTGCAGGGGTAGTAGCCCCTGCTGAGGCCACGAAGCATGCCAGCTGTGTGTGTGTCTCACGAGGGGACTCTGTTTTCTGGGGCCCTGAACCTCAAGCTGCTGACAGGCAAAACTCGTGATGTGGGTGGGTGCTTGGGTGACTGCATCTGTCTTGGGGCACAGGGGAGGTAGAATCTACTGCAGGCCTGGGTGCTGGGCCCTGCCAGGCCACAAAGCTCTGAGAAGTGGCTTGCATTGTAATTGGTTCCCTCTCAGGATCAAGCCTGAGAGACTGGAGGTAGAGTGTTTTTCTGGTGAGGAATGTGCCCTCACAGGTAGTTGAGTTTTGTTGTTTTTGATAGATGCTGGTGTGCAGTTTGTGGGGGTACTGGAGATAGTTGGCAGGTTTTGTGCTTTGAGCTGTAGGAAGTTGGCTTCAGTTCTGGTGATGAGATTAGGTGCTTGTTTGAATGTACAGAGCTGGGCCTATGAACTGCACTTCATCAGCCTCCTAGGACTCATGGACTCAATATACACAGTGGAGATCTGGCACACTGAGACCTGCTGGACAACTGACACCCCAGGCACCTCTGCACTTTTACCTGCTCTGCTACATCCCCCTTTTCCCAGTCTCCCCCCTTCCCCCCAACAATGCCTCCATTTCCATTTTCACTGACTGGCTTTCTTGCGGGCCAGGCCAGCCTCTGGCTTCTTTACTATTCCTTCCATCCAGGACCAACTGCAGGTACTTCCTCAGCCTGACAAAGGGGTTTTCAACCCTAAAGCTTCCGAAGATACATTTTTTTCAAGTGCTCCTTTTTTTTTTCCATAATACATATATAGACATAAAAACACAAGATAAGCCATCACACACCATGAGTAACATCATATGTCCAATGCAACACAACACAGCATCTTTACTTCTTGCTCTCAATTCCTTTATAAAAAGAAAAGCTCTGTGATAGTTCCATATGGGTACCTTTGATGCTGATGCTGATGCTACTGATGTTGAACCAGCTATTTTACCTGTTGTCACGTAAAGTGGTGGACCGGGCGTGAGGCTGTAGGGGAAAAGGAGGCCTCACTGGGGCACACTGCCATGTTGTGCAGAGGCCCCAGCACCAGGAAGGGCTCACCTTAACACATACACAGTGTCACCACCCACATCCAGAGTTTTGCTTGTTAGCAGCTTGAGGTGCAGGGCCCCAGAAGACAGACTCCCCCAGTGAGACACACACAGCTGGCAGGCTTTGTGGCCTCAGCAGGGGCCACCACCCCTGCAGTTTTCAGCTCGCTACGCCTTAACACACACAGGGTCATCTATGTCATAAATTTTGCCTGTCAGCAGCTTGAGGTGCAGTTGCCCCAAAACCCCTGCACCAATCTTCTTGAAAGTTGGCAGCGTTTGTGGACTCAGCAGGAGCCACCACCCCTGCAGTTTTCACCCCCCTGTGGTGTAACACGTACATGTGACATGAGTTTTGCTTTCAAGATTTTGGGGTGCAGTTCCCCCCAAACCCCTGCATCTGTCTTCTTGAAACTTGGCAGACTTCATGCTCTCAGCAGAGACTACCACTCCTGCAAGTGTTACCCAAATCAGAGACAAAACAACAAAGTTATAGCTATTTGATTGATCCCCCATTATACCCTATGTCTGGATGTCCAAGGTTGCTCCAAAGATTTGGAGCCGCTTCGGCCAGATCAAAGCGGCAAACTGATCTGGAGCTCTGGATCAGATCACTGACATCCGAAGTGGCCAGATCCAAAGCCAGATTGAATACCTGCCTACTCACACAGGCCTAATGCTAAGCTAAGCTAAAATAAGCTAAACCCTACCCAATCCTTTCTAACAACAAGGCAAGTTCAACTACTGAGTAAAGCAATCAAGCTGAGATGCAGTTCCTGGAAGGGAACAAGCTTGCAAAAGGCACAGCATGTCTCCAACAGCTTTTATGCTGTTTCTAGGTCCCTCCCCCCAGACACTGTCATTGGAAATGCAGCCAGAGAGAAGTCCTTCTCACTGGCCACCTACACATGTCAGTTCCACCCCCCTCCCTCCCTCATTCCCCCTCCCACTTCTAACTTTCACTTCCAGCATCCAAAGCATCCAAAGCTTTTCCGAAGCGCTTTGGAAGCACCGAACCACTTTGGACAGCTTGAATGGGTCAGCGCTTCGCTCCGGGCATGCTGCTTCAGATGCCGAAGTGCCCAAAGCAGCCCCAGATCCCAAGCGCAATCCAAAGCCTCGCACAGCCCTAATAGAGAGTTCCCTGGGGGAATGGAAATACTGGAAATACTGTTCAGATGAGCAGGCTGCAGAGGAATAGACTCAGCTGAACTGGTGCTGAACTTTCTTTCTTTACTTACTGGCTGGCTGAACTATTACTTCGAAAAGTTATCCTAAGAGCAAAATCTAAAGGCATGTCTACAACACAGATGCAGCATGTCCTAGGCAGGCTGTTCCCAAACACTTTTTATCCTCAAGCATTCTCCATGCCTAGAAACACACCAGATGCTGTGAGGTGTCTCTCTGCTGCCACTCTTGAGACTTTGTCCCTAGCATGCTTCATATGCAAACTGAAAAGTGGACTCTAGCATACTTCTACTTTGGAGCATGCTGCAGGTGCGGGTGGATGGGATGTGCTTGGCAACAATCCAGCTGGGACATGTCACCACCATGGGGCAGACAAACCTTTCAATCTTCTACTGCACCATTGGTCAGCTATAATAACTGTCATGATGAGGTCAGTGCCAAACAAGAAAGGTGAGACATTCTAGCTGTTCAACACAAGTTGAAGCCATTTAGGAACAAATCCACATTTACTTTGGCTATGCAAGCTGCACCTGGATGTAACATTTTGATTAATTATTTTTGCAAGTATACCACAACATTGCAGGATGCAGTGAATTGTAATAAAGACTGGTAAATTCTTTTTTAAAGGTAAGAATTTTATGAGAATTTTTTCCTAATAGTACTCTTCTGGTTTCACCTTTTATGATTAAGACAAAAACTTTGTAAATTCCTGATCTTCCAGGTCAAATCAAGACTGTTTTTCCCATATCTTGGTTTCAACTGCTTGCTTTATTCTGCTCAAGGTGAAGCTGCCAAAGATTTTGCCTATCACTGAAAGGAAGACAATATTTTATCAGATACTCTAATCAGTTAGATGACTTCACTGGTGTTTGGTTATTGTATGGTTTTTTCCGCTTTTTTTGCTGGAGGCTTTCCCCTTCTCATATTTTGTTGAAGAATTTGACAGACAAGGTTCTTTGGGTAAATCCAATATCTTTTATTAGACCAACTCAAATAGTTGGAAAAATTATTCTTTGCAAATTTTTGGATATTAATACCCTTCATGAGGCAGGAGAAGGAATCTTTTCATAACTTTATGAGTAATTTGGTTATTTTACCAGTAGTTACCAGTAAATCACCTGTTACAAGTTATCATGTCCCTGGTGTCTTTGTCTTCACCTGCACTTTTCCCAGACTTTCACAGTTTCCCCCCCCACCCCCAACCTTTACTTCTTTGTGATGTGAAAAGTTGCAGTGCCATGATTTTAAGTTCTTTGTACAAGAGAATAGTTTCTTGTGGTATCAGTCTATTTATCACCTTTCAGACTGGTCTGCCTATTGTATTCACTTGTCTTTTCTGTTGTTAACACCTTTTTTTAAAAATCTTTAACAGCTTTTCTGGTCGGTGTAAACTTGACAATAAGAACCTACTTAAACTGATGACATGTTTTACTTTCAGCAGCCCTTTCAGTTTCTTTGGCAATGCTATCCATGTATTTCATCCTGTTTCTACTCATGCTGCTTTCTCCTTTGTTTTATGAAGATATTTAACTGCTGCTTATTCTGGAGGTGCTTTTGAGGAGTGGATGTTTGCTTTGACCCGCTTCCTTTCTTCCCACAGTTCTATGTGTCCTTTTGGTTTGCTTCCCTGGAGACAGCTGCTTTTATTGCAGAACCCAAAGGAACTTCTTATGGTGATCATACCATTTTGCTGTATTACAGGTCCCACCCCTCCTACCACCTCCCATGGTGCCATGTCTGCCCTCTGGGAATCCACCCCCTCTGGGTTTTCATTGTTCCTAAACAAGCAGAGCAAATATAAGGGAAAATTGCCTGACTCAGGTCTTGGCTGAATCCAGAACTTTCTGCTTAGGATCTTAGTTTCAGTGATAGTCCCTCTTCAAAACTACCTTTCCTCAGGGAGTCTGTGACTATAACATGAGAATGAGCGTAGCCCCAGTTAACCCCATCATGGAAAGGTCAGGATAATATACTTCATCACAGTATTTGTCACATAACAGACAATGGTGATTTTTTTTCCCTGTCAGTCTTGCAGCACCTGAGATCTGTTCTTAGTCCAGTTGCTTCTTTCAGCTGAAATTGCTGATGAAATGTGTTGTCCGTTATCTTTCAGCTGTTTGTTTTCTTGGCCAGTTTTACATTTTTTGTCCTGGAAAAGCCCACGGTTTGAAATTCCCCCGGCAGTTGGGGAGCAGGAGCTGAGGGAGCATGGCTCATATGTGCCACACGCACACGTGTACCCCCTTACCTCAGCGGCGGAGGCAGCAGCTGCGGAGGAGACAGCAGCAGGGGCAGCAACAACTGATTCCCCCTAAGGTAAGTGGGGCAGAGGGTAGAGCACAGCTGAGGTGGATCTGGAGGGGAAGCCCTTCGGAGCCCTCTTAGCTCACCTGACAGGGAGCCACGCTCCTGAGCCGCACGTGGGCAGTGCACACAAACAGTACGCGCAAACAGACGGACTCTGTAAGGGCGCGACAGCATTTGCCCCAGCGTTCACATAAGGCGAGCATGAGGTAGTTGCCCAGAGTGGCACCTCCAGCGAACAAAAGCAGTAGGCACAGCTCTGCAGACATGGTGCATATGCGGAGCGCGGCTGCCAGGGGCCCAGCCCTGGCGCTGCCACCTGCCGTGGGCTCTTCTGAGGCCTCCACCCAGATGGAGCTCATGGTGGGATCCGTGGCCCCTTGCCCCCCTGTCTGTGCGGGGGCTTGGTGGGGTCCTGGGGGGGTGAGGCCTGGTGGTCGCCTTGCTTGTCCCTCCTGTGCATGACTTAGGGCCGTGGAGGAGCAGGTGATGGAGCTCCAGGCTGAGGTGAGCAGGCTGAGGGGGCTCAGGGATGCAGAAGATGAAATTGATGCCTATCTGTGTTCTCTGCAGGCTCAGTCGCCCACTGGACAGCCCCCACAGGAGATGCATCCAATGCAGGAGTAGCAGAAGGTGTCCAAATCCACCTCAAGCCTTGAGTTGTGGAAGCTTCCCAGGTTCACCTGGGAGCAGGTTTGACACCTTGGCAGCTGTGACAGAGAAAGACAGAGAAATTGCCTCCAGCAGGGACGATGCCACTCCCCATATGACAAGGAATGGGCAGAGAGCAAACATCAGCAGGAAGAAACACCGGGTCCTCATCATTGGAGACTCCATCCTACAAGGACTGGAAGGTCCCATCTGCCAGCCTGACCCCATGGCGCAAGAGGTCTGCTTCATGCCTGGGGCTCGGGATAGTGACATCACGGAGAGGATCCCAGCCTACATCTGACCTGCAGACCAGTACCCCATGGTTGTCATCCATGTGGGAACAAATGACATGGCCAGGGGCAACCCTGACCACATTATGAAGGAATTCGAGGCTCTGGGGCACAAGCTTAAGGAGATGGGGGTGCAGGTGGTATTCTCCTCTCTTCTCCCGGTGAGTAGGTGGGGACGGTGACACGAGGCCTGCATTGGCGAGGTTAACCGGCGCTTATGTAGTTGCTGCCGCCAGGCAGGCCTTGGGTTCCTAGATAATGACCCATGCTTTCGGGCGGGGGACTTGCTGGGATGGGATGAGCTTCACATTTCTCCTAAAGGCAAACGTGCCTTCTCTTCCAGGTCGGCTGATCTCATACGGTGAGCTTTAAACTAGCCTCGCCAGGGGAGGGGGCCCCAGGAAGACGAGGAGACACCACCCGAGCAAGACAAGTGACAAATGCAAGGAGTGCCCAGGTAAGAAACAGGGGTCCAGACAGTCTCCCAAATTGGGGGGTGGCACACGCATCTCTGCAAGGCCTTAAATGCCTATATACCAATGCTCATAGTATGGGGAACAAACAGGAGGAACTGGCCGTCAGATTAGCCAGTTCAGACCCAGACATAATAGGGCTTACAGAAATGTGGTGCGATTCATCCCACAACTGGGAAGTTAGCATTAGAGGCTACAGGCTTTACAGGCAGGATAGAGAAGGAAGGAAAGGTGGGGGTGTGGCGCTCCATGTCAAGAAGCAATACACATCCTCTGCCAGCAGAATGGGGTCAGAGGAGAGGCAAGCTGAAGTTCTCTGGGTCAAGATACAAGGGGGCTGTGGGGAGAGGGATTTAATGGTGGGGGTCTACTACAGATCCCACAGCCAAGGGGAGGGGCTGGACTGGGAATTTTCGGGCCAGCTTGCAGAGGCACTTAAGGCAAGAGATATAGTTCCCATGGGTGATTTAAATTACCCAGACATCTGCTGGGAGGAACAGTCAGCCAGGTCAGACCATTCCAGGAGGTTCCTGGCCAAGATACAGGACCTCCACTTCATTCAGGAGGTGCACAATCCCACCAGAGGAAATGCCCTGTTGGACCTGGTCCTGGCCACAGGCGATGACCTAGTAAGGGGCCTCCAGGTTCTTGACCACCTGGGGGATAGCGATCATCGCTTGCTGGAATTCACTATCCAGCACAGGGTGTCAAGGGCCTGCAGCAAGGTGGTAGCCCTAGACTTCAAGAGGGACAACTTCAATGAGTGAGGAGATTAGTGGGAGACGTGCTGTGGTTCTCAAGAGCAAGGGAACTCAGTGCCCAAGATGAGTGGTCATTCCTTAAGGAGACAATACGCAAGGCCCAAGGGGTGACCAACAAGAAGAAAGGGGGGCAAGAGTGCCTGAAAGCCCCCCTGGCTCACCAAGGGTGTCCAGAAATGCCTGATTGCCAAAATGGCGGCGTACACCCAGTGGAAGGGAGGTGCTATCACCAAAGAGGAGTATACCTCCTCTGCTCGGGCCTGTAGGGGAGCTGTCAGGAAAGCTAAGGCAGACATAGAGCTAGGACTAGTGTCCAAGATCAAAGATAATAAAGAGTCCTTTTTCAAATATATAGGGAGGATAAAGAAAACACCAGGAAACATGAGGCCCCTGCAAGATACTCTGGGCAATCTGGTGGTTGCGCCAGAGGAGAAAGCAGACCTCTTTAACCAATTCTTCACCTCCGTTTTCTTGTGCAGGGAC
>NW_017728918.1:58549372-58558761 GCF_001723895.1 Crocodylus porosus | reverse complement strand
CACAGAGGCAGAAAGGGATCTTGGAGTCATTATTGACTCCAAGATGAACATGGGCCGACAATGCGAGGTCACGGTTGGGAGGGCTAACCGGACTTCATCGTGGATCCACAGATGCATCTCAAGTAGAGCCAAGGAGGTTATCTTCCCCTCTATGCAACACTGGTCAGTCCACAGCTGGGGTACTGTGCCCAGTTCTGTGCACCCCAATTCAGGAGGGATGTGGGCCACAGGAAGTTTGCTTCTGGTGAAGAGGTTGGCAAGGTTCAGTGCTTGTTTAAAGGCTAGGATGGATGGATCTGGAAAGATCTTTTTTAAGATTTGGGTCTTCTTCTAGTATGGGTTGTAATTCTTTGAGTATTTTCCATATAGATTCCAAGGACAGATGGTATGTCATAACTTAAGTTAGTTATGACATACCCTCCTAGCCTCCAAGCAAGAACCAAACCTTGCCAACCTCTTCACCAGAAGCAAACTTCCTATGGCCCAATGCACAGGGAATGGATCCAGACCAGGCTGGGATAAAAAATGTAAAACCAGCCAACACATGTCCACCACCCCAATAATAACTACACCCCACAACAGAACCATCACTATTCCTGAATCTTACACCTGCGCCTCTAGAAAGGTAATATATCTCATCCAGTGCATTAAATGCCTGGATGGACAATATGTAGGAGAAATGAACAGAATGAACCAGAATGTACCAGAATGAACACGCACTGAAAATCTATCAAAGACAAAAACAAACAACTTCCTGTGGGCGCACACTTCTCACAAGACAACCACTATCTTTCCAATCTCTTAGCTCTAATTCTCAAGGGGAATTTACAAAACACCTTTCATAGATGAGCCTATGACCTTCGCTTCATAAATCTACTGGATACAAAAAATCATGGACTAAGAACAATTTTTCAAACTATTTGAAAAAAGATCAAAGATGTGGCCTGTGTTCTCAGATCCATAGTAGCTATCACTCATCCTGATGCCAAATTTCCAGCCCATTGGGCAGTCCTGTGAGCCAGATGATACATCTCTGTATTCCAGATCCAGCCTGCAGGGCTGAATATGAGTAATACCTCTAGTATAACTGGGTGTTTCTACACATGCTATTACGGTGAATGAATAAACTGTGGAGCTTATTGTTCTGGAGATTATTGCTCCCAGGTGCTTCATTTGAACATGTGCCTGGAGCAATTAACACTGGAGCAAGAAGCTCCTCAGTTTATTCATACACAGTATGTGAAGACAAATCAGAGCAGCCCCAGTTGGCAGGCTGGCCCCAGAGGCCAGCCTGCCAGCCCAGGACTGCTCCCCACCACAGCTCAATATGCTGTAGAGGGGCTGGCTGGGGTAAAATGAAGCTTCAGTACAGGGCTAGCTTGGAGGCAGCCCCCTCACTGAAGCACCTTTGTGCCCTAGCCAACCATTCCAGCTCCTACACATGCTGCTGTGGAGTCTTTTACTCCACAGCAGGATAGTACTTTCATAGATTTCATAGACATTAGGGCTGGAAGAGACCTTGGAAGATCATCGAGTCCAACCCCCCACCCGAAGGGCAGGAAGTCAGCTGGGGTCATAGGATCCCATCAAGATAAGCATCCAATTTACTCTTGAAGATGTTCAATGTAGGTGCTTGAACCAGCTCCGATGGCAGGCTGTTCCAGACCTTGGGGGCTCGGACAGTAAAGAAATTCTTCCTTATGTCCAGCCTGAAATGGTCTTGCAGCAGTTTATGACCATTCAACCTAATCATCCCTTGGGGTGCTCTGGTGAATAAACGTTCCCTCAGGTACTTGTAACAGTGTATTTACAAGTCCTACCTTGCTGCAGAGTAAATTAATTTATTCCAGCCTAATAGAGAAGCGTGTGTAGATGGTGAGATGTTTACTGTGTAGCTAATTACTCAACTGCACTGTAAGCTCATGTAGATACACCCACTGCTCTTTAAACTCTTCATCAAAGTTGCTTGTCGCTGTGTGACACTGCATACTCATCTTTTTCATGTGTAAGGTTTGAAACCTAATATGGTTGAACCTAATAGTCAATGTTAGGTCCTGATCTGTAAGTAATTTTCCTGCTTTGGAAGTCATAATTAATACCACAGGTGTTAACTGTTTTGCTTCCTCCAATACATTAAACTTTATTTCCATATTTAAATTGCTTTTTTTGAATCCTGACCATCAGCATACATTCACTGCAAGGATTTCAAGATTATATTTGTCCATGTCTTTCAATACCTGCATGGTTTGTTGTGCTGGTTCAGTCATTGTTCTGTTGTTCTAACAATGTACCTTCACAGTCTTTTTTAACCTTAGTAAAGAATTTTCACCAAACCTTGATATTCCTCCACAACAAAATCCATTACTTTGACAAGCTGCTTGGAGGAAAGACTACTGGTTTCTATAATTTTTTTTTTAATAGGGATAGGTTATCATCCTTTTTTTTTTTTTATCACCAGCCTGAAGGACCATGGGCTCCTTTATGTCTGAGCTAAAACTCTCACCTACATAGTTTTTAGGAGTATTGGAGTGCCTAAGCCTTCCCCCTATATCAAGGTGCTGTACCAAAGGAAGAAGACATCACAATGGGCATATCTACACATGCTATTAATGCACTTTAAGCTTACTGTGCAGTAAGATAAGATGCAGTAAACTTTCCCCAGGAGCATGTCTATACATGAAACTGACAGGAGCAAATTTACTCCTGACAGGAGCAGTTCACTTCAGGACTTCTCCCCTGCCCTGTCCTGCCCACCTACAAAAGCCAGGCAGAGCTCTAGGTTCCACCAGGTGTAGTCCCAGGCCAGCCATGGACACCGGGGTGAGGCCTGGGCTCCAAGGAGTGGAGGAAGATGTCCTGCCTATGGGGCAGCTGCCTCTCAGCATGGCACCCCAATAGGCAGGGGTGGAGGCAAGGGCAGGGAAAACCTGCCTTGGGCAGCTGCCTGCCCTCCCAGCCCCCAGTCCAATCAGCAGATTGGAATGGGGTCTGGAAAGCAGGCAGCTGCTCAGGGCAGGGGCAGTGTCGTAGCCCCTGCTCTCCTCTGCTGATTGAAGCAGGGTCTATGAGGCAGCTGCCTGGGGGAGGGAACAGTTCCCCCACCCATTGTTGCCTGGGCTGACTGGGAACAATTTGCTCCCAGTCAGCTATCTACACATGTGGTTCTTCATAGTAGCTACTGTGTGGTAAATCTACCTGTGTGTACAGGTAGTAGCCAACCATGCAGTAGATTAATTTACTGCCCAGTAAATGTTGTGCATGTGCAGACTGTGATGCTTTTGTGGAGCAGTAGATTACTTCACAGTAAAGCATCTCATGTAGAAGCACCCAATATGTTATAAAAGCAATAGACAAAATTGGATTAAATTGATGGTATATATATTACCTTATTCTCTTAGGAAAATGAATAATCAACCTAATATTGAGAAAAAAATGTGAAGGTACTGTAATTATAAAGGCGATTAAAGGTCATGTTTCCAATTCCTAATCCCAGAGCCAGGCCTGTGAAAAAATGATTTAGATGGCAACAACACATTTTTGGCCAAAGGAAGAGCCCAGTATACTTGTCAGAGTTTAATCCCAGATGATTCTAAATGCAGAGACTAACCCTGCTGGCTGGTTAAAAGGAAATTTGGCTTCCAGATGTAACACTGACTACTAAAGCCAAAACTGCTATATGGCTCCAAATCACTGAGGCCTGATCCCATAGGCATATGGAGTTAAAGCTTTCTGGTGACCCTCTCAGTTAGTGGTCATTCAATAGCATTAGGCACAGATGTACAATAAGGTTTTTCTCCCTTGTTTCAACTGCTGGATCATTGCAATGCTGTGTCTCAAGGACTGGGAAATATATACATTAGCAACAGCCAAGGAAATGTTCCTGGACCAGCTAAACAACATACAATCCTTTCCTGTGGGCTTACAACTCTTATGAACTGCTGTAATCATAGGAACAATGCCAGATGGGGAGACCCTCAAGAACAAATTAAATGATGGCAGCTTTCAAGTGGCTGCACCAGCCTTTTACATTTTCCAACATATAAATAACAGGAGAAGCCCAGAGGTGTCACATCGTATCTTCCAGTGGACATTTGTGTTAAGTTTTGATGGGCAGCTTTATTCAATTTTGTTTGATCTCTCCTGTCTGGAAAACAGAACACCTGTGAGACATACCCTATGTTCAATGCAAAACCCATAAATGAAAGACAAATGTAGCTGGAATTAATGCTCACAAGTTAGAACATGTATTGAGATAGTGCTTCCTCTGAGCCTTGCTGCTAACTTCTTCAAGCACCATCTTAGAGCTGTGTGTCTAAGGCTTCTTGCATTTCATTACTAAAAAATTTCTTGGCACTGAAATACAGTTGGCACAGAGAAGCTCAGTTTATTAACTGGCTCGAGGTGTATGGTCCGCCTGTTTACAACTCTCTTGTGTAAAAGCCAATTCTTTTGGCTACAGGGAAGCAGGTTAATGTGCATAGAAGAGTCACAAAAGCATACTGGGAGAAGGTGGGACTCATAATCCATTGTGCTCCTCTGGTTATCAGTATGCCTCATAGATATAAATTGCTCCTCTGTCGTTTCTACCCATCTCCCACATACTTCACTAGCATGAAGAATGACTACACATCTGACACATGTTAGGATCAAAAATATATTCCATCTGGAATTAAAGATATTAAATTTATGGATTTTCCCTAGAGTTCACTGTAGGGCAAGCTAAGGTCCAAGTTTTTTTTTTGGCTTGTTGTTTGGTTGGTTTTATGTTGTTTTGTTATTGCTGCTGCTGCTGGTTTGACTTTTTTCTTCACAAATTCTGTTCCTTCATTTTTGCTTTTACAAAATTAATTGTTAGTTCAAATCTGAGTACCTTCATCTTTAGTCTCTGGTTCAAGATTATTGACCATCAAGAATATGCCTGTTTGTTTAGGTATGAAAAGCTAAGGCTGCTCTTGTAATAGGTTATGTGCCTATGGGGAAGGAAGTCTAGATCCAAAAAAACCCATTAAACTTCCAATTCAGCAAGTGAACACTTGAATACTGAAATTACCTAAAGTTAGGTGCTCAAATAATTTATTCTGTGATGTTCAATTCTCTGCATTTGTCCTTCAGCACAAGCATTGCTGCAGACATACAGGTGAAAGAACAGAGTAAACTGAAAAACAACCAGCCGTGCAAAGAGTATATTGACAATTACAAACATAAGGCTAACACTCCTGATGGTGTAAGCACCAGCAACTACATGAAAAGCAATGAAGTTTATATGCAAAACCTAAGAATTTAGCCCCAAGTGTAATCATTGACAAGAATATAATTTTCCATGCAAGTTTCCCTCCAATGGCTTTGCTATATGTGCTCCTATATTTGCTAGGAGCACTTACATGTCAAGTAAAACCAAACAGGAACATGAATATCCTGAAATATTTTCTCTCCATGGTCTTGAACAATGGAATAATCCATTGTTCTAGAACTGTTTTCAAAAAGAATAACATTTCATTCTAAGTCAAATCAGAGAACAATGTTTAAATGGCATAGCTCTACTAACTAAGCACCTAAGTGAACAGAGCTTTCTCTCTATGATTAGAGAATCAATAATATCATGAACTGCTTTTTTTTAAAAATTCTCTTGTATTAAGACTTTGCTTAAAAATTTGTAATTATCTGGTGAATTAAAAGTTAGTCTGGGGTTAGATGTGGTAGTGGAAAAAAATAGCTGGCTGGCAGGTCTAATGGAATGTGTTGTAATGATTTTGAAAAATGCTAGAAATCTAAAGCTAAGGAATTTTATAGAAATTTAGGACTTACTGGCAGGCTCCGTGACTTCAGACAGCTCAGTGGCAATATCCTCATCCTGAAAAATGCCTCATGAAATTTCTGGATTTTCTTTCTTCTTTCTACGACAATATGCTGACATCTAGTGGACTTGATACTCCTGGGGAAAATATTTTCAACAGGCCTGAAAATATTCTGTTTAAACTTGCTTTTAAGGAAATTTAAAGTTTTTTAACTTAAACATTTTTATATAGAAAAGCAGACTGAAATATTTTCAGTTTGGAGGCAATTTTTTCTGTTTCTGTTTTTTCAGTGAAAAGTTAAACCTCCTGGTTTGGTTTTGTTATGGAAATTTTCCATATGCTATATTTGCAGCTTCCATACTATGCTGATTTCTGTTACTTCTTTTCTTGTGTAAACTGCTCTCATTAGTGTGATACTTCAGCTCACCGTAAGTAACCTATGCTCTGGACAGAGACTGCATTATGATACATGATAGGATATTTGGTCTGTTCTCACACTGATAGGTGAACTGTGGTTAGCATCAAGTCAACTTAACCCAGTCACTGAAATTATGTATTTTCCAATGTGGAAAAGTACTTTGTTTCAGATTTCCCATCTGTAATGTGAGGACAGCAGCAAGGTTGTGGAATTACATGCAGTCGTGAATGGATGCGAGACATTGTTAGCCATGACATGGGTGGCAGCACCCAGCTTGAAGTAGCCATTGTACACAGGTGGGTTACATAAAGGCAGGAGACACAAATGTCTCCTTTTCCACAGGTTATGGAGCAGTTCCAGTGCTTCTCTATAACTACTATTGCAATTGCACCTCCATCTCCACCCACCCCCACTTCCCCTTCCAGGGATCTTCATAGGCTATCTAGCCTCATTCTCATCATCCCATCATTCTTATCATCCCTTGGAGGTTTTGAAGACCCAGCTAGACAAAGCCTTGACTGGGATGGTATATCTGGAGATGGTCCTGCTTTGAGCAGGGGTTAGACTAGATGACCTCCTGGGCTAGTGACAAAAGTTACACATAAACCAGTTTAAGTCATTGGAAAGTGGTTTAAACCTGTAGCAGAACAGAAGCTCAGTACACATAAGCCAGTTTCAAAATAGCTGAAACTGCTTGTGGCAGTTCACCCTTGGGTGCCTGCCACTTTAAGGGCTGGAGGCAGACAGCTGCCAGGTGCTTGATTAGGGTGGCAATTTTAGGACCCAGCACATATAGGCTGCATCAGCAGCCTGCTGCTAGCAGCTAAGGGAGTAACATCAGCTGGCTGAGCTCCTGCTCCTAAAACAACTTGGAGGTAAGGGCAGGAGCTATGGGGATAGCAGGAGGCTCCCGGTCCTGTGCATGACCTAAAACTTCACCCTGCCAGGGAAGAGGGGTCTGATAGAACTGTCTGTGTTGGGACAGCCCCCAAGAAATACCAGACCAGGTACCCCCCCTGTGAAAGGTGCGTATAGGGGTGCCTTAACCCTGGCCCCAACCATCTGGTGGGTAGTGTAGAGTTGTAGCAGCGGCCAGGCACACTTATAAGGAAGCACCTGAGCCCAACAGGGGTGTAGGACCTTGAAGGCCCCAAAGGGGGTAGCTTGTTGTGTGTGCTCATACAGAGTAAAATGTAATTGGGGCACCTTAAGGATTGTGCCAGTGGGGTGCAGAGTAGGGCTGCAGAGGACCACTTGAAGAGCTGCACCAGGAGCATACCAAGTAGGGCTGCAGGGGAGGCTTGGCCAATCCCAAGTGCGTGAGTAAAAACTAGCTTTCCAGTGAGGGGTTTGGGGCAGAAGCAGCCCAGCATAGGCACAAGGTGATGTCACATAGAATAGATGAACTTGCGGGATCCAAAGTTGCTGCATGGTAATGCCAGAGTGTGAGTAGTAAAGCCTAATGACCCAAGGGGGTTGCTGTAAGGGCGCTAGGGCAGTAGAGAATGGTCCAGTAATGGGCAGTATGCAAGAAGCCTCTATGAGAGGGGGACAGAGGGCAAGAGGCCCCTTTGAGAGGGAGGCAGCATGAGTGAGTCTGGGTGAATGAAGCCAACAAAGGACTGAGTTTGCTCCGGTTTCAGACTGGGGAGCAATAATAATCTGGATGCCATCTGCGAGGCATGGGCCACGGTGTAGGCAATGTATGGAGCTGTGAATAGTGCTCCCTGGCATCGGGGCAAAGAATGGGCAGTCTCCCACTTAATATATTATCATAACGTTCAAGTCATGGCAGACAGGTCAGGGCAGACTGTCCTAGGCAGGTGGATGGGCTAACCTGAGCTCTAGCCCCAGAAAGGCCCCCTGCCACACTGGTTTAAGATAAACCTAGTTGAATGTAGTATCAGACTTAACTGATTTTGGCCAAACTGGTTTATGAAACTTCTGTCCCAGACCTCCTCCTGATTCAATTTAAATCAGAGTCCCCTGGCATGCTCTGCAGCCCTGGGCTGTGCTGTGCTGTCTGCTCTAGCAGAGAAGGGTTGAGGGGGAGAGAGGCAGGGACTGCCCCTCCCTGGCAAAACCCAGCTGGGGTCTGGGACCAGGGATGGGGGTTAAACTCCCCTTGCTCCGGTTAAACCCCCATTTTCCCCCACGTACAGAGCTGCCTGGCTGCAAAACTTACTGAGAGTTACTACTGGCTGTAGCTGTGGACTAAAAATCCCAGATGCACCTGGAAGCAGGAAGAAGTGATTAGCAACCCTGAAAAGTCCTGGTGCTGTGCTGTTGGACTGCAAATCCCAGAGACCTCTGGGGCAGCAAGACGAGGAAGTGGGAGAGGGTCATACTCTAGCACCCCCCATCTTCTGGCCTGAGCCACTGCAGGCATGTGGCTGCATTTCCTGAATCAAAGGTAAATGTATGTCCATTGTTTCTCAGTTTAATCTTTGAAGTTTAAACTAACCTGCAAAGACTGAATCGATTCAGCCTCGGACTTTTTGACTCTCTCTACTTAGCCCTGAGATTCCTTCTAACCCTCATTTTCTATGATTCTGTTTTGAGGCTCAATCTTTATGGTGTTGCACCCTCAAACAAGTATTTCTTCCAATTCATTGGCTTTCCAATAGTGCTAAATATTGCTAAGGCAAATCTTCCATTTCCTTTTTACTCTCCCTTCCCACTCTGATCCCTATTTTAAGATACAACAAAAACAGGACCTCCATCTAACCCAGGAGGTGCACAGCCCCACCAGGGGAGATGCCTTGTTGGACCTATTGCTGGCAACAGGTGGTGACCTGGTGAGGGGGCTGTGGGTGCTCAACCACCTGGGTGACAGCAATCATCGCCTGCTGGAATTCACCATCCAGCGCAAGGTGGCAAAGGCATGCAGTAAGGCAGTGGCCCTAGATTTTAGGAGGGCAAACTTCAACGAGCTAAGGAGGATAGTTGGAGAAGCGCTGAGGTCCCAGAGGGGAGGGGAGGCAGGTGTCCAAAGAGAGCACACAAGCCTCCATGGCTCACCAAAAGCATCCGTGAATGTCTCCTTGCTAAAAAGGAGGCTTACACCCAATGGAAAGAAAGGGTCATCACCAGGGAGGACTATTCTGTAGTTGCTCGGGGATGTAGGGGGGTAGTTAGGAAGGCCAAGGCAGAGATGGAACTGGGACTAGCTTCCC
>NW_017728918.1:58536991-58549272 GCF_001723895.1 Crocodylus porosus | reverse complement strand
AGGAGTGACCAGGAATAACGGTCACAAGCTGGCAGAGGGTAGGTTTAGGTTAGATATCAGGAGGCGCTACTTCACAGTCAGGGCAGCTAGGGTCTGGAACCAACTTCCAAGAGAGGTGGTGCAGGCCTGGGGGTTTTTAAGAGGAGGTTAGATGAACATCTTGCTGGGGTCGTTTGACCCCACTACTCTTTCCTGCCATGGCAGGGGGTCGGACTAAATGATCTGCTCAGGTCCTTTCCGACCCTAGAAACTATGAAACTATATTTCAAATTATAATTCCTACTGCCCACCTCTTCACAGCTGCATGTTTCCTTCCTAATCACTGCGTCCCCCTTTGAGACAAAATTTAGTAAATGCATTTACAACCAGAGTCATCTTTTCCCTTTGCTCTCCCCTCCAAAAATGCATACTCCCATCGGTAGATGTGATTAATATATTTGCTTTACAGAGTGCTTTTTTCTCCTTGCTGTATGCTCCTTTCCCAGCTGCAGTTTCCCACCAATGATTTCCCTAGTCACTGAAAAGTTTAGATGGAAAAATCCATCCCCTCCCTCTCTTGCTTCTAAGCCAAATGCCACTCTCTGAGCTCATTTTAACTAGACAAGTTGAAAGCTGGACCACCTCAGAGATCTCAGTGATGATGTCAGCAGTCTCTTTCTTTCCCACCTGGCTATAATAATAATAATAATCTGTGAGTGAGGGAGCAAAGCAAGCTGGACGTGAGCCTAATGTGCACAATGAGGAATAAAACATCATTTTTCATGAGACTACAATGGATTTATGAACTAGTATGCTCACATTTCTCGAAAACAGTTCACAGAATCATAGAAAATTAGGATTGGAAGTGATCTCAGGAGGTTATCTAGTCCCCCGCTCAAAGTAGGACCATCCTTGACTAGATCATCCCAACCAAAGCTTTGTGTAACCAGGTCTTAAACCTCTAGTTCACTGCTACAACATTTGAGGACAGACATAAATGCTGAATTCCACCAACCTACAAGGGAATCCTAAGAAAACATTTAGGGTGAATCCAGATGAGCACAGACTTGCGATATGCAACACCACAGATCCATCTGTGGCACAGCACACCACACACACTGGACATGCTAGCATTCCCCACTCTGCTAATTTGCAGCATGGAGTGAGGAGGGTGGAGGGGGAGGTTTGACCCCAGAAGATCCCAGGGTAAAAAAAAACTGTGCCTAAAAAAACTGAGGCGGTGTACATGGCAACAGTACATGCCAACCAAAACCAGAGCCTGGCCAAAGCCACACTCCAGCTGCTGGCCAGGCTCCCTGCTATAGGATCACCACAACTGCAGCTCCTGGAGGGCCCCAGGACCCCAGGTAAGGCTACTGGGGCCAACCCAGTTGCTGGACCCATCCTTCCCTCCCCCACTTGAGGCACCGTACCACATGCATGGCACCAGTGTTCCCCAGGGATAAATAGCAGTGGTACACATTGTGCCACTGCTGTTTGTCCTCAGGGAAACACATGTTCCTGCTAGTGGGCATACACCCTTAGAGTGCATACAGGTTTCCCTCGCTTTATGCGGTACGTGCATTCCTGGAAAACAGTGCATAACTCAAATTCGCATAAAGGGAACTCACTTTATAATGTAACAAATAGGGATAGGTTCCAAGACTGACTGTAATGACCCCCAGACCCATTTCTACCTCTTTTACAAGACAATTTTGGTACTGACCAACGGCAGACAATTGGAGATAAGCTAGCAGGATGCTTCAAAGCCATAATAGGGATGGCAACTACAGAAACACGTGTTGCAGACAACAAGCAAGAAGCACAGATCCACACAAGATATACATTTTAGTACACATCACTCCCACAATATACCACACAAAGCAGCTGTCTGCAGGCTTCCACCACGCCAATCACATAAGAGTGAATTCACCCTGCATATAACGAATTTTTGGTATAAAAAGAGTCATCGCATAAGAGTGAATCTGCACATACAGAACCTGCATAAAGCGAGGGAAACCTGTAGTTATAGTATGCAATCAAAGCTTCACTTACGTGGGGATTGCAAGAGCCATGCTAGGGATAGTCATCTTTAAAATGATATTTCTTGATGGATTCTGGCCTGGTTTCCATGTTATCCAAACAGGAATGATCTTTGTCTTACGAATATCACCATATTAAACCACATTCAACAGTAGATAAAAAAGGGAAAGCAAGGTTTATAGTGCTTTAGGGCCAGGGAAGAGACTCAAAGAATAACGGTTCTATAACTGGCTCCTCCCAAAGTCATATTATGTACCTCAATAAAATGGGGATATTAATAGTAGCACACTTTCTCACAGCTGCCTTGTATTTTGTTCTAAATCATTATGTTGATACAGTACAAGTTTCCAATGCATTCTCTGGTAATGTAGGCAGTCATTTAAATTGTGGCATAAGCCATTTGTCAAATTCCATTGATTTCAGTATTAGATTAGATCCATTGATTTCAGTATCCATTCATTTAAACCAGGTAGTCATGCTGAAACAACACAACTCAGTCATTCACATGTATTAATTTATTACTTAATGGGATGTGCTCAGTGTTGTGCTGTACTCTCATGCCTGCATCTGTGCTGTGCAGATTGCTCTCGAGGGTGCACCTACATGTTCACTTTACTGCGGAGTTGACTAATTAGCTCCAGTAAAGTGTCACCGTCTACACATTTGTCTCTATTAGGGCACAATAAATTAACTAATTCCACTGTAGGATAGTACTGTCCAGGGCAAGTAGTGGAGTAATTACATGCACTAAACCACACATGTAGATGCTGACCAGGGCTGGCTGGGACATGAGTGTATCAGAAGGTGGGGGCTGTGGCGGCACAGTAGGGGGGTGCCATTACACAAAACCATGCACCTCACTCTGCCAGGCCCAAAACCATGCTTCAGGAGTCTCCCTGGGGGAGTCTACGGCAGACCATCCCCCTTCTTGGAGGACACCTGCAAGCCTGGGGTAACACTGCCGTCACCCAGGCACTGGTCTCTGTTAGGGCTCTGTGAAGCCTAGGGTATACAGACCCTACAAGCCTTGGGGGTGCTTTGCCCACTGGTGATATTTCAGGGTGCATTTTTCATCCTGAAGCATCCAAAGATAGCCATGCTCAATGTAGCTGGCCCAGCAAAGGGAGCAAAAAGGCCTCTCTGTCCCCTATCCCCACAGGAATTCACAGCCAGTCATGCTGTAACCTGAGGCCTTTATTGATCAAGGGACTAAGAGAAAACACTTTGAACAAAGCAAAATAAGTTGAGTCTTACAGTTATGGGCACAGAGACCCTTTTAATACGTGACTAAATTACTTAGTCCTAATTTGCTAGTTATTTTTTGGGTGTTTATTTATAGGTTCATCCAGAGATTCTCTGGAGTCTCATGGCTTCTGTGTTCCAAAATGCTGCCAGAAGAGAAGAACCCAGGACTCCCTCTCCCTTGGGAATTTATCTAGCCCAGTCCCCTAGGTGACCACATTGAACCAAATAACAGGCAGGTGAAAGAGAGAGAGAGCGAGGGGTAGCTGAACTGACCTAAGCAGGGGCAGAAAGAGGTGGATTTCTTCACAGAGGCTGCCTGCCAGCTAGCCCCCACACTGTATCACCCTTATGCCCCAGCCAGGCCCCCCACAACACGTCGAGTTGCGGTGGAGCGGCTCTAGCTGGCAAGCAGTCTGGAGAGTCAGCCTGCCAGCCCAGGGCTACTCTGCACTGGCTCAATGTGCTGCAGTCCCAGTGTATGTGTAAACACTGCACTCAAGAGCAATAAACTCCAGCACAAACTGCACCTGAGTTTATTCAGCTGTATTAACATCATGTGTAGATGTGCCCATTGAGAATCAGACCTGCTGGACAGCCCCAGTTCACCACATAGCTATTTCCCATTGTGATTTTCAACGTTATAAACATTATTTTTTACTAAACTTTGATTTTCTACATCCTCCATTTTAAATAAGTAACATAATTATGATTAGGATTATAGAAAGACCACAGATCCCACTTACTCTTCTATTCAGTAGAGCTAAGCAATAAAGGTGCATTTCAATATTACGGTAATGGGCAGAAGTATAAAATCCAGAGTACATCTTTTGTAACTTATTCTATGAATTAAACCTAAGATTGTGAAACATCTGTATGGTTTCTTCATGGTTTCCTCAATGTTTTCATTCTTTACATTTATTCAGCTATCTAGTGTGATTTCAGGTTGTGCTGTTTAATAGAGGTTGGCCAGATAAATTAGCTAGCACTGTTTTGGAAACAAATAAATGAACATTTACCCCAACACAACTTGGTATTTAAAATGTTATTGAAGAGTAAATTTGTGTTTATTAATTGCTGAATTGAATTTTCTTACAGGTTGAATGCACACAGAAACTACTGTGGACTATTTGCTCTTGATTCTTGCTCTTGGGGAATAAATAGGAGGAACTTGTCCTCCTGCTTAACGCAAATAATTACTGTCATAGGGATAACGGAAACCTTGTGGGACCATGGGTATAAACGACTATACCCTGTACAGGAGAGATCAAGTAGACAAAAGGGGTGGAGGTGTAGCTCTCTATGTCAAGAAGAGCTACGCGTCCCTGCTAGCTGATACTGGCAATCAGGGTGGATGGCTGGAGACCCTCTGGGTTAAAATCCATGGGGAACACAGCACAGGGGGACACAATGTGGTGGGAGTCTACTACAGACCTCCCAGCCGAAGTCAAGAGCTTGACCAGGAGTTCTCCAGGGAATTGGCTGAAGCCGCATGCTCCGGGTTCATGGTTGTCATGGGAGACTTCAAGTACCCAGACAGCTTGTGGAAGAGCAGTCAGCTAAATCCGAGTGGTCGTAAAGCTTACTCTTGTGCATGGATGACCTCTATCTGACACAAGAGGCCTATGGGCCAACAAGAGGTAAACCGCTGCTCAACCTGGTACTGGTAACCAAGGACAACTTAACCAGCGACCTAATGATCGAAGGAAAGCTGGGTGACAGTGACCATGAGCTGATCACCTTCACCATCTGCCATAAAGCTGGCAAGTCAATCAGCAATACAGAAGTCCTGAAGTTCAGGAAAGCTGACTTTGACAGGCTCAGGAGGCTTGTCAGTGAGGCCTTAAGGGACCACGACCCCAAGGGGAGGGGAGTTCAGGAAGAGTGGTTGCTCCTCAAGGGAGCAATCCTTGATGCACAAGCTAATGCTATTCCATCTCGGAGGAAAGGCAGCAAAAGGGCACAGCAGCCCACTTGGCTCTCCAGGGAACTAGCAGACATCCTGTGGCTAAAAGGAAAGGCCTGCAAAGGATGAAGGATGAGATCCACCTCCAAGGAGGAATATTCCTCACTGGTCCGGACCTGCAGGGAGCAAACCAGAAAGGCAAAGGCTGCAACAGAACTCCAACTACAAATATCAAGGACAATAAAAAGTCCTTTTTATATATATGGGGATCTGGAGGAAAAGCAAGGGCAACATTGGACCCCTGCTAAACCAGATGGGACAACTGATAACCAACACCCAGGAAAAAGCCAAACTATTAAATGGGTACTTTGCATCAGTCTTTCATCAGTCCCATGGGACTCCCCTGCCCACTACAGAACAGGGAGGCCTGGGTGAGGGAGATTCCCTGCCCTCCATCAATGTTGACCTCATGAAGGAACCTTGAGAGGCTGGACACATTCAAGTCAGCTGGTCCTGACAATCTGCACCCCAGGGTACTAAGGAGCTGGCTAACATCATAGCACAGCCCCTGGCATGGATCTTTGAGAACTGCTGGCACTCTGGTGAAGTGCCTGAAGACTGGAAGAAGGCCAATGTGGTACCTATCTTCAAGAAAGGGAGGAAAGTAGATCCAGCAAACTACAGGCCCATCAGCCTGACCTCTATCCCAGGGAAGGTCTTTGAAAAGATTATTAAAGAAGCCATTCTTAACAGACTGGCCAACAGCAACATCCTGAGGGATAGCCAGCGTGGGTTTGTTGCGGGTAGGTCTTGCTTGACCAATCTTATTTCCTTTTACAACCAGGTGACCTATCACCTGGACAAGGGAGAGGAGATTGTCATCATATATCTTGACTTCAGAATAGCCTTCGATCTGGTATCCCATGATCACCTCTTGGCAAAACTGGCCAACTGCAGCCTCAGGTCCACCACAATCCACTGGCTGGGTAATTGGCTCTGTGGTCAGACCCAGAGGGTGGTGGTTGATGGAAGTCAATCATCACGGTGCCCTGTGACCAGTGAAGTCCCCCAAGGCTCTGACCCCAGCTGACTTCCTGCCCCTTGGGCAGAGGGCTGGACTCAATGGTCTTCCAAGGTCCCTTCCAGCCCTAATATCTATGAAATCACTGATTTGAGTACTTGATACATCATTAAATATTTTCAGTGCCTTGTTTTGATGGATTTGTTGCTCAACTTACTTGAATGACTGAGTACCATGTTCTCAGCACAGCCAGAGAATTTGGCCCTGAGTGCAAAGCTGCTCAACTTAATGCAGCATTAGCAAGAGTATAACAGAAGGACCAATAGTGGTCTAGTCTCCATTCATGGCAGTTTTAATGCCTTTTTCCACAAAAAGGAAGGCACAAGGGATTGAGACCTTGCTTCATAAATAATATGGTAATATAGGTAAGAAAATAATTTTCTTGTTTTTCATTACATTTTTCATTTGTTGGTTATGTTCAAGGTAGATAAACATACCAATTACAATTTGTTCTTTTCATTATTATTGTTGTGATTAACAATAAATAAGGCATCATTCAAAATATTAGCCAAAAAGCTTGCTCAAAAATATTCTTAAAATGTACCAGATTTAGCTGTCCTAGATAAGGACAGTGAATCTTGAAGTGATCTGTATAGACTAGACAGTTCTCCAATCTTCTAGGTTATGCACTGAATCAGACATGCATTAGCACTTGGATTGTCGTCTTTGGAATTTCCCCATAGTCTTCCGGGAGGAAGCTTGCATTTGACTGCATTAAAAGACGGATTGTTTTTGTTGTTTGGCTCCAGTCCGTACAACAGTACTCTAATCGTTTCTGCAAGTCTACAGCAACAACATTTTGTCATCATGATAGGCCTAACACTGGCTAGTGAGTACTAAAATAAAGCTACTCTCTATGATGTTTTCCTCTCTCACAGGGGGAAGCTTGAACAGTTGTGGCCTCGTTTGTTCAGTGCAGAAGTGACATATGCAGAGCTACAGACTAGAACCTTAGGCTGAATGAATACCAACCACTACTTGAGTTGTCCTCCTTGTTATTCCTTATACCTATGTAGAGGAGTATGTAAGAAGTGCCATACTGGGTCATGTTAATAGTCCATATAGCCCAGTATCCTGTCTCTGGAAGTGGCAGAAGTGGATGCTTTGGAAAGACAATATATGAATAGTGTGTGTGATATAGAATGATCCCCGTCACACCATCCTGGGAACCCAGCACCGTGAACATATAATTGAGGTGATTTTTCTCCAGGTACATTATCTTGCACTTGTTGACACTAAAACTCATCAGCCTTTTTTTGCTCACTAACTCATATTTGGTGAGATCTTTCTGCAGCTCTTGTCCATCAGTTTAGGGTTTGATTACCTAGAATAATTTAGTATTATCTGAAAACCTGGAGATTTCATTGTGTATTCCCATTTCCAGATCACTGATGAAAATGCTGGCCAAAACAGCCCAGAGTTTTGAAGAATCCCACTTTTGACCTCCCTCCATTCTGAAATGTGACCATTTATCCAAGGAGTGGGCCATTATTTTGGGTGGTGGGCTACTTAACAAGTTTTGCTGAGCTGCTGAGGGATGCACAAATAAACTCTTTCAGAAGATATCATTTTAGCAAATTATAGATTTAAAAAAATCATATACTAGAAGTCAAACATCTACTATAACATTTTATTGCAAAAAAATTTGTGTCCTTATTTACATGATTTTGAGCAGTCTTTAAAAAGACAATTGCATAATAGCTCAAAATAAAGTCTTATTCTTGTATATATGGAGGGGGTGCACATGCATGGGGGGAGCTACCCACATGCTAGGTCCCAGGAGTTTTCTGCAGGTGCAGGGACAGGGAAGGTGGGGGGCACATGCACCAGAGCTTGCCCCAGCAGTCTGGTGCAGGTGCAGTCCACCCTCACCATCCCAGCATCCAGCCTACAGCTGCCCCCACAGCACTCCACATGGGGCTGAGCCTCACCCACTCCTACCTGGGGCAGCCCACACCATCATTTGCCAATAGTCTTGGACCTGCCCCTGGCCCCAGCCAGTATGCATAGCTTCCTAGCAGGGCTGCTTCTGCTGCAGTTGCAGTCTCCCAGTGCTGCTTAGCTCCCCCTCCTCCAGTGGCTCCTCCTCCTCCTGCCCCTGCTCCAAGTGGCAGGGAGAAAACAGCCACCATAAGGATGTATGCCACTCAACATGCCAGGCAGGTAGAGTGGGTAGATGGCAGCTGGGAGCTGGAGCTGGAGCTGAAGCCCTGCATGCTTGGGCAGGAAATGCCCAGCTGCAGCTTCCCCACTGCTTTGCTGGGCATGTGGTGTCTGGCACATACCCACATGGCTGCAATCACTTCCCCACGCTACCTGCTTCACAGAGCAGTGGCAGGAGGAGGAGTCTGGAGGTAGGGGGAACTGAGCAGTACCCAAGTGGCACACCAGGCGCAGCTCCACTGGGAAGCTGTGTATATTGGCTGGGGTTGAGGAGGGCTGGGGCAGTCAGCAGGTACAGTCAGAGTGCGCTATGGGCTACTCCTGGAGGAAGCAGGCAAAATTAGGCCCCATGTGGAGTGCTGCAGGGGCAGAAGTGGGATGGATACAATCAACTGGTGGCCACCCACCTGGTCCATGGGCCGTATTTTGCCCACCCCTGATTTAGCCCTACCCTTTGTTTCCTATCTTTTAATCAGCTCTCAATCCATAAAACAACCTTCCTCCAATCCCATGGCAATTCAGTGTTTTTTAAAGCCTTTGATGAGAGACCTTTTTGAAAGCTTCTTGAAAATCCAAATGTACTATGTCAGCTGGATCCCCCTTGGCCATATGCTTGTTAACACCCCCAAAGAAATCCAGCAGATTGTTGAGGCAGGTGTTCCATTTACAAGACCATGCTGATTCTTCCCCAACAGATCCTATTTGTTCATGTGACTACTAATTTTATTCTTTATAATAGATTCTACCAACTTGCCACAGATGCAAGTGAGACTCATTGGTGCTGCAGTTCCAGGATCACCTCTAGAGCCCTTTATGAAGACAGGTGTTATTTTGGCAACCTGCAGGTTGTCTGGCACAATGACTGTTTGTAATGATAGGCTACATACTATTGCCAACATTTCTGCAATTTCACTTTGAGTTCCTTTAGAATTCTTGGGTGAATGTTATCCAGTCCTGGTGACTTATTAGTATTTAATTTATTAATTAGTCTCATTCTAACTAGTTTCCTCATTTTTGTGTAATTTCCCTTCCTAAATATCAGTGATTTTTTTTTTTTTTTTTGCCTACTCCTTATTGCTAGGAGGTTGCACATGATTATGTTAAGGTCACTATTACAGAGTAGTTCACCTAGCTTTTGAAGTGTGGCCAGTGTGTTACTCTGGATTAGGTCCAGAATTGCTTCTCCTTTTCTGGGTTCCAAGACAAGTTTTATTACATCCAGAAATGTTATCTCCGCATCTCACCATGATGACTAGGGCCCATGTGGAGTGCTGCAGGGCAGCCATTTCACTTCTGATGTGTTTTGGCACCCAGAACACTGAATCCAAAATGAAATGGAAGGCTCTGAAACATCTCCAAAACTAAACAAAACCATCCGAAACGTTTCAGAAAATTTCGGAGTTTCAGAGCCAGGCTTGCAGGGAAAAAGAAACTAAAAAGAGGGAGGTAGAAGAGGGGGTGAAGGATTGCTCTGATATTGACATCTGTAGCTAGCCAGTGTCTGCGATCTGTCCCTGAGGTCCCTTCCAATCCCAGTGCTCTGGGGGAGGGACGGAAGCCTGCTGTCATCCCGTGCACTCATCCAGGGGCCCGTACCCCCCGGAAACAGTCTGGCACAGCCCCGCAGACCTTCCATGGGGCGTGGACCCCTGGATCTGCATACGGGATGACAGCATGCTGCCACTTCCAGCTGAGGCCAGTGCCAGCACCCAAGTCTGCATGGCGCAGCCTGCACCAAGCATTGGAAAGAACCGAGCGCTGCCACTGGCCCCAGCCAGCAGCAGCAGTCAGCTGTCATCCCTCATGCAGATCTGGGGGCCCGCACCCCCTGGGAGGAGTCTGGCACAGCCCTTCAGCCCTCCCAGGGGCCGGGCCCCCCCAGATGTGCACGTAAGATGATAGAATGCTGCTGCTTCTAGTTGGGGCCAGTGGCAGCACCAGTCTTCCCAGCACTCGGTGCAGGCTTCACCAAGTGCTGGTCCCAGCCAGCAACGGCAGCCTGCTGGCATCCCATGCAGAGATCCAGCAGTCTGCACCTCCTGGGAGGAATCTGGCATCACCCCACAGCCCTCCCGGGGGGCACAGGCAGCAGGCTGCTGCTGCTGGCAAGTGATACGAGTTTTGGTTTGAAAAGTTTGAGGTGCAGTTTCACAGAAACTCCTGTACTCATCTCCTTGAAACTTGGCAGACTTCACACCCTCAGAGGGGGCTACGATCCCTGCAATTTTCATCTGAATCAGTCAGGAAATGACAAAGTTATAGGCATTTTACTGTTTCCCCATATAACCTATGGTCAAATCACTGAAACAGTGTCAAAACTCCGAAACAGATTCGGCTGAATTGAAACAGAACAGTGATCTGAAACACCAAAATTAAATCACTGTCCCTCTGAAATGGCTGAATCCAAAACCTAATTGAGACATAGCCATTTCACACAGTCCTAGTGATGACATACCTACCCAGTCTATGTAAGGACAGCTAGAATCTCCCACTATTATTACCTGCCCCACTTTTGCTGCTTCTCTAATCACCCTTACCATTTATGTAATCACTTTTCCTTATCCTGATCTGGTGATGGGCAGTACAATCTTAGTACCATGTTCTTTTTATTCAAGTACATAATTTCTCCCATGCAGATTCTATGGTAGCTTACTTTCAGATAAGATTTTTATGCTGCTACTGGACACAACTACATGAGAAGCTTTACTGAAGATTAAAGGAAATTACTGCACAGTAAGCATCACCACCTAAACATGCAGATTCTTACTGCACGGTAATTTGCTCTAATTGTGAGTAAATTTGCTACCTGTAAATACAAGTAGCAAATTTACTCTCAATTACTTACTGTGTGGTATGACACATGTAGACAGCTGAATGGAAATAAGTTTGCTCCTAGTCATCTGGGAAGCAGGGGGCAAGAGATTGCTCCCTGCCCCCAGGAGCTGCCTGCTGCTGGGGCATCGGAGGCCAGGCACAGACAATGTCTACATGCCCCAACAGTATGGGCCTCCCAGCCCCCACTCCCCAATTGTGATCATGGAGTGGAGGCTGGGGAGAGCCCTTTATATATATATAGAATTACACTTTCTACTCCCCTACTATCCTTTTCAGGAGGGTACAAAGTTATCTTGACATCCTTTGGGGTTGCACCAATGCAAACTATGTGCTCTTCCACACATCAGCTTTCTCCCACTTGCTGATGGCACTATAACCACAAGCTCAAGGCAAACCTTGTCGATATTTAAACACAAGTGCCCTTAGTATATGATTAGTACCTGATAATCACTCTGACAGGGGTCAAAAAGAAAATAATCTTTTTAGGGGCTTGGGTATGGCAGACACTTTATAAACAGACAGTGTGAACGCTACAGTTTCTAGTTAAATCCCCTATGGGTAGTTAATGCAAACAAGAGTCCAAGCACATGAAAAATTCATAGATTTTTTCATAGGCTGTAAGGGACCTCGGAAGATCATTGAGTCCAGCCCCCCACCCAAAGGGCAGGAAGTCAGCTGGGGTCATAGGATCCCAGCAAGATAAGCATCCAATTTGCTCATGAAGGTGTTCAGTGTAGGTGCTTGAACCACCTATGATGGCAGACTGTTCCAGACCTTGGGGGCTCAGACAGTAAAGAAATTCTTCCTTATGTCCAGCCTGAAACAGTCTCTCAGTAGTTTACGACCATTCGACCTCGTCATCCCTGGAGACGCTGTGGTGAACAAACGTTCCCCCAGATCCTGGTGGTCACCCCTGATAAACTTATAGGTGAACATCAGGTCACCCCTGAGCCTGGGCTTTTCCAGGCTAAAGAGCCCCATGGCTCTCAGCCTGTCATAGCAAGGTCTGTTTTCCTGACCTGTGATCATGCA
>NW_017728918.1:58522706-58535931 GCF_001723895.1 Crocodylus porosus | reverse complement strand
AAGTCAGGCTAATGGGCCTATAGTTAGCCGGATCTACTTTCCTCCCTTTCTTGAAGATAGGCACCATATTGGCCTTCTTCCAGTCTTCGGGCACTACACCAGAGCACCAGGAGTTTTTAAAGATCCATGCCAGGGGCTGGGCTATGATGCTTACCAGCTCCTTGAGTATCCTGGGGTGTAGATTGTCAGGACCGGCTGACTGGAAGGTATCCAGTTTCTCAAGATGTTCCTTCATGAGGTCAGCATTTATGGAGGGCAGGGGATCTCCCCCAGGAAATATGCTTCAGGAAGCATATTTTTAGTTTTGCATAGTTAGTCACCCCTCCACAACCCAAAACATCAAAAACTGGTGTCCTATTTATGGAGAAGTACAGAGTCAAAAGCAGAAAATGTTATGCTTTCTTTTTTTAAAGCAGGAAATTACCTTAAAATACATGTAATGTCCTTGACATTTTGGTATACTACATGAATTTTATTTATTTATTAATCATAATATTCTGGCTGCACAAATACTGACATCTCCACTTCTATGGACATCAGCCCTTGCCACTGAAAAGAAGTCATCTGCTGATTAAACCACCCAGCAAAATGATATGTCTTATCTTAAATGCTGTAAAACTCTGGCTTCAGCCACACCTTTAAACTCGTTCCAAAAGGGAAAGGCCTTTGCCAAGAATAGCACCCCACACCTGGTGTTCAGTCCTGAGGACAGACAGCAAAAGAATGTCAGCCAAATGCGACTGCTGCAGAAGGGAGAGGCAGAAAGTCTCAGGGTCTGCCAAGACCCACCCTATTGTGGCCTTCACAGACTATGATTATAATCCTGAATCACTTCAGGATTATCCAGGGCTTTGTGAAAGCAAAGCCCAGGAGAGCCTAGAGAAATAAGTCTATATGCTGATTCATCAACCAGACTTGATACTATGGAATTACTTTGCAATGCCTTTGACCAGGCAGTATCATTGTTACCCATTTGTAGAAAGATTTCAGACAGACCTGCCCGAAGTCAGTGATTTCTTATACAATTTGGGTGTCTGGTTTGACTCCCAACTTCCACTGGAAGGTTAGACAGCAGCTCTAGTCAAGATTTTTCAGCAGCCAGATGGGTAGGAAACTGAGGCCATTTCTTTTCTATTTGACCTTTGCAACTGTCTTTTGGGCCTGTCTCACCTACAGATTAGACTATACCAATACATACATAGCACTGCATGTTAGATCAGTGCAGACTTCAGCATCCCGATTGTTCGGGGGGGGGGGTTCTGTATCAGCTTTTTCCATTATGTGGTCTATAATCTGCATGGGCTTTAAGATGTTTGCTTCTATCTGTAAAGCTCAAAGTGGGTTGGGACTTGAGAGATCTCAAATCTTCCCAAGGAATACTATTAAAATTGCCAGTGTCTGCACTGAAGCCCCATTTAGTATATGAGAAGAGAGGCAGCTGGCAGTTTTCTTAGGACCCAGGACTTCTGGAACTCATTTTTACTAGGTCTATAACAGCCACACACCCTTATTTGTCTCCAAAATATACTGCAAGGCTCAACTTCATTCCTTGCCTGAGTGTTAGATAGGGCTATACCAGAGAACCCTGAGGATCTTATGCTTGTAAATTTATTTCAGTTATATTTCATAGATTTCATAGACATTAGGGCTGGAAGGGGCCTTGAAGACCATCAAGTCCAGCCCCCTGCCCCAGGAGCAGGAGGTCAGCTGGGGTCAAAGAATCCCAGCAAGATAAGCATCCAAACATTTCCTAAACCAGTCCAGAGTAGGTGCCTTCACCACTTCTGGAGGGAATCAATTCCATGTCTTGGGGGCTCGGACAGTAAAAAAATTTTTCCTTATGTTCAGCCTAAAAGGATCTTGGAGTTTATCACTGTTGGTCCTTGTTTTTCCTTGGGGCACTCTGGTGAACAGACGTTCTCCCAGATCCTGATGCACACCCCTTATGTACTTATATGCAGGCAGCAGGTCCCCTCTGAGCCTGCATTTTTCCAGGCTGAAGAGTCCCATGGCTCTCAGCTTCTCTTGTTAAGGCCTATTCCCTTGCCCTCCAAGCATGCACGTGGCTCTCCTCTGGACTCTCTCAAGCTTCTCTACATCCTTCTTGAATTGTGGAGCCCAGAATTGGATGCAGTACTCCAGCTGTGGCTTCACCAAGGCTGAGTACAGCGGGAGGGTGACATCCTGAGATTTACTTGAGAAGCAACTATGAATGCAAGCCAGAGTTTTGTTTTCTTTGGCATCTGTGACATTGCATTGGTGGCTCATGTTCATCTTGTGGTCAATCACGACCCCCAAGTCTCTTTCAGCTATGGTGCTAGCAAGCGTAGCACTGCCAAGCCTATAAGCATGCTGTAGGGGTTCCCCTCCCCGCCCCCGAGGTGGAGTACCTTACATTTATCAGTATTAAACGTCATCAGGTTTTTATCCACCCACTTACTAATTTTATCCAAGTCAGACTGGATCACTAGCCTGTCCTCAGGTGTGGATGCTATGCCCCAAAATTTAGTGTCATCAGCGAATTTAGCCAGTGCGCTTCTGACACCAATGTCCACATTGTTGATAAAGATGTTAAAAAGAACTAGTCCCGGGTCAGAGCCTTGGGGGACACCACTGGTCATGGAGCGCCATGATGATTCGCTACCATCGACCACTACTCTCTGGGTCTGACCTCAGAGCCAATTACCCAGCCATCGGACTGAGGTGAAGCCAAGGCCAGTGTTGGACAATTTTTCCATGAGGAGGTCATGGGACACCAGATCAAAAGCTTTTTTAAAGTCCAGATATATGACGTCAATCTCGTCTCCCTTGTCCAGGTGATATGTCACCTGGTCATAGAAGGAGATGAGATTGGTCAGGCAAGACCTACCCATGACACACCTGTGCTGGCTGTCTCTAAGGATGTTACCCTCAGCCAGCTTATCCAGAAGGGTCTCCTTGATAATTTTCTCCAGAATCTTACCGGGGATTGAGGTCAAGCTGACTGGCCTGTAATTCCCAGGATCTACTTTCCACCCTTTCTTGAAGATGGGTACCACATTGGCTTTCTTCCAGTCTTCAGGTACTTCACCTGAGTGCCATGAGTTTTCAAATATTTTTGCCAATGGTTGGTCTATGACACCTGCCAGTTCCTTAAGTATTCTAGGGTGTAATCTGTCAGGACCAGCTGACTTGAAGGTGTCCAGCCTCAAAAGGTGATCCTTTACTAGATCAACACCGATGCTGGGTACAAATACACCCTCACCCTGGCCATCCCGCATCTTGCTAGGCGGGGCGATCCCATTGGACTGATGAAAGACCGGCACAAGGTACCCATTATGCAGATTGGTCTTTTCCTTGGTCACAGTTATCAGGTGTCCTGTTTGATTCAGCAGGGGTCCAATATTACCCTTGCTTCTTTTCCCTATATATCTGAAAAAGGAATTTTTATTATCCTTGATATGTGAAGCCAGATGGAGCTTGGTTGCAGCTTTGGCTTTCCTGATCTGCTCCCTGCAGGTACAGACCAGTGCTGAGTACTCTTCCTTGATAGTAATTCCAGCCTTCCATCCTTTACAAGTCTCTCTTTTGAGGTGTAGGAGGTCCTCATGTTCCCTGATGAGCCAAGAGAGTTGCTGTCCCCTTTTGCTACCCTTCCTCCGAGATGGGATGGACATCCTTTGTGCTATCAGGATCGCTCCCTTGAGGAGCAACCACTCCTCTTGGACTTCTCTTCCTGTTGAGTTGTAGTCCCTTAGGGCCTCAACAGCAAGCCTCCTGAGCTTGTCAAAGTCAGCTTTCCTGAAGTCAAGAACTTCTGTATTGCTGACTGACTTGCCAGCTTTGTGAGGAATAGTAAAGGTGATCAGCTCATGATCACTTATCACCCAGCTTTCCATCGATTCTTAGGTCACTGACTAAGTCATCCCCTTTGGCCAGTACCAGGTCCAGCAATGCTTTACCTCTCATCGGCCCATAGACTTCTTGCATCAGGTAGACCTCATCCACGCATGTGAGGAAGCTTTGTAACCGATCAGATTTGGCCGAGTACTTTTCCCATGAGATGTCCAGGTAGTTAAAGTCTCCCATGACAACCATGCACTGAGAGCATGCAGCCCCAGCCAGTTCCCTGGTGAATTTCCAGTCCAGCTCTTGTTTCTGGTTAGAAGGTCTGTAGTAGACTCCTACCATGATATCCCCTGTGCCACAATCCCCACATATTTTAGCCCAGAGAGACTCCAGTTGTCCTTCCCAGGTGTCAACGTCAATTTGCAGGGACATGTAACTGTCCTTGATATAGCTACACCTCCATCCCTTTTATCTGCATGATCACACCTGTACAGAGTATAGTCATCTATACTTGTGGCCCAAATGTATGTCCATGCAGCTAGACAATACACCAAAGGGTACTGAGGGAGTTGGCTGATGTGATAGCAGAGCAGTTGGCCATTATCTTTGAAAGCTCATGGCAACTGGACCCTGGACCATTGAAAAAGTGAAAATATATTGCCTGTCTTTAACAAGGGGAAGAAAGAGGATCCAAGCAGACCAGTCAGCCTCACCACAGTACCTGAAAAATCATAGAACAGTCAAGGAATCCATTTCTAAGCAATTGGAGAATAAGGTGGTGATTAGGAAGTCAGTGTGGATTCAGCAAGGGCAAGGCATGCCCAACCAACCTGATTGCCTTCTATGACAAGATGACTGGCTCTGTGGATGTCGGGGAGGCAGTAGATATGATCTATCTTGACTTTAGCAAAGCTTTTGGTGTGGTCTCCCACAGTATTCTCAGAAGCAACTTAAGGAAGTACACATTGGATGAATGGACAGCCAGGTGGATAAAAAACTAATTGGTGTGGACTGAATGTCTAATTGGCAGCTGGTATCAAGTGTAGTGCCCTAGGGGTCAGTCCTGGAGCCAGTTTTGTTCAATATCTTCAGCAATGATCTGACAGATGGGATGATGTGCACCTTGGCAAATTTGTAGATGACACCAAACTGGGTGGGCTAGTAGATACAGTGAAGGGTAGGAACAAGATTCAGAGGGAACATCTACACATGTGTTTTAATGCTCATTAGTCTATTTTAATGTCCATTAAAGCATCACACAAAAACTGCTCTTTCACTAATGTGTATTTGTCTAGTACTTCACAGACTTAATGGTACTAGATTTAATGTGCAGTGCCTGAAGCACATTAATGAACATATCGATGTACCCAGAGAGACCTAAACACATTGGAGGATTGTACCAAAAGAAATCTCATGAAGTTCAATAAGAAGTGCAAAGTCCTGCACTTAGGATGTAGAATATGAGGAAATAGTGTCCTTGTTGTCAAGAAAGCTAATGACATAGTGGACTGCTTCAGCAGATCAAGTAAAGTGATTATATCCCTCTTATTCAGCACTGGTGAGGCCACATCTGGAGTACAGTGTCCAGTTTGGGCCCCCACTTACAGAAAGGATGTGGACAAACTGGAGAGAGTCCAGTGGAGGGCAGTAAAAATGATTAGGGGGCTGGGGCATGTGGCTTCCGAGGAAAGGCTGAAGGAATTGGGCTTATTTAGTCTGAAAAAGAAAATATGGAGAGGGGATCTAATAGCAGCCTTCAACTACCTGAAGGGTGGTTCCAAAGAGGATGAAGCTACAGTGTTCTCAGTGGTGGCAGATGACAGAACAAGGATCAATGGCCTCAAGTGGCAACAAGGGAAGTTTAGGTTGCGTATTAAGAAAAACTCCCTCACTAGGAGGGTAGTAAAGCACTGGAACATGTTACCCAGAGAGATGGAGGAATGTTCATGCTTACAGGTTTGTAAAATCCAGGTGGATGAAGCCATAGTCGGGATGATATAGTAGGGGGTGGTCCTGCTTTGAGCAGGGGGGTTGGACTACGTGACCTCCTGAAATCCCTTCCAACCCTAATTTTCTATGATTCTATGATATGGGGCACTGACAAGTTTGTCTATTTTAAAATATTCTTAAGCCTGTTAGGGATGTCAGACCACTGCATGGACTCTCTCTCCTTCTTGCTTGTATAAAACAAAATAAATAGTCTTCTACATTTTTCTTCTATGCTATTGTTAAAAATTACTTCCTCACAGTGGGCCCACTGTGTTCTAATAAGTACAATTCCCATTTGCTCCACTGAAATTACTTGGAGGACTGAAAATCAGAAATTTAAAAGCAGTAAAAGTATAACAAACATCCAGGATGGTATCTTCTGCAGATTTCAAAGGGAAAGGTTTCACCTCAAAATTTGTATATACTTATAGAAAGACATGCAAGCTGGAAGACATTTTGGCAAAATAAAAAAATTAGAGGGAGGTGTCATTTCATTGAATGCATTGATGGCTTATCTGTCACATTAAATAAACCTCAATGCTAAGTCTTTAGCCAAAAATAAAATTCATTTTTAATTATGACTTTGTCAAATAAAGGCACAACAGATAAAATTTAAAATATCAGAATAATTATCTATAAAAGCATAAAGAATTGTACACAATTTGATAGCCTGGGCTGGATGGTCCTTACTCATTCTTGAAAAATGTCTTATGTTTTTAATTTGTTGAATATCTTTATTAACAATCATATTTATTAAAAACATCTTTAAAAACATAAAACACAATTGCAGTGGAAAAAGCTGCTAGAGTTGTGTCGGAATCTTCCCATCTATGAAACCACACTGGCCTGGGAGAAGGGAAAATAAGTCAAAAAGTAAAGTATGTAAAAAAGATTAAAACAGAACATCATAACTCTCGCTCCCAGTCTACTGAGTGTGCTTGAATGCACTGCAGCACATCTTGAAGTTTAACAAATACAGATTATCTTGGACTAAGGAGGGAGTTGCACAGTCAACAGCCCTTCAAAAAATATGCCCTTTCTCCCTTTTCCTTCCCTTTTAAATATAACATGTTCCCGCTCAAATGTCTTCTTTGATTACACATTCTGAGGTGAAATCCTTACTTAGTATGGCACAATACCGAGATTTAGGGTATATTCACACTACTTCCATGCCACACCACTGCCCTGAAGCACTCTACACATTCTCTCCTGCTCCAAATCCAGTGTATTGCAGCTACCTTAGAGCAGCACTGAGCATGGACTAATTAGCACCCTCAGGACAGGGAGCTGAAGTGTTGCTCTAAATCAGGCTTACCCCCACTGAGGTGCATGAAGAGTGGGAGTGAGTGGGTGGGATCTGCTTCACGAGTGTGGCACAAGGGTGATATATGCATGCTCATCGGCTGATTTAGGATTTTGAAAAGGGGGGCTGTGAATGGTGTTCCACATAACACAATACATTTTTCACCAGATAAAAAGAAACTAGAAGGTTTACTAATATGGTAGAGGGCTAGTGCTGTATCATTCAGTTAAAGATGAGCAAAAAGAAATATAACTTTATTGGAATGAGTTAGAACAGTCAGCAGGCTGTGAAATAGGAGATACATTACCAGGAGTAGCTAACAGACAGCAGAATTGTGGAAAAAAGGCTAGTTAAATTAGTGGATCAACAAGACCATGAAAAACAGGACTGTCATTCACACCTGTGGAATGAAGAAATCAGTTCCATTTGAATGAGCCATGAATGCAATTAACACTCTCACTGCTGCCTGAACAGAAATGCTACTGCTAGTACTGGGCAGTTGGTTTTGAACTTTGGATGGACCAGGAATCAAAGGGGGATGTAGCCATCCCCATCCCTTGATCCTCTCCTATACATGCTCATAGTCTTGTATATAGAAAAACTCCAATATATTCAGAAGGCAGCATATACAGTATATACACTGTCACTGTCTCTTTCGCTGACGTTTAGTTTCCAGACATGTTCCCTCATTGTGCAGTACCATTTTAAGAGATTCCCACTGAGCTTTAAGATGGCAGTTCTGTGTAAGAACTCAGTACATAACCACATTTTGTGATGGTTCTGAATTGGTGGTGAAAGCAGTTACATGCCAAGAGTAGTCCTGACCACAAGTAGCTGAGTATCCAAGGCCCCAAACTGCAGATTTGTAAAACAACTGGATGGTGAACACCTGCCTCAGAATTGCTGATACCATCTCTGCAATCTATTCTGCTTGCTTCTCTCAATCTATGAATACATTTATTTGTATTAGGGCAATCTGTCCCTTGAAGAGGAAACAGTCAGCCCTGCTGAGAGAGCCCAGATGACAGGAATTTTAAAAGTTCCCAGAAGAAGTAAGTAGGAGAGGAGGAAGCAAGCTGTGTGTTGAACTGCTTGTTACAAAGAGGAGCCAGGTGGCTGTCCTAGGGCCAGAGCCAAAGAGAAGCCCTCCTTGTGTCTGGGGGAAGGCAGGAGGTTTGGCTTTGTTTGTTTGCTGCTTAAAGGTTGTGTTTTATTTGGGAAGACTAGATGAGGAGCTACTTGGAGACAAAACCTGCCTGCAGAAATCAGCAGGCTACATGGTGTGGAAGGACAGGCCCTGAGACTGTGACACCCCCTGTGAACTACCCTAGTCCTGTCCAGGTTCTCTGTATAACCTCACCTTTTTATCTCACATGCCATTTCTTGATGTTCATTTTATGCTGATTGGGAGGTTGCCCCCGAGTCCTGGAGCGATGTCCTTGGTGCCTAGCAGGCTCAGTCCATCTCAGGCCTCTCTGCCGTCTGACTGCTAGCAGGATCTTACCTGTTGTCTGCACGTGAATCGCACCCCAATCAGAACAACTCATGCCCTGTGGGTACAACTCAGATGTGGTTGTCACAACTCATGACCCTATTAGCTCTAATCAAGCCTTAAGGCAGGGGCAGGCAATTATTTTTGGTGGACGGCCACTTACTGAGTTTTGGTAAGTCATCAAAGGCCGCATGGGTAGCCCCCTCCCTTGACAGGTGCCCCACCCCCTAATGCCTTTTACAAATTGGGGATAATATTGATCTCCCTTGTGGGGTGCTGTGTGGTTAAAAGCAGGAAACAACTGCTAAGTAGTGAAATAAATGAAGGAAAGAATTTAAAAAATCCATCTGAGGCAAGGAAATAATTGAAGATTTTTAAAAGATGGCACCTATTAGTACAATCTAGCTGGATGAGGTAGAAACTGAGAAGCATCTTGATAATTCTTCCCTAAATCCGTAAGAGATGCATCTGTGCAGGGAAGTCAGCCCCGAGGTATTTTAGTTGCAGGAGGGGAGGAGAGAAGTATTTTACAAGCTCCCTATAAATGATATCTCTGCCTGTATGTCATGAATGAAGTAATTACAACATGAAGAAGACCAAAGAAGGGAGAAAGTGCATTCAAATGAACCTAGATAAAACGATAACAGAGGTCAACTGGTAGGTTGTGACCACTGAGTGTTTTTACTTTGCACAATCATTCACATTCACTGCATGTCAAAATAATCTAAGGACCTAAACAGCTGCTCCAAGGAAAGATATGTTTTCAGATTACACTTTAAAGTAGATGTAGAGAATCCACGTAATGGAACTGAAAGGAGAGAGAGGAAAAGAACAGACAAAATACTGGGGCTTGGCCAGAATATTAGTCATTTCTTGTGTCTACCTTAAAAGGTTAGTGTTATTTTTAAGAACAAATTCCTTTAAGGAAAAGAATAATTTCCTAACAGTCAGGTTTGTTGGACTGTAGCACATTCTCTCGAGGGAAGTGGAAGCCCCAATGCTTAAGTCATTAAAAGCTAAACAAACCAAAACATTGGGGAATAGAGGAAAGAGGAATGTTGTATTGGCATCATCAGGCTAAAACCAAACATTGGTTGCTACTGGAAAGGATTAGAGACATTGAAAAGACTGGCAAAGAATAGCTACCGGGTAGATAAAGGTCTAGAAGGAACATTAAGTGTCCTTCCTATCCTATTTATAAGGAAAGATTATGGAAATGAATATTCTGGAGCAACAGTGCATGAAGAATAAAGGACTGAAGTGTTGCAACCCACCCTCAGCCCACAGCATACAACTGCTGGCTTTCCTTTCTGAAATTCACAAAACATGAAAATCGAGCATTTCTCAGCCAGCTCTGATTGATAGATTATTTATTTTAGCATAGATTGAAAGGGCTCAGTTAAACACAGGCCAGTGGCTCTAGGGAAAACTGACACTTTTCAACCTTGCTGGTTTTGCATTTGCACAGTAACAAACTAACTTTTATTCCTACCAACATGTTATCCTCCACCTGCACTCCTTCCTGTAGCTTATAAATGTCTCTCTGTTCTATGGCCCCTAACAAAACCTTAAGAATTTCTCTGTATGGAGGATATTGCATAGCATTTGCGGTTCTAATTAAAGTTTATATAGTAATGCAGTACAAATATTAAATGTTTGGATTGCATTACCTTGCATGGAATTCAAGAATTTAAAAAGGAAGACATGCCTTCCTTTCAAATTGTTGCACACTGCTGAAGACTTCCACTTTGCTAACTGCTGGCTCTTTAATGTTTTTTATTACAAGGGAAGTGGATGGGATTGCAATTCTTAAGCAATTAAAAGCAGTACTGGAAGGAAAAAAGCCATCACTTTTGGCTCCATGACAGACTATCAGTGCCAGATTTTTTTCTCTAGCATCCCAAAGTATTGTGGCAGCTCAGTAATTCAGGAAAGCTATCACATTTACAAAACAAAAATCATAACACCTTAAGCAACTGTTCACCAGGGCACCCGAGGGGAAAACTAGGAGTAATGACCACAAACTCCTGGAAGTCATATTCAGACTCAACATTAGGAAAAACTTCTTCACAGTCAGGGTGTCTAGACTGTGGAATAAGTTCCCTCCAGAGGTGGTACAATCACCTACCCAGGAAATCTTCAAGAGGAGACTAGACAGTCACCTTGCTGGGGTCACCTGACCCTCAGTTATCTTTCCTGTTTGGTGCAGGGGATTGGACTCAATAATCTTCCAAGGTCCCTTCTGGCCTTATAATCTATGAATCTGAATATTACAGAAAACCAAACGTTCCTGACATTTTAGGTGACAGCATGACACAAAGGAGGCCAGGTAAGTGATAGATAAATGTGTACAGACCGGGTAAACATATAGACACCTAGCAGGCAGCTGAAGTTTCGTATACAGACCTTGCATGCAACTCACTGGACCACAAAGAGAGTACAAATGTATCTCATCATTCTTAGAGGCACAAGAGAATAGATCTGCAAGGGTCTGCATGCCTCTGTATCTCTCTCTAATGTCTGGGACCTGGAGTGCCTTACCACATCTTAGTAGCAAGTTTTTCAGCACAGCAGCTTTTTGATTCACTCATTTGGAGGATGCATACATAACCACTAGACCTGATATTTGATGTACCAGAACCAGCAGATAAGCTATGACAGTTTTATTGCTAGATGCCCTTTAAAGCAAAGAAACTTCAAAAGGTGTGATGGGTGGAGTTTTCAGGCAACAAAGACATTCCATTCGGAGGGTAGTGATGAAATTCCAGAGGCATAAGCTATGGCTTCAAATGAAAGAAAGAAAAGAGGGTGTGTGGCTGGAGTAATTTAGAAGCATTCACTTACAGGTTTAGTTTGTTACCAAAAAGCTAGAAACCAACTGCATGCTCAGTGAATGCATCTACACATACATAAATGTGCTGTAGTTACGGCGCATTAAAATTTAGGACCTGTAATAACAGGTACTAACACAATGCATAGTAACCAGCATTACTGCACAGTAGCACCAGCATATGCCTTTTTAGTGACACTAATGCACAAGAGACTAATTCTACTGTGCATTAGTCTGGCTTTTGCCATGACATGCTAATGTGCAGTAGAATTGATCTACTGAGCATTTAGCATCTCATGTAGATGCAGCCAGTGTATATACAGTTGTCTGAAATACAATCCATGTCATTCAGCATGATATTTTCTGCCTCTGTACTACCCAAGTTTGATTACATCATGGCTGCCTTGACAAAAAGCAGACTTAGTTGCTTTTTATTTAAGGACTGGTATTTTTCCCCTGAGCTTCTGATACATTCCCATCTCCCTGAGGTATGTCTTTTAGTCTATAAGTACCTCAGGGCCATTTTATAGCATCACAAACAACATTGACTATATTGTCAACACTTAACACTTATTGCCATTTGTTAATGCTGTAGGAAGAGGAAAGCTACATTTCCTTAACTAAATCTTTATGGCCTGTTTTAAAACATGAATCAAGAAAGCTTATCATATCTATGAGTAAGAAGGCAAGTCTATGCAGTTGAAGGGCCACACTAAGGCATCCCCTTTCTCCATAAACTACACCCCAAAATGGATACTCCAGACAAGAAGCTCATTGGCATGTGTCTAGTGCTGCTCTAAAGCCGTTGCATCTATCTGTGGGTGTAGCACACAGAGCAGGTAGACTGTGATACTGCTCTCTAACAATCCTTCAAAAGTATAGACTTGCTTTATAGACTAGGGACAGAAGTTACACAAAGTGGTAAAAGTGATTGGAAACTAGTTCAAATCTGTAACACAACAGAAGTTCAGCACACACAAACTGCTTTTAAATGGCCAAAACCAGTTTAAGATAAAGCCGGATGGATGTAGTATCAAGCTGAACGGATTTAGTTTAAATCAGTTTATTGAACTTCTGTACTAGATCACCTCCAGATTCAAGTTAACTCACAGTCCTCCACCATACCAGGATGCTTTGCACCTCCCCTGCAAACCCCCTGCACAGAGTGGCAAGCTAGCCTTGGCCTAAGCTGTCTGCTCCAGCCAAGCAGGGAGCCATGCTCTAGCATCACTTGGCTTCTGGCCTGAACTACTGCAGGCATGTGACTGCATTTCTAGAATCAAAAAAGAATGTCTGTTCACTTGCTTATTGATTCAGCTTATACCAACATGCAAAGATTGAACTATTTCAGCCTCAGGATGTTTGACTGTCTATACTTAGCCATAGAGACAAGTAAAAATTCCATGGTGCAACAGAGTGAAGTGCCAGCATAGACTATATACAATGCAATCATTTTGCATTTTGCAAGAGGCATCTTTCCCCTGTATTTGGAAGGTGAGACATGACTTTATATGGTACTGAGACAGCAAAGGCCTTAGATTATGTGGTTAACTTAAATTTTATGAGTTTAAGTTAAACTTCATATGAGTAGCATTAATGAAGTGAATGGGTCTATATTCATGTACTTAAAGCTAATTATATGTTTTAAGCTTTTAATTTCTGGAAGAGATCAGGGGCTTGAGACTTACCACAAAGCAGAAATAGCTCAGTGTTTTTCATAGATTTCATAGATTTCATAGACATTAGGGCTGGAAGGGACCTCGGGAGATCATCGAGTCCAGCC
>NW_017728918.1:58518033-58522266 GCF_001723895.1 Crocodylus porosus | reverse complement strand
GAAGCCTCACCAATGCCGAGTACAAGGGGAGAATGACGTCCCGGGATTTGCTCGAGAAGCATCTATGGATGCACGCCAGCGTTTTGGTCGCTTTACTAGCCGCAGCATCGCATTGCAGGCTCATGTTCATGTTTTGTGTTTAGAATGTAGGAAACCTAGGGTCAAGATGCTGCTCTGCCTGATTAGGACTAGGGACTTGAATACCAGCCTCCCACATTGCAAAAAAGTTTATTGGTCTATATGCACACAGAGAAAGAGCCAGTTCCTGCCTCAGTGGGGGTCTCAGCAGTCTCAATACACACTGTCTTCCCTTAAAAGTAGAAGAGAGGTTGAGAGGAGCTGAAGCCCCTACTAATGGCCTGAATTTCCTAAAGATGCTTTGAAAACCGAACCAATACTGGATCTAACTCAGGCCAGGGAAATCATTTAGTAAAAATAATTAAAACTCAGTGATTCTGGAAAATTTGAATCAAATCTCAACTGAGCTTTATTACAATTTCCAAGGTTCTGCTAGGTAAGTTAGAGATTTTAGTCGTTCTACACTTCCCACAATGTTTAATTACATTTTTCTTCAGGTTAGAAGAATTTACAACTTTTACAGAATGAAATCATTGCCATAAAGCACTGTTCAATGAAACAACAAAAAAAGCTATAACACTCCCAGGAAGCCACTCTCAGAATAGGACCCTCTTAAAACTTTTGGTTTTGAAAGTTCAGATTTAGCATCAAAAGGGAAAAGGAAAAGAGTGTGAATCCTGAAGCTGTCAAAAATTTCCTTAGTGCACTAGTTGCACTTCATGAATACCATCCCTAACACCACTTATACTACCCCAGCATTAGTTGCTTTCGATCCAAAATAACAGGCATTTTTCCAATCTTGTAACCACTCCACTTCTTGTATCATAGTGCATAATAAGTTTGTGCCTAAATTGCATAAAGCATGCATATTACATATACATAGCAGGCAATTCCATGCACATTGTTTATTTTCCCCATTTTATTACTGTTCACCCACAGCAAGCAGGTGCTCTGTTAAGGTCCAGTTTTTGAAAATGTAATCTATGTAATAATTTTACATGATACATGAAAAACTGAAATGTATTTGAAATTCATACTTGCTAGCACCAGATATCAGTGCATACAGTATTCTGAAAAATAAAGCATCAGTATTATACATATATTTCTTACCTATAACAGAATGTATGGCACCCTTCATCCAGATCCAAACATTTCCCAATATAATTGGCTGACACAAAGATTTTCCCAATTCTATAACAATTTGTTTCCCAAGCCCCTGTAATGAGGTCAATCTCTTGGAGGTATAAAAGCTTCTGGCAAGAGTACAGGACTCAGCAGCTTGTGTGTCTGAAATGCAGGAGCTCCTTGGAACTGACTTTGAATGGAGCTGTTTTATCATCCCTCCGCAGGCTGTGAAAAATCAAGTATTAAATCACTGGAGGAATTGTACAACGCTGATATTTCCAAATTTCAGGACAGAAACTCGGAAACTTTAATGAAGATCAGGTTTGATTCAGATGTTCCAATGTTATTAAAACTGGAATCCTCTCTCATTTTGTTCCCTAAATAGTTTTATTGGCCCACATCTCTTTTTGAATTACCTTCTGCATGGCAGACAGAGGCCAAAGTGCATTCTATTTTGAACAGCACACATAGGATTTGCAAGGAGGACAAGGATCCAACCATTTGAGGGTGTTTTTAATTTCTTTCATTTCTTTGCTTCGTGTCTTACTTTTCCATTTGCCAGTTCTTTTTGCAGAAGGTGGAACAGCTGTCATCTGAAAAGTGAGAACTCTATGGATGAGTTGCGGTTTTATTTAATTAATTTATTAGGAGGCACAACAAATACATCTGCAGGTCTTTAGCATTTTATTAAATTAAAGGTCTATTATTTTCCTTAGAGAAAACTGACTAAGACAATGAAACTTCACTCATAGGCAACATTCCTTTTAACATATTCTTAATTGTATTTCCAGAATTGCAATGTTGTTACACAGACAAGTAATACAACAAAGAATGAAAATAACTTGAGAAATTTCAATCAAATTGCCAGAGTATAATCCAAACAGCATCATTTACAAATTTAGAAGATATTTAAATCCAAGTCTGATTCCCTCTAAGCCTTTTAAAATTGATCCCCCATTTGAGTCAATCTGGCAATCCTTTCATGCTCTTGTTAATACTGAGGGCCAACGAGCACTCCTTCAGCATTGCAAAGCAGCCCTGAAACTGGTGTAAGCAGGCAATTCAAGCAGGTTTATGACTACTTTACTTCACTACATTGATTCAAAACAATAGATCATACCAAAGAATCTGGACTGGAAATATTACATAGACTGGAGCTTCTGATAGACACATACTACAAATTAAACTCCATAAATGAATGCACTTGCTTTATTCTACTTATCTCACTATTTCCTTATACTCCTGAACTTGTATCTATCTTATGTTGCGCTTAGTTAGTAAGCACTTTAGGTTCAAGACTATTTGGTGTTTGTACAGCCCCTAGCATAATTGGATCTTAATATTTGATGAGAGATCCCAAACAGTATATACTAAAAATAACAAAATATAGACTAGAGCCTTAGATGTGCTGGGTCCCTACAACTGGCATTTGACAAGTTGTCATTATTGACAAGAACCAAGGGCAGAGAAATATTAATTTTCTACATTTTTTTAGGGGCCATGCAGGCCAGATAGAATGGCCTCACAGGCTGAATCTGGCCTGCGGGCCATATTTTGCCCACCGCTGGTCTAATCACTGAAATGCTGATAGATCAGTTGGTAAGTTTCAGTTTTGAAACTGCATGGTTGGATGAACTTAGGATCCAGGAAAGAAAAGATATCATGAGTAACCATGCAAGCTCTATGTATCTAAGAGAGTTTTCACATCAAAGCTAAGCAGAAAAATACATTACACATCTTCTGCTTGACCATCTCTACTATTCACACATTAGAGCATATCCATATGAAATTCATAAAAGGGAAATCCATCATCATACTTATAAATAAGTGAAACCTTCTGCCTCCTTTATCTTCTCCTCTTAAATTCCCATATGTTAAAGCTCAAACAAAAAACAGTCATTCTAACAATGCTAACATAATGGCCAGAAAAAAAAAAAAAATCAAGAACAGTGCTCTGTGGCCTAATGTTCAAGTTAGATTCTGCTGTTTTCTGGAATAAGAGGGAAGCTAACAATTTTTTTTTTAATCTGGTTGCCAGATTATTAAAAGTGCCCTTGATTCTGGCCAATTAATATCAGGAAGTCATGTAATTCTTGTAGGGTTGCTCTATAAATCACAATTTTTTCAAAACTTGACACCCAAAGTTAGGCTCCTCCATCCATGTTTATGCCAATAAATAGCAGTGAGCTAAATTCCAAAGAGCAGGGGCCTTACAGTTCTTATTAACGCCAGGATTTTCAGAAGTAGACACCTGGGCTAGGAACAGATATTACACATAAACTAGTTTAAGTGATCAGAAACTGGTTTAAACCTGTAACAGAACAGATGTTCAGTGCACATAAAGCAGTTTGAAAATGGCTGAAATCAGGTTGAGATAAACCTGGTTGAATGTAGTATCAGACTTAATGGATTTGGGTCAAACCGGTTTATGCAATGTCTGTCCCAGTGTCCCCTAGCATCCCAGATGCTTTGCAGTCCTGTGTGGGGCTCCCTGCTTCAAAGCAGGGCTAGCCCTGCCCCTCTGTTACCTAGCTGGTGCTCCCACAGAGACTGCAGGTACAGCAAGGTCTGTCTGGCTTCCCCGTGCCCCCTGCCACCTCCCACCACTCACTGCTTAAGCAGGGATTCCCCTCCTCCTCTCCCCCACAGCACGGACCATAGCCAGCATGTGGTATGCTAGCTAATGCTGAGAGGTGTCTGTATAAGGTGGACAGGACAAAGGTAGACAGAACAGTGTTCACTTAGGGCTTTTTGGAGCTAATCAAGAGATCATCTGGTAATGTCCCTCTGTTTCTTCCTTGGAAAAAGTTGTTCAAGAGCTTGAACTAATTAGAGAGGCTTTTGTTTTCTTGATGGGGTGTTAAATGCTGTGTTACTCCCTGAGTAACTGCCTGCTGTATAACTAAATGCTGGGCAACTCCCTGCTGGCTCCCTCACTGGTCAGAAGCAGCAAGGGTGGGGGGAACCCCTCCCTAATCAGAGCATCCTGCTGGGACCTGGCCATGTTGCCCCCCCTCAGCTTGGTGCTTT
>NW_017728918.1:58471386-58517933 GCF_001723895.1 Crocodylus porosus | reverse complement strand
TGTTTTCTTGATTGGGTGCTAAATTCTGTGTTACTCCCTGTATAACTTCCTGCTGTATAACTCCCTACTGGCTCCCTCACTGGTCAGAAGCAGCAAGGGTGGGGGGAACCCCTCCCTAATCAGAGCATCCTGCTGGGACCTGGCCATGTTGCCCCCCCTCAACTTGGTGCTTTGGAAGGGAAGTGAGGGCTGCTCTAGTGTCCCCTGGTTTCTAGCCTGAGCTGCTGCAAGCATGTGCCTACATTCCCTCTGTACTGAAGAAATACATGTGCAGTTACAAGCCAGTTGAGCCTAGCCAGATTAGACTAACCTGCAAAGATTGAATCAATTCAGACTCAGGCTTTTTGAATGTCTGTCCCTAGCCCTGAAGTTCAATGGGATCTCACTCATTTCTGAAACATCTGCCTAATTGCCTGAAGACAGGCACCTAACCAAAAGAGAGACTCACCCAGGTGCTTAGCATTATACACCTACATTTGAAGAAGTTAATCTTTGTGCCTCCATAAAAAAAAACAAACAAAAAAAAACCTCAGACCTACCAAAGAAATCCTAAGACTGGCCTTATGAATACTGCAGTACTTAAAATTTTCAATAATGCTTCGATTACTATTTTCCACTTTTCACATGGCTAAAATAATTCATATCTGTGGCATCTTTCACAGGCATCTGCAGCCCAGAAGAGTAAAAGAACAGAAAGTAATTGAGCTTTCACACCTCATTAAAGCTCATTTGGAGATGAAGGTTAAATGGTAGCCAAAACACAGAATCTACAACAATCTGTGGTTTCATTTCACCAGCATGGGCTTGGAATAATTCAAGTGTACAATGTTTGTACATGCAGCTGCAAGCTGTAGAACACAAAATAACAAACTGCTGTGCCAAAAAGTAAGCCCCACAGAATTGTGTATGCATAATTGTCATTTCCAGAGGTAAAACAGTTTTCACTTTATCTTTTTACGTATATTGGTTATTGGTACACTTAGATCTGTTCACGCCACCCAAAGAATATTCTCAATTGTATACATCATCTATTATTTCCACAGTTTGAAAATGTTGGCTGAAAGAAGTTCAGTATACAAAACTTCCAAAAACTGCCATTTAGATTTACAACAAGATATTTCAAGAAACTCAGAGCACTGTGGGAACCTAAAGTTTTAAGTGGAGGTGTAAGAACAAGGACTCCTGTTCTTACACCTCCACTTAAAACTCTCTCTCTAGGTTTTGCTTTTTGGAGTTGGTGTACATTCTTGGCAAGTGCATAAAGTGCTTGCAGTGAATAGTCATTGAAGGAGTGGTCACACAATAGGTTCTGGCACATCCAGATGCCATTAGATTCCTGAACCCTTATCGGTCTGGATGTAGTATGGAGAGTGCACTTGTGGCCTTGGTCAACAATCTTTACTTGGAGATAGACACAGGAAACTGTCACCTGCTGATCTTACTAGACCTTTCAGGAGCTTTAGAGCCTTGTTATGCTGTAATTTTGGGCAGCTCCTGGAGCTCTTACCCCCTCAATTGTCTGCACATTAACACCTTAAGCATTTGTTGTGCAGCTCAAAGTTTCGCCACTCCAGGGCACAATTATTTCTGATCTGTTACTACCCAGGTCCTGTTCCATTAAGGTGTGGCCACTCCCCACAGATATACACCAAAATTGAAGTCCTCCAGTATCTCAGGACCTCTCACACCCCCACACAGAGCTGTGATAGAAGCCTGTCCCAGCTCACCAGCCCTGTAGTGGCAACTCACAGCTGTAGCTCCTAGTCCTGACTTTGTTCACCAGATGGCTAGTGGCAAGTCACAGCTGTACAGGTGGGGGATAGTCAGAGAAGGTTTCCAGACTTAAGGTATGACTGCTCCAAACTCCAGGCTAGCACAAACACCAATCAACATTTGTTCAGCTCATAGAGTAAGGTGTAACAAGGCCCTTAGTTACAGTTGACTGTGAGATGCTGATAACGTGTTTACCTAACCTGGTGGGTATTCACAGGACTGCTCTTAATTGGTTCTATTCTTTCCTAGAAGGAAGATCCCCAATGGATAGGGATGGGCATGTGCTCATCACCCCTTGGGACATTTTCTGTGAAGTCTCCCAAGGCTCAATTGTTTTGCCCCTCCTGTTTAACAAGTATACGAGGCCTCTGGGCAACATCATGCAGAGATTCACTGTGAAGTGCCATCAGTATGCTGAAGACATGCAGCTCTGTCCCTCTTTTTCATCTGACCTGGGTGCCATAGTCTCAGTCCTTTCCCAGTGCCTGTATGCACTATGAAACTAATTCAACTAATTGTTTTGCCTGTGTTCAGCTTCAGAGATGTTGGAAGCTAGCAGATCATTTGATCGGGGAGGTGGAGAATTGGGACATCTATCATTGATGGGGTTCAGTCTCCCTTTGCCACACAGGTTTTAGTTGAAGTTACTCCTGTAACATCTGCACCTAAATCTTCAGGTGGCAGCAGTAACTAGGAGTGCCTTTCACCAACTGCATCTCTTATTATAAGCTGCCCTGAGCCTTTCTTGGGAAGTGTGGCATACAAATCTAATAAATCAATCAATAAAAATAATTTGAGCCCCTGTAAATTTTAATGGCTCCTCATAATTGCATTAGATCTTCTAACAAATATTTCAGGTGATGTAAAAATAAATTAACCATTTGATTGCAAAAAACTTCAGCATAGTTTTACTCTTCACTCATTTTTGCTTGCAAATGCTTCTGCTTTGGACAATTTGGCCCATGGATTATTGTCTGTCTAGGTCCATAATAGCCAAGGTAGAAAAAATATATACTCCTTACATCTGCTACAGAATGAGAAAATACCTTACCAGTTATTGTGGAACTCTACCAGGAGTACAAGACTACCAATGGTGTTGCTCTCAGGGTCATTGGTACACACAGGCCTCTCCACCCCATCAAGGTCCTTGGCGTCCCTAGGCCCCATGGAGAGGGAAGGTCAAAGGGAAGGTATCAGGCAAAGAGCAGTCTAGCACAACACAAAGATCTCAACAGTGCAGCAGGTGGATGCAGAAGGCATACATCTCAACAGCTGTGAAGGCAGATGAAGGCTGCAGTGAAAGAGTAACCCCAGTTTTCTTGAATCCCCTTACCACTAGACACAAGTTTCTCCTCTGCCAAGATCTATGCTGTTGTTGATGAGCAATGGCTTCCTCACATAAAACAAGTCACGCGCAGGCTTCTCCCACTGATGCAGCATCTACTACAATAACCAATACCCATAACTTCTACAAAGTCCTGTGGCAATAGATGAGTGGCAATGGGGACAAATAAAATGATTACCAGAAGTCTCTAGCCATGGATCCACATGCAGGTGCATGATGGTTACTTCACCCTTGATACGGGACAGGAAGGTGATCCAGCAGCTGCAGTTACAACTGACAAGTCCTTTCTAGAATCCCTTCTGCTCAAGCCACGTGGGGAGGGGACTAGAAGAGATGCCTCAAACATAGGCTGCACCACTTTACCTTACCCAACTAGATAGCCACTTCCGGGGGGGCCACTCTAATTGTAGTTGAAGCACAAAAATGGCTTTTGCATCTTGGAACATAAAAACCCTACTAGATTACACAAACAGTGACAGACCTGAATGCTGGTCTATCACTATTGTCAAGAAGGTGCCATTCTTTTGAGAGCCCAAGAACAAAGTCACAAGACTTGCCCAAGAACTCTTGTGATACAACATTGATCTCTCTGCTCTCAGTGAGACTAGGTCTGCAGATGAAAGGCAACTGAGGCAGGAGGTGGGGTGGCTATATGTTCTTCTGGAAAGGGAAACTTGCAAAGACACGTGAATACATGGCGTTGGTTTCCCCATTAAGAACCAGATTGTCAGCTGAAAGACACAATTCCCTGTTGGCATTAATGAATGCCTTACGACTCTCTACCTCCAACTGACCAACAATTTGTTTGCTACAGGCATCATTGCATATGCCCCAACACTCAATGCTGAGGAAGAACAGGGAGAACAGTTTTATGCTAACCTTGATGAAAGCCTGAATACCATCCTGAAAGAGAATAAGATCATCCTCTCTAGAGACTTCAGTGTGAGAGTTGGCCAGGAATTTAGCATGTGGAGGGGCACCATTGGGAAGGAAGGAGTGGGCAAGGCCAATTTCAATGGCATCCTTTTACTCAGTAAATGTGCAGAGCATTACCTTGTCATTACAACACTATTTTCAGGCATTGAAACATTTTAAGCAACCCAAATCAGTCTGAAAATGGCACAACATCAAATGCCTTCCAACCCCTAGACACCACAAAGTCCTCCAAACACTTCTCAATAACAAGCTTGCCAATCTTAAGATTGAAAATAACAACACTTGTGTTGAGGAAGATTGGCAAGCTCTAAAAGAGACCATCCATGAGGCTTGCATGGAATCAACTGGCTTTAATCACCCAATGCCATCCGGACTAATTTGATGAAAACAACTCTGAGATCAAAGCCCAAGCCAGTCCAAACACAGTGCTAATGCGCTTTAAATGCCTGCAAGTATAGATGTTGACCTATTCCTGCTTGCTGCACAGTAACTTACTGCACAGTAAATTTAAGCCAGTGTAAATGCACATGTAGAGATGCCCAAAGAGAAGGAATTTGCCTGAAGTGGAGAATGCACTCTGTGGGGCAAGTTCTGTGCTAGCTCTTACCAATGGCAATCCCAGTGTTGTCACCCTCAAGCACTCAAAATTCAGAAGCCAGGCCTCAAAAGAATTATGATATTGACATAAAATAATAAGAGTTTTAAAATAATAAATTTGAGAGTCTCTTTATTTTCTCCCTCTTTTAACCCTTTAGTACAGACCTGGGGGAAGGAACAGTGTCCTGACTCTCCAAAAAAAAGTGAGATTTGAATTTTTTCCCTGTTCTCTATTTGGATGGAACCAAGACTTTAAGTTGTTCTGCCTGAAAAGAGAGAGAAAAAGCCAGCAGAGAAGGGTCCATACAGTCTTACCACTTGTCCACTAGTTGAGTAGTAAGATAGGAAACTCAGGATCTTTAGTTTTATTGGTCTCATTTATTCAAGCTGCCAAAATGATTTTGTTCTCCTGTGTTTCTCAGTATTGGCCCTTCTAGACAAAACTGTCTCCAGGTTAACAGTTCTGGCATTGATTGTTAACAACTCTAAAGTGTTTGCTGAAGGACTGTGTACCTAGAGTCATTCTTTTCTCTTCTTGTTTGCTTTTCTTTACAGTGGCCTATTAAGTAGTCCTTGCTCATGAGATAATCATCTGGTAATTATCCATTTCTTGAGTAATCATTAATTTAGCATGGCTTTGTGCAGTGTTATATAAATCTTAGAAATTAGTGCCAATCTGAAATTCTAACCAGACTGAAAAATGTTGGCCAAGGACTGAAACATATTGATTTGAAAATGTCAGCAGAGAACTTCATTGGAAACCCTTCAGGGCTTTTCCAATATTAATTTGGTTTCATTGTGCATATCCATTATGAAACAGTCTTTGATTACCTGTTTTTCAGCAGGATTTCAGCCTCATTCAGTTCACAGGATTGGCAGTGCTTCATTTATGATCTGCAATTAAATGTTTTTTGTTATCCTAATTGTTCAATGTATGGACTAACAGGGGACCATCTCACAGCTGGTCCATATGTTGGCCCACCCACCTATATAGAGCAGTCTGCCCAACTGACTCACTTGTCACACCTTTGATGTCTCTCTGAAGTATTTGTTTATAAGGCGGCAGGGTGCCCATTTAATAATCAATGCTAAGGGTCACAGCTTCATTCTGCCCCTACACCATGTTTCATGCCTCACAGATGGCAACACTATTTGGCTCCAGCCTCACAATGGGCCCCATTACATTCCAGTCTGACCTGTTGGACCCCAACCTGGATCCCTCCTATTCAGGCAACCTAACCTCTGCCATTATGCGGGGTTGCAAACTTCCTAAAGTACTTTCCATCTAGGCAGTGGCCCCCTCTGGGATCTTTGGCCTCATAGGCCCTGGACTTACCTCTCGGCCAGTTGGAACTCCAGGCTCCTGCCTCTGGCCATCCCTCACAGTGGGTGTCCTTGCCCTTTGACCATTCTGGTCCTGACCCCAGCACTGACCAGTCAAGGGTTTCCTAGCTTGATCCTTGAGCAGCTAGCCCTCTTTCTCTCATATGGGTCCACCTTCTCAGGCCTCTCCAAAACACAGCTCACTCAATCTCTAAGGCTGATCTATGCCCAGTCCTTCAGGCCAGCCATGCAGACCCTACTCTACACAGCCTTCTCACTTGCACCTATTGCTTTCTCACCTGCCCTCTCACTGGGCCCACTACTCCACTTTGGCCTTATACCCCTTGGGTCTCAGTCCTAATGACATGCCTGCCCTGCACCCCTTGCCCATCCCCTCTACAGGGTAACCCACCAAGTCATGGGGCCAAGGCTGTATGGCACCCCATACTCACCTTTCACTAAGGAGGCACTGGTGAGACATTTCCTGGGGACCACCCCACTACAGACAGCTCCACCATACTATCCAATCCTAGCAGGGTGTATTTTTAGGTCATTCCTCAGCACCAGGAACTTCCTCCATCCCCATAGTTCCTACCTTTAACCTCCAGGTGTTCTGGAAGCAACAGCTCTGGCTGGGCAATGTTACCCTCTATACCGCGCCAAGCTGCCTATCTGCCTATCTGCACCTCGCAATCTCTCCTGCAACGTCTTTGGTCTTATGTGAATTATAGGGAGGCTACCTTTAGTATTCCTGGTCATGGTTCTCCTGTCCTATACTGGGCCTGTATTCAGGGATGGGGTTTCATATGCACCCCAGGCTTATGGGCTCTGCATGGCTCCAACCACCCCTGTACCACGCCCCAAGCCTCGCGGATGTACCAGACGTTCTTCGGTCTTATTAGATGCCTTCTCGCACTGCCCCCTCTCTTGGGGCTTCTTGCACTGCCCCCTCTCTCAGGGCTGGGGCTCCCACACTGATGTGGTTCCCCTATGAGGCCTCCTCCATCTCCTTATAGCTTCACTCTGGTATTACAACAACAACAAAACAATAACACAAGCCCCTGGGCTATAACACAAAGCTAAACCACTCAGCTAACCTCATTTGAGTCACCCTCCGTGGGTGCTCCATCCTTCACTAGCATAATGGACTGCTTGCGTTCAGGCCTTTCCCCTTTGCTTAGTCAGGCACCACTGCTTCTCCTTGGCTGCCAGCCGAGACCCCTCTTGGCCTCCAGCCTGTGCTTTATAGAAGTCAGCCCTGCCCCTTCCGGTCAACTGACTTAACAGGTGTGGGCCTCTAGCTCCTCCCCCTGGCAACCAGCACCTGGTGGCCATTCCTGCTCTTCAAGTAGCAGGCACCTTAGTGCCCTGCTACAATGAAATAAGTCAATGGTAGTGCATCAGATGAAATGTTAAATGATCCATTTGCAAAACATTAGAATATCATCCAGGAAAAGTAAGAATTTGCTCTTGCTTCCTGGAAACTTGCAACTTAAAAAAGTCCTGTTATTGTCTTTGTTATTACCATCTTGTATGTGTTCCGTATATTCTGTATTTTTTTTTCTCTTCTGTCTCCTCAAATGCCCTGATCTTATCCTTGACAAATTTTAAAAACCTTCAAATTATGCTGGAGTAGGAAAAAGAAACGGGACTGTAGAATACCATACTAATGACAAAGTTTGGCTTGTAGTTGAAAGCCACTAATGAGCACATTTATTGTGTAGCCTATTTATATTGTGAGCAGCCAGCTTCATAGACTGTAGTCTCATCCCATTTGTAACCAGCATGTTCACAAGAGCATATTTTACCCTGTTTACAAAGTCATGATAAGGAACTGAACTTTGAAACAGTATATGATATGATTTGGCCCAAGCAGTAGCCTAAGAAATTGGCATCTAATATATGTTTATATATAGAACAAAGTGTTAATGGAAATCGCATGCACATATTCATTAGGAATGGATAAACCTTTAAAGAGTCAGAAATTCAGATTATCTCACAGCATTCCCACAGACTGACTTTTTGCTAAGATTTGTAATACTCTCCAGTCAGTTTTTTTCCAGTGACCGCTATATCATTCTTCAAATTGTGTGAGACTCATTACTCAGCATTTGGAAATCTGGTAACCAGGTAGTCCAGTCATGATCTAAATCACCTTGGGTGCAGACAGAAGTGCAGTTCTTGGGTTGAACCTGTGGTGATTCATAGAAAGCACCATGTGTTAAACCCCTCTTCCTGACCCAACAGACATTAGCTGTTGGATCAGGAGGATGGATGAGCAGCTCCAGGTTGAAGCCAATCCAGGGAGAAAGGCTGCATCGCTACAGCCTTTTCCCCTAGCTCCACCCCCATCCCCCTTGCAGTTTCACTGCTGTCTCTGGGTGGAAGGGATAAGAAAGCAGAGGAAGGAGGTCCATTCTGGGATTTTCCCAGCCATGCTGGAGATGGGAAGGTGGATAAGTTGGAGGCCCCCCCCACTCCTAGAGGTGAGGGGTTTGAATCCACCACCCCTCCCACAACTCCAACGTGGCAGAGAAAACCCCAAAATGGACCTCTCTCCCTGTCCTCTCCCCTTCCCATCCAAAGATGGCAGCCAAGATGGGCTGCACTGCAGCAGTACAGTGCCTGAAGCAGACAGAAATCAATGAAGGTGCTCCACTTTTGACTGTCTTCATTTGAACCCTCATATAATGACAGATCATTTGTCATGCAATCAGAGCACTCTGCAGCCATGCTCTCCTGTTTGGGCACAGCCTCTTGGGGCTCCTGGACCTGTTTCTCTCCTCTGTACCAGTTTAACATTGGTAAAATTCTATCAACTTGAGGGGAGTCACGTAACACATTGAGGCAAATAGGAGATTAGTTATGATTGTATATCTCAGTAAAGCTCTTTCAATAAAACAGGAAAAATAACTTCTCTGGGCACATCTACACAAGACACTGACTACTCAATAGCCCACAACTACTTCACAGTAACATCGCATGGCAGAAACTGTGACGCAATACCACTGGCCTGTAGTCTCAGTCTACTGCGCAGTGTGACAAAAAAGCTGTTCTTTGGTGCTACTGCACAGTAACGTGGGTTACTGTGCAGTCATTTAGTACGTGTTTATACAAGTATCCTTGATACACCTGTTTATGCAAGAATTAAATGACTGCATAGTAATGACTGCACAGTCAGCATCTCATCTAGGTGTGGCTTAGTCATTTTCCAAATAGCTCAGTCTTCTGATATATGATGCAGGCCATCAAAGAGTGTTAATCAAATAGAAGCATAATTAAACAACCAGTAAAATAATATGAATTTAAAATGTATACATTTAAGATTATTAATTTTATTAATGTTTATTAATTATTACATTTTGTATTGATTTTATCATTACCAAGTACAATGCTTTCAATAATGGCAAACACATCAGGGATGGACAGGACCAAGGAAAAAATCAGTCTAAACAACAGGAACAGTAAGAGGGACACGTGGCTTTTATTCACAACTTTGATATAGATCTGTAAGTTTATGGGCAAATCACTCAGCCTTTTTGCACCTTAATTTCATCATCTCAAAATGGCAGAAATATTGAATCATAGAAAACTAGAGTTGGAAGGGACCTTAGGAAGTCATCTAGTCTAACCCTATGCTCAAAGCAGAGCCATCCTTAACTAAATCATCCCAGCCAAAGCTTTGTCTAGCTGGGTCTTAAAACCCTCCAAGGATGCAGATTTCACCATCTCTCTGGGTTAACCTGTTTCAATGTTTTATTACCTTCCTAGTGACAAAGTTTTTCCTAATATCTAACCTAAACTTTCTTTACTTGAGCACAGTACTAACTTTTAGAAACCCCTTCTTCCAACTCCTACCAGGAAAATATATTGCCTACTAGCCAAAGCACCCAGCTTTGCACAGGTTGCAGTAATCAAATTTTATTGTTTTATAAATAAAATATTTTCATTCTATCTTATTTCCCTCTACTAATAAGCTGTGTGTATGTGTTTAGTTTTGTACCCTATTTTACTTGTGTGATACAGCATGACACTGTGAGCTTTTGGTCATACCAAAAACCTGTAATAGTTGAACATTTAAATGTATTGAACAACTGAATTGTGAGGTAGTATTATTTGTTTACTTCGCTGAGGAATTCACATCACATTTTTCTATCCCAGTTCATGACAGTATTTGACACTTTTTTATCCATGTAGAGCTTCAGGATAGACAATGTTGCATGTTTTGCCATCTGGTGCCAAAGTGAAAAGGTTTTTCCCATTGCCAACTCTAAAACAACCAACATAGAGTTGGGCCATGAGTAAAGCATGGGCTTCACAGGTTCAAGCCAACAACCTTGAGTGATTGTCCCTGTGCCTTGTTGATGCTCATGGCAAAACTGAGGCAGATCAGGAACTGGAGCTCTCTAAATTGAAATGGCAGGTCAGAGGGAATGATTGGAATGCGTGGAATGAAGACATCGTGTTCCGCTTCGTGGCCAGTCATGATGGTGGCTTCAACGACATGTGGCATGAGCTTCTTGACAGCCAATCGTGTTCCATGGAAGAATGCTGGTGGGTCCAGATTCCTGAGAAGAATGATGCGTGCACCAATCTTGAACTCCAGATTGTATGAAGGCACACCTGGTGGGTCAAGAGAGTTCAGAAATTCTGTTGGGTAGTTGATTACCTCATTGGTGTCTGGGATGGTGTCTACTGACTTGTATTTTTGCACAGTGCCAGGCAATTGAGAAAGAAGGTCTTTGTTTATGGTATTGACCGCATTGTTTTTTGGTGCCAGGATGGCTCTTTGGCATAGCCACTTGTGGTCATGAAAGTGATGTGCAACATTTGGAAAAACTGCCTCTTTCAGTTCTTGAAGTCTTGCAACTGTTTTCCCAATGCTGTTCTTTGAGATGGTTCCATCTTGATTCTCAGATACCATGGCCCATTTCCCAGTTTGAGCTGGCCTTCAGCACTCTCCAGCAGATGCATCACTGGTTAGATGCACTCGCATGTTGATCATGAGGCGGAGTCACTGAATGTTTTTTGAAATGTATGAAGCTTTGAGGCAGGCCTGCAGTTCATCAGCTTTGGTTTCATGTGGAATGACTGGCAGTGTGTGTCGAAAATCCCCAGCCAACACCAGAGTCACTCCTCCCATCGTTTTGTCATTATGTCGAAGATCTCGGAGGGTGCGATCAAGAGTCTCTAAGGCAGCTTTGTGAGACATTGTGCATTCATCCCAGACAATGAGCTGGCACTCCTGCAGGACATTTGCTTTGCCAGTACCCCTGGCAATGTTGCAGGTTGGTGCCTCTGCACTTGTCAGATTTAAGGGCAACTTGAAGGCTGTGAGCTGTTCTTCCTCCTGTCAGCAGTGTGGCAGCAATGCCTGATGATGCCACTGCAAGGGCAATCCTGTTTGTCTGCCGGATTTTGGCCAAAAGAAGATTGAGGAGAAAAGTTTTCCCAGTTTCACCTGGAGCATCCAGAAAGAAGATGCACAAGTTGGGTTGCAGTTGAAGGTAATGAAGAGATCACAGTGGCCATAGTTTCACACATATGTCATGGCATCCTGAGTGTGTTCATGCATGTAGCGAGGCCCACCTGTGAAACTGGAAGGCAAAATGACCAATTGGCCAACATTGACAGCATCTCCATTATTGTTCATGGCATCCCTGAGGTGAACATATTTTTCAACTCTGAGTTTCTTTTGGTTCATTCGAATGAATCTCAACCTTTCTGCTTAAATATGTCCACAGCAGATTGGTAGAAGAGATCTTTGCATCACAAGATGTGACTGCAACTTCTAGCTTGCGCATCATCCTATAAATATAAAAGTCCATGGCAGAAATCTTCTGTTGAGTTGGCAGCCCCAATGCTGGGCTTGTTTGTCACAGTTCAGAATGGTAGCCATCATCACCCTGCCAGAAAATTTGTGGATACTGAAGTGCATCATATGACCGGTGTGGCTCAGCCATTCTGTGGAGGAGGTTGTTCCTGAGTTGCACCACAATGTCTCGATTGCCATGTTGTTCAACAGCCAGAATGACAGCCACTTCTGATGTTGTGGGTGCATTGAAGAGCCGCTCATGCTCACCAGCTGAAGTTTTGTCTGCATGAATGACAACATTATACTCAGGAGTCATCTTCTCCATGGCATACTTGAAACTGTGAAAATAGTTGTTTTCCTTGTGGAGCATGTCTTGCAACTGCAACACCACCTGCAGGCTGGTTTGAATGACATTGTTGCAACGCTGTTCAGCCTGCTTTGTATTGTCACCCATGAAGTAGATCTGCAGGAATTTGGGCTCTTCATTTGGGAGTAGCATCAAACTGCTAATCCAATGATAAACCTGGTCCTGCATTTTAAATGTGGGCATGTAGCCAGATTCTCTGATGTCTTCTGTGGTGCCAGAAGGTGTCATTTGGAAGCATGAGTTGTATCTTCTAATGTTGCTTTGGAAATGACATGCATCTGGAGTGCTGCCTGTCAACAATGTATGAAGGGGCTCGCTCAGGAGGATCATTCATTTGGGGCAGTTGAACCTTGCCACTGTTGCAGGATATCCCTGGAGCGTCTCCTCTCCCTCTCACTGCAAGGCAGTGGCCGCAAGAAGTCACCACTGAGCCAGTTCCAGCTAATGGATCAGAACCATAATCCAAGGCTGGATTGTAGAAGAATGCAGAGTTTTCTTTTTGCCTCCCGGACTAGTTTCTGGCTGCAGCCATTGCTGCTCTGTTTGCAACTTGCTGTGCAGGAGTTTTCGTTGCTCTCAATGCAGCCATTGCTGCTCTGTTCGTTTCTCATCTTGCAACTTGCTGCTCTGGAGTCTCAGCTGTTCTGGCTGCAGCTTTTGCAAGTTGATTTTTCGCAAGTTTGCTTTTGTAGATTGCCTTACAGGGAATGCCTCTCACAACCCCCTAATCAGTCCATGAGAAGGCCTAGTACGGTTTTCTCCCTGGACTTTCCTTAAGCCCTCACTCCACCTGCAGGTGCTCCCAGGTCCTGTTAACCAGTCCTAACCACACCCCTTAGGGGAATGCTCCTAAATGTGGAGCCTTCTCCAGCTGTACTGGCTGACCTTGGCCAGGAGCTAAATAATGTTTTGCACATGCAAATTTATTCTGCTTCCTGGGGCTGACCTGTCACGGGGGGTTATGCACTATAGATCAAAAACAAAAATCAGCAATTTTTTTTGAGCCAAATCAAAAAAATAGCATTCGGGTGCATACCCCCAGGGTCCCCATAGTATGCATGCAAATTTTCAGGTCTCTAGGTATGATGACCTTGGAGGGTACTGACACACACATACACAGGCCCTTTTATTAATATACATTTTAAGAATATTGGAAATTTATCTCCTAAATTTGGTACTCTCTCAGTGTGGCCGATACTTGTTGTGCAACAATGGCATTCTCAGTGTGCTGTGGGGCTTCAAGAAATAACGTTTGAAGTGTTTTGACAATATTAATTCAGGACTATCCAACTTCCAGGCAGCTGGAGACTATGTGCCATGCGAACCACAGACCACATGGATGCACTCCCCTGTGCTGTGTAGGCTGCCCAGTGCCCTCTACCCCACTGCCCGCACAGCCCGGCTAGCCCTCTCCCAACCACATACACCACATGGGCAGCACAGGCAGCTCAACTCTCCCCAGTCACTTGTGCAGCCCTTGCCCCTCCCTCCTGGCTGTACACACCACCCAGCTGCACTGTGGGCAGGCTTCTTTCTTTGCTGCCTGCAGTCTAGCAAGAAAAGTCCTAGTGACTTGTGGCTGGTGTGGCAAGATGAAATGGGGAGGGAGTATGGCAGTTGGGCAGGAACCTGCTGACCACATGCTAACCCTTCGGGGGATGCATGCAACCCACAGGCCACCAGTTAGACAGCCCTGTCTTAAGTGACCATTAAAACTTGTCAGACTAATATTAATGAGATAATCAGTAACTAAGATCCCAAACAAAGCATGGGCAGACTTTCTTCTTTGCTTTGTGCACAGCTCAGCCCCATAGAAAATCCCTAGGTGTCTGATTTGTTTGCTGGCTCAGCATATGTTAGTGAAGTAGATAGTATCAAGGTGTTCTCAATAAGTAGAAAAGAAAAAATGCCTTTGAGGAAGAGTTTTCTAGATCTATATTTTATGCTGGTGAATTATACCTCTCTGAACAACCCTCAGCCAGACTGCAGGGAGAAGGAAAATCTGAAAGATAAGTGCAGAGTCAACAATTCACAAAGCTTCTTAAATTCAGGCAAATACATTTGAAAGACTTAATGACAGGAAAAAAAAATCAAAAAAACTGATTCTCAGTAATTATACCTAGGTGACACCTGGAAACGTGAATACGTATTTAATATCCACTGAATTCAAAACAAAAATAAAACAAAATAGTCCTGAAAACAAAGGTGTCTGATCAATATGAATTTATAGTCAATTCATGTGTTACCATAACTATGATCGACTTTATGTAAACTTATATAAGTAATGTCACTGTTTAAAATGCTGATCTAAAAAGAATGAGAAGAGGAAAGAGCTGTGTTAAGCATGTTTTGATTTTGTCAGCACCTTGTGTATGTGTGTGTGCGTATACATATATACATAGTATTCAGTATACACACACAAACATATATGCACGAACACGTATATAAGATGCTGACAAAACCAAAACGCACTTATTGCAGCGTTTTCCTCTTTTCATTCTTTTTAGACCAGTGTGTATACGCACACACCAACCATATACATAAACCTGGCACATTAAAGGTGCCATTTTGTAAGGCAAACTAGATGCTGGAGATGACAGAGACAACACACCTTGGACTTTCTTCTGAAGCCTTTATATTTGATGGTTTCCTGTTCCTGCATGCTATGAATAAAGGCATTTCTACTAATACCATATGGTTTCTCTTTGACTATTGGAAAACATGAAAATATCAAGAAAAATGTATTGTCTGTTTTTAAATGGATCGAGCAAAAATTTAAATAAGGGCAAAATTCTGCATCTTTACAAATCACTGGCTGGTACAATCAATCCTTCCATGTCATATTAAAGTTTAAACACATGTACAGTTTTTTATTTTTCCAAGTTTAACTAAAATCCCTTTATAAGCAAAATGGAAGAATCATATCATCTTAGGCTGGATGTGATCAAGGGAAATAACAGGACTGGTACAATTCATGCACAGGAATAGGGCATGTTAATCATAGTGTCTCTCATCTAAAACCCAGCCAGCCCATTCATCTCTCAGTAATGACTTTTACAACGTATTCTAACTCAAACCTGAAATCAAGTTAGGGTGGCTAGGATCTGGAACCAGCTTCCAAGGGAAGTGGTGCTGGCTCCTACCCTGGGGGTCTTTAAGAAGAGGCTTGATGCCTACCTGGCTGGAGTCATTTGAGCCGAGTTTTTGTCCTGCCCAGGCGGGGGGTTGGACTTAAAGATCTACAAGGTCCCTTTCGACCCTATTTCTATGATTCTATGAAACATGATTAAAAATGTTAAGGTACATCAAGTGTAAGGAGTGTTATACTGAAGCTGAGATTATAATACACAGTGAAATCTATGCCTTAATTGCTAGTCCACAGAGCTAGAATTGGCTGCCATCTTTTTTTTCTCCATGTGAAACCACAGAGATTTTTCAGTAATTACTTCCACATATGCAGATGTTATTATCTATCCTTTCTTCTTTAAGAAGAATTATTATGAACATTAAAAAGAAGAAAAAATTGATGTCTGTCTGCTTGCATAAAGTGGTGCCAAGCAGACCGCTGAGATCGCTTCTCCCTCTACGCCACTGGAAAACAGAAATACCTGCCACCAGCAAAATTTAGCCTACCCTCTGCCCACCCTTGCCTCACATCAGGATTCTGCCAGAAGAATAAAACCTGCTAATTATACCTTGGATTAGAGCATCAGTGCCAGAGTATTTCAGCACTAGCTCATTATGGGAAACACTCTCCCTAGTCTGGTGGTCTTAGCAAGGAGCAGCAATTAGAAGATCCAGAAAGAAATGTATAGACTGGATTATTCTGATGGAGTACTTCGCTCAAATAGCAATTGAACTGCAATGCCAAGAGGTAGTGGTACACACCACAAAGGTGGCCAAGTGACCTGATAGATTGCATGGACAGTCATATTTTGATTGTAAGTCCCTTGATGGAGTTTTATTTTCATATACATTTACTAAACAAATATCAATCATAATGATAACTTATGTAGATGCCATAATGCACTCACAATTTTCTCTTTCTTTGGATGCAGGCAATGTAAAGGATTTTAGTGCAGATGGATGTCAGAGCAAAATTTGGCCCATTATATTTAAAGAGGACTGGCAGCTTTTTCATAAAGTGGGTTCCATCTGCTTTGTGGAATGTATGTCCCATCCACTCTTCCTAGCTTCATGAACCATCTCACCTCCTATTTGCCATCATACAATCTCTGTAACTTACAAAGAAAATAGTTTTGTCTTTTCTTCTGTCAACAGTGCCCCATTTTGAAACCAGTGCAATACTTTTGGTGAGAGTTATTAGATGGCCAAGGCCTTCCAGGTTGATCTTACTATGGAAAAGTTGGCATTACTAGGTTTGCATATATTCTTCATAGATTTCATAGATTTCATAGACATTAGGGCTGGAAGGGACCTCGGGAGATCATCGAGTCCAGCCCCCTACCCAAAGGGCAGGAAGTCAGCTGGGTTCTTGATGTACCTTGTTTTTCAGGCGCACGCACACACACCAGTCCTGCAATAAGACAGTCAAAACAGCACACAGGGCAGTCAAAATTTCCCATTGACATTTCTGCCCAGCACTAAGGAGCATGTCCCCAGTGATAAACTCAGCCTCAAGAACCACCTAATCAGACAGCAGTCTCTCCTGTTGCTCTCACAATTCTCTCACTCCCTAAGCTGTCTCCAGATATAAACCTTGCATAATCAGAAGCAACCAGTAAAACAGCACATCTTCCTGTGATTCTAAATTTGCTCATAGGCTAAAAAATGTAACTTGGAATAGCACCACCTGGTAATGGGTTATATAGCACTATGAAAATTAAATTATTTATATATTCCAATTTATCAGTTGGAAGTGAAGGGAAGAAGCCAGCACCATGCTACCAGACAACTGTATAAAGAACACAGTTTCTCCAGCCATACATTGTTTGACATCGCTTTTTTTTCATGCATGCAAATCTCTGCAAATTTTAAATGGAAGCGACTCCAAAATATGTCACCACAGGGGGGGAAAAGACATCTAAGCACCACACCAGGACTTCCTTCCTGTACAGAAACATTAACGATGTACCCTAATGGCAGGTTTTCCTTTTTAAATGCATAAGAAGGCTTTAAGCATTTGAAATATTTGTACTTTGCACATTTTTCCAAGTTAAGAATGACACATAGGCAATAGGCACCCTCCGCTCAGCCCTCTCTTCCAGCGAAGCAATATGGTATCTTTAACACAGATAGGGCAGTAAGGAAGGTCAGTTAAACCTCTACTTTGCTACTGAACAATTCTACTTTGCCTCTGGCCCCATCCTCAACTGTGGGCTTTGCTGATCCCCTGATTGTGTGCCTCAGTTGCTCTGATGGCTGGTTTAAATCCCAGAAACCCTTCTTTACACTCATGGCCTCAGACATAATGTCTTTGGCAGAAAGCTCCCACAACTGCTGTTGCTGCTCTCAAAAGTGAATTCAGTAAACTGAACAATGCCCTCAGTGTCAGCAACGACTTCTGATACATACCTGCTGCTGACTTCCAGCCTTGTTCCCAAGAATAGCCTTTTTTCTGTTTGTTTTGCATGGCACAAGAGGAATAAATTAAGTGTTGTCACTGGCCTTTGTGCTCTCCAAGGGGCAGGGTAGATGGAGAGAGGGCAAATCCACAGGCACACGGGACTGAAGGGTACACCTGAGCGTGCTTAACGGTAGATAGAGGCATACGCAAAATACAAATGCTGTTCTCACTAAAGCCAATGCGTGGTCTCAGGCCTAGAGTTTGAAACAATCTAGTTGGAAAATTGTTTACCATGGTTTCTAAGGAGAGGACCCCCAGTACTACTGTTCACGGTAGAGATCTGAACTGGTTCTGGTAGGAATGTACTTAATTGACAATTATGCAATTTGTGCGGGAAATGCATAATCAGGCATTCCCCATAAAAATCACCAGCAGGCTCTGGGGGGAAAAAAGGGGGCAAAGGCTTTGGAAAGAAGAAAGAAGCTTTGCAAACAAGCCTCCCGCAGCCTTAATGGTGGTGGGGGAGTGATTGTCCTTTCCTGGAGGGCTTTAAGTGGGCAGTGACGGTGTACATTAGGAGGTGATTACATGAATTGCAAAGAAAGTGAACATCCGGCAGTTAGTAGAAGCCAGTGTTAATTACATGCTTCCCAATCTCACTGCTGTCTCCCATGGGGTGGGTGTCCCACCTGCTTCACCCAGTAGAAGGGTGGGGGGGAGCAACTGTCAGAATCTACCTAGAGACACTTTAAATATGCCTTGTAAATACATTATAAATACATAAATACAAGCAGAGATTGCTGTGCTTCTGTGTAAATGTGCTTTGAAATGCTTTTTAAAGTCTCATTCTGGTTTACTTTTAAAATTACAATTTTTTGTCCTTTGTGTTTCTTAAATACATTTTTACTGGTTCTTAGTGTGTGTTCTTGTGTCCCTTTCACAGCTGTAGGCAGGGATTTTTCAAATTTCCCTGGATTTTTTTATCCCTGCAATGTTTCCTGTGGTTGGGCCTTTAATTGAGCAATTAGGCTGAACAGTATGAAGTAATTACTTGAATTGAAAAGGAAGTTAGCACCAGCTTAGTTGAAGCTCCTGTTAATTACATGCTTCCTGGTCTGAGGCTGGCTGTCTCTCAGCAAGGGGTGGGTTTCCCAGCCCACACAGCCAATCAGAAGCATGGGGAGGGAAGCCGTGTTGAAGCCATGAAAAAAATCAACCTGAGGTTGCAAAGATGCTGGGTAAAAAGCAGCTGGCCCTGTGAATCGAGTACTTCCTTCGGTATTGGATTCCCCAGCAATACCCTTGTTGAATCATTATGCAAGCAAAGTCATTGCAACTTGAAAGCAATCGTACTTTGTGGTATTGTGATTGGGTTTTCCATGGATTTTTAGCTACAGTGCAGCAACATTCTAACTTAAAGCACAGGCAAGAACATACTAGTGACATGCTGGTAACATAAAATTGCATTTTCATGTAAAGTAATAAAGGTCTTAATGCAAATATGGAAGCAGCAGTGTAAATTAATTTGGGGTACATACAGATGCTCAGGGAGGTTAGGGGGAGGTTAGATTACATTAAAAAGAGCCACCTGATCTAACTTAGTTCACCAGGTGCTGACCTTATACATAGATCCCTACTTAGGTCAATGTAAATGTGAATTGTACAGAAGTTCCAGGATGGTTAAATCAGTCTAAAAATGGGCAACCCAAACTAAGTTAAACCTACCTCCAAGGTAAACTAACTTAGATCAGGGTGGCCATTTTTAGACTGACCTAACTGCCCTGAACTTCTGTACAATTCCCAGCACAGTCCCAGGGCAGGGAAGGTCCAGCCACTGGCCCAAGCCCCAGGGCTGTGCTTTTCCTATCTGCCCCCATGGCACCAGGCTATTTTTAGCTCCCCTCTTCCCTAGTTCCTCACCCCACTCCTAGATAGACAGGCTTACCTCACCCCACTATGTACTGGCCAACTTCTTCCCCAAGGCCACCAAACCAACCATCCGACAAGCTGCTCCTGGTGCCAGTTTGATCAGCATTTGCTAGTGCCAGGAGCAAGGGAATAAGTCCCAGTCATGGGAGGGGAGGAGAGATGGAGAGGGAGGTTTGCTGCAAGGGGGTTAGGACCTAAACAGCCCCTATTCTAGGGGGGTAGGGAAGAAAAAAGTCCATCCCCTCAAGCTTCTCCAGATCCCATGAGCCCCCCTAATCCCACCAAACCCTCCTGGACCCCACCAATCCCCCATGGACCTTGCTTGCGCCCCAATCCACCCTACAAACCCTGCTTGGGCCCCCAATCTCTCCCTTTGGATGCCACCTGCCATGCAGAAACCCTAACAATGCTGCCTGCTTTTCCAATCCCCCACCCCACCACAAACCCTACTAGTCCCCAGTCAACCTCATCCCCCTATGGACCTTACCTGCCTCCAAATCCTCCTGCAGACCCATTTTCCCCCTGAGCCTGCTTGCCCTCTCAATCCCCTAACTCCCCCCGATAACTCCCCCATCCCAGCTCACTTTCGATCAGGTGTTCATTTTTAACTCAATCTAACCTCCCCAAATATCTGTACCCAGCCTCTTTATAGTTATCACCCAGTAGCAGCTAATTTCATTCTACCTATTCTGAAATTCAAGTTCCTATGTCATAAGCAAAACTTAATAATAATATATCATATTTATATAATAATGCTAATATCAGAGGATCTCTCACAAAAAGAAACTCACACAAAGAAACTCTCATGGACCCAGAGGAACACACATCCACCTTCAGCTTCCTCTGTGTAAAACAAAGTTTATTTTCTACCTATGGGGACTTTTAACATCTTTTATTTTCCCTAAGCCTTAAAGAGGATGTATGTGCCTGAAAGCTTGCAAAGAAAGATTTTTCTTTTTGTGATTTCTTAGTTGGTCTAATAAAAGGTATCATCTCTGAATCAAGAGTTCTAGGGTTTTCCATTTCTTTTTGTCTCAGACCAACACAGCTACCAAATACGTTCCTGAAATATTGTAACAGAACATTTGGATTGTTCTGATTGACCCAAAAACTATTTTTTCTGCATTTTGTTTCATGGGAAATTTTGAAGGTCTTCATTTTTGTGCTAATTAGAACAAGACATCTTTTGAAGGCAAATAACTTGCTGTCAAATAGGATTTCCAGCTTTCACGAAACTCCAATCCAAATACATTCTCAAGTGAGCTCGCTTATCCACATTGTCCTGATCACTCTGTAGAACTGATTATTTACCACTTCACCAGTTTTTGTGCCAGCGATAAATTTATTCAAGTATGATTTTATATGTTCTTCCGGATTGCTGATAAATGTATTCACTAAGAACAAGTCTCTGCTGAACCCTGTTTTCTTACATGCTTTAGTCAAGTGAATGGTGAAACAACAGTAAAGTACCCTTCCTGATATCTGAGGCTTCCTGTACATGAGCTGGGAGGCTGCTCCAATGTGCTGGAATTACAGTGCATCAGAGTGTTTTCATTAGAGTGCTCCAGCCAGCCTCTGCATCTGATGTATCAACCTCCCCAGGCTTCAAACTGGTGGTAGAGGTGCTTTAACTAAAGCTCGTTTGACATACTTTACATAAAGCGCCCCCACCACCATTTTGAAACGTGGGAACGCTGATACATGAGACACTTCAGATGCTTTAATTAGAGTGGCTCCCAGGGCTGCTCTAATTAGACCACCCCTGCCCAACCCCCAGAGAACATGTAAAAATGCTCTGAGTTAATACCCATGAAATCAATGTGGCCAATTCAGATGCCAAACCCATTGCTTCATGCTTCCTGCAAGCTCTAGTGGTCATTGACAATCTGGTCATTTTTTAAGCATTTCTCTGTATCAGAAAGGACAAATTTGTATATATGAAAGTGTAAATTCTGAAGACAGGAAATCTGCTTTACAGACTAGCTCTTCTTTAACACATCCTGCTTAGGGAAACAATGTTAGACAAGTTATTTAAGACTACTGGAGCAATTGCACTGCAGTCCAGCTTTATAGGAAACCTGACCAAAATCTGCTGCATAGGCTGCATGCCTTTCCAAAATGTCATCCCACAATATTTTAACAAATTGGACTCAACATAGTAGTTTCAAAGTGAAATGATTTAGTATATATTGCTGTAGCACTCCTGAATTATATCACTTTCAAATCAGCCTACTATTCGCAACAATAGTAAGACAAATTATGGCATAAAAGTTATATATTGGTATGGTAGGTGTCTTAATCCAGTATTATAGCTGTCAAATATTTCTAACAGAGAGTATATAAAGCAACATGTGGCTATCAAATACCTTTCTCCAGCATGAGTGCCATGTATGTCCACTAACATTTGATCTTCCTCAATGTACCTTCAGTTCCAGGAAAAAATGAGACCTGACATTTGACAAAGATTTATGTTCTGTGTTTCCCACTATGAATATTTAGTGTGACACTTTATAGAATTCACGACTATACTTCATAAAATACTCCATCACGGCTCTAAGATCACAGTACATTAAGGCTGTGAGTTGCTTTACCCATCTTCCAAAGCAGGCTGTCAAATCCAATGAAAATAGTATGTAATGCTACAGAGAGACTGCTAGTCACCTAGTGATGAGCAGGGATCCTAGTTTTCTCTGATTTAAAAAAAAAATCCCCAATTTTCAGTTAAAAAACTAAGCCCAAAGCCACAGTTTTTCATGATTAAAATGAAACACTACCATATATACATCTATATATTAGTGGTGTTTCATTTATATCATGGGAAAATGTGGATATGGGGTTACTTTTTTTTAACTGAAAATTGGGGATTTTTTGAAATCAGAGAAAACCAGGATCCCTGGTGATGATTAAAACACATTTCCCAACTCAGAAAGAAAGGATGCAGAGAAATGTTTGCTGTGTAAAATGTAAATTAAGTAACCATCTTCTTAATAATTATCTTCAGTACCAAAAATATAGTCCTTCAAAAACATCATCATTTGATCTAATACAGTATAAAACCACAACACAAAGACAGCATTTAAGCACATGCTTAATTTTAATAGAATACGCAGGGCAGCTGGAAGAGTGTGGAAATGTATATATATCAATGTGATAAAAATGTATTTCTCAAACAAAAAGTATACTTTTCCATTTTGGAAAGGAAAAAAAATTAATTCCATTCCATTAGATTTTTCTCAGTTGGAAAGTACATTAATAGAAGAAACCAGAAAAATACTGAGATGGGTTTGAAAACTGAAAGAGTAATTTATTATTGAATTAGAAACATATAAACAGGGTTAGTCACCCTGAACCATTCACAGATGCCAGCTTGTTTACACATTCAGAGTGCTGGTTGAAAATATATTAAAAATGGCTGCAGACAATCGGCTGAGTAAAACAGTGCTTTTATGTTGGATCTTGCCGCAGTCACAGGCATGTATTTCAAACCACAACCTTGTCAACAAAAATAAAACAGAAGGGTATGACTAGCAGGCACAGGCTTGCAATGGGGGTGGGAGGTGGGATGCAAGAAGCACCTTCCTGCAGTTTATGCTGGGCTGCATAACTCTACAGCATTAAAGAAAACTGAAGCAGTGCTGTCTTCTGCAGACAACCAGTCCAGAAAGCACTCTCACTCCATCCTCTCCTTGCCCTATTTTAAGGACCCGATGGATACTTAAAAAGCCATCTTTTCTCTAAGGACAGTACAGGGTCCTACAGAATGGAATAGGGAAGGTAATTTATATCATCCTTCTCCCTTGTGCTCGGGGTAAAAGCCAACCACTTTCTTGCTGCCAAAGATTTTAAGGACACAAATATCTTTGTATTTCACAACAGAAATCATCAGAGTCTACTAGTTAAAGCCATGCTTGAGACATCAGCACCCACTGTCGTCCCACCTACTGGATCTCTGACCTGTACCATCGTTCTTGACCTTTCTTTTATCTATCTGTAAAAGAGACATAACATAACATAGGACTAAGATGAGGCCCTATAAAATATATAAAATGCATTAAGGAATTCGTGTTACTTACATAAAACAAACTAAAACTCAAAAGGAGCTGAAAAAAATCAACAATATCAATTTCATAGGAAAGTTAAACAGAGGGGCCACGTCCAGATGAATGCAACCATGCAGTATGGTGCACTGTAAACACACCTGTGGTGCCACATTCAACTGTTCTCTGCACTGCAAGGTAGCCGCATGGGGTGGGGTTTTGATCCCGGGAGATCCTGGAGTCAAAAAAACCTGCACAAAAAATAAAGCAGGGTGGTGGATGCAGGGGCTACCCATTGGAAAATAAATGCAAATTACAAGCAGAAACCTAAAGAAGAGTCTATATACATGAAACTATTTTACACTGCATCTGCTATTCAGATGCTGGCTGTGGCCTGGACCAATAGCATCAATAGAAAATATAGGATTAAGTGAGTTGTAAAAGAGTTTGTGGTCAAAACAAAATTGTCCATTACTGTTATGTGTTTTAAGGCCAAAAAAGATCAGGTGACCATCATCACGTAGTCTTTACATAAAGATAGAATCCACAGCAATTCATAACTAGTCACCATCCCATGACTAGTTATCCTTGCATAAAAATTTCCTATTTCATTTTTTTCTAATTTAAACTTTGATTCTAAAATAAATGGCTCTGATTCTTTAGGACCTGGTAAAAAAAAACTTACACTAACATCTGTCAAAAATCACAGCTGTCTCTGAAAATATTTAACCTGTTATTATTATAAATAAAACTTAAACACTGAAGTAATTTAGAGTTTCTGGGAAACATTATTTAATGGCATCTTCCCAATATCAATATCTGTGCATCTTATGGTATTCTGTATAGAGTCTGCTTCTGTTTCATCCCCTCCTGTTTGTGTAGTTCTGTTCTGACAGATATGAACATGTCTGAACTGTCTTGCTTCTTAGATCTAAGAGTAAAATCCTTGTCTCTGTTCCAGCAAGGATTCCCCTCCGGGTCGGCACTGTGAAGGATAGCTGTGAGCTGCCTACTTAGATCCTTCTTGTAAGCTGCTAGGAGGGGACATGCCGGACACAGAGACTTCTAGGGGTGTGTCAGGGCCAGATCAAAGCCCATACATAGCTCAGCCAGAGAAGCTGCTATAATTTAGGTCCTCAAGATTAAGTGATGCCAATGGATATAGTCAGCTCCCAAACAATCCAGGAGCTGGAAGGTACAGTGGTGGCCAGTTTACTTTTTTCTCATTTATAGGCACAGCACCTATCTCATGAGCTGCTGAGGTTCATGAAGCCTGCTCCATTTAAATTCACATGCTATCTCAATCAGGGGCAGATCCAGAGGGGGTACACTGGTACACTTGCACCCCTTTGATTCCTGCTCCACCCAAAGTTTAAAACCAACTGCCTAGCAGTGTCAGCAGCATTTCTAGTCAGACAGTGCTGAGGAAGCCACTTGACTTCATGACTCGCTGTAATCTCTCTGACCCCTTCTAAACTCTTCATTTGACAGGTGTGAATGGCCCTCTTCTTTTTAATGGCCTCGATGGTCTACCACTCAAGCTAGCCTTTGTTCTGCAATTCTGCTGCCTGTTATTGGTTCCTGGTAATGAAGCTCCTATTTCATAGCCCTGCAGATGGTTTTTAACACATGAAGTTGTGTTTCTATTTGTTTCAGTCTTAAACTGAAAAAATATACCCTTAGGCCCCTGGCATATTAGTAAATCTTTTAGTTGTTTTATTTAAATATGCTTTGTTTTATATGTGATGATGCACCTCACCATCTGCACCCACCTTTTCAAAATTCTAGATATGACCATGTCCTCAAAACATTGTTTTTTGATTACAAGGTGATTAAATGCAGTATTAACAAAAAGGGAAATGTTTCTGAATGTAGTCTTTGGCTTTGACTAGAATGGGACCAAATTGAAATCCATAGTTTTGATGGCATAAGGTCATTAATTGCTTTTGTTTACATACTTTCATCTTCCTTTGCCTGTAAACTGTAACTGGCCAATTAAGCCCTGGTCTCACACATTGCACTGGTCATGATGTTACTCTGTTTGTACTAGGATCAAAGCAGCATAACGTAGACAAAGAACAAAATAAAACTGAAAGGCTCTAAATGAAAACAGGAAAGGGATGGTTTGCAGACAATGCTTTTTAAAACACAAAAACATCATCTCCTGTTTTTTATTATTAGAAAATGAACATTTTTGGGATCACCGTCTGCTGAAGCTCCAATTGACCTTAAAGATTACCGCTGTTTACTCCCCTGGGCGTTAGTTAGGAGGAGAAAAGAGGCAGAAAGGGAGTGAGATCAAATGGCACATTTGGCATCAGATATATATAGAAAAATACTCTAAAGACAAATGTTCTTTTGAGTTTGGAGAAAATAAATTATTTTTAGAAAACAAAAAACCATGAAACCATCTCCCACTATGAGAGATGTTTTTCTTTCTTTCATAAGAAACAAAATTATAGGCATAAGTTAAGTGTTAAGAATAAGAACACATAACTAAAAAAACCCACATGGCAATAGGTTTAGCAGAATATTTTAATTACTTTATTATCTTCTCATATTGGGCAAAATATCTTCAACCCTGTGACAGTTACAAATGGAGAAAAAAAGAAGAAATACTATTGAAATATGCAATTTCTTTAATCACTTGCTGCCATCTGGTGGTAGATATGTTTTCTAAGGAGGTCATAGAGTGAAGTTACACATTACATTTAGACTACACTAAAAGCACTTAAAACATGAGCATCCATATGTTAAAGCTCATTAACTTGTGCTAAGTGCCCTCTAAACATCACAAACCTATGCCACTTCAGGCGAGGGTTAACTCTGCAACTTGCAGTCCTCCAGCATTGCAGGATGCACTGCTCCAGCCCACCACCCACACACGCTACTCAGAGCAGGAACAGAATCCAGCTGTCCTGGCTGTAGCCATGCTCTGCTCACCAGCCTCAAGTGGCAAGTCAGAGCTGTGCAGGCAAGAAACAGTAGCAACTCTAAACATGAAACCACTGACAGCATGCTCTAACTTTAACATCACTTAACGTTCCCCCAGACTTAGTAAGAACAAATATAGCATGTAACTTCACCCTTAGGGATTATAGGTAGAGTAACAGTTCTTTTCAAATTGAGCCCTGAATTTTTGCAATCCTAGAACTGATCTGGTGATACCATTTTATTTCTCTGACATTTTTCATTAACTAACAAAGATGATGTTTTAACTTCCTTCAGAAGAACGTCTTTCTTCCAAATATTGTATGTTATCAAGTTTAAGGAACAGTAAGGATATACCAGTCAGCATGGCAGGTGGTGGTTGTTTCTACAGTCTGGCAGTCTTAAGTTTTATCATGGGTTTGTTATTTTTGTATGTAAAAGTCTGTTTTAAGGATGGAGTTGAAGGAGGATATTGAGGTGGCATTGCAAATGCTTGATCCCTCATAGGCATGAAGAACTGAGCATCTTCAACAGGTGCCCCCCAGTTCAAGTCCCAGAATATCAGAACTAGGGAGCACCACCAACACTTCTTCCACCATTGGAGACAAGATTTTTGGTAAGATGGACCATTGATCTGACCCAGCATGGCATTTATGTTCTTATGTTTTGTTAAGGAGTAGCATGGAAGATAGAAGAAAAGTATTTGTTTGAAAATTTAAGTGGGCAATGAAGACTAGCCTCATGGGCCAACTGAAGTGGCATCACACTTCCAGTCCCTAACAATTATGAAACTATGAAACTGCTTTCATAGGATCATAGAATCAAAGAAAAGTAGGGCTAGAAGAGACCTCTAGAGGTCATCTAGTCCAAACCCCTACTTGAGGTAAGATCATCCTTATCCAGACCATACTGTAACAGGAGCTTGGACAGAATCCCCCTTACTAGGATAGCCTATGGGGTGAGAAATCATGGGGAGCACACTCCACAGGAGAAGGGACTTCACACACCTAGGGAAGATCAGACAAATTAAACCCACTGCCGTATACATAAGCTACAGATCATACTTTGCCCTCAGGCACCGGAAGAGGAGATAACAGATGAGGAGAGAGAGGAAGAGGAGGCAGCACAAGAACCCAAAGGGAACCAGGGACCACTGACGGGAATAGCCACAACCCACCAGCAGGGGGTACTGATTCAAGGCCCATAACTGGCACAGGCAACTAAGGAAGGATCCAGGGGACCCCGCCAAGCCAAGCTGAGCAGGAAAAGGAACACTGACACAGAGGACCCTGGGGCAGTACATGGAAGGGAGAGCCTTGCAAAGCCATTCGCCCCACCAGGCAGCCAGGGCGTGCGGTGGGCACGGAGAGATCGCAGCAGAGACACTGCTTTGTCAGAGAGCTGGTTGAGACAACCAAGACAGGCCTTCGTCAATGAGGTAGTTGACGGTGAGAAAGCTGTGCAAGCTGAAATTGACTAGAGCAGCTGGGACACTCACCAGCTTTGGTGTTAATTAGAAGGGCAGTACCACTCCCTCTGCTAATGAGGCAATCAGCAGGGAGGAAACAACAATGTAACACTGATACCAATAAAGTTTCCACTGGGATGTTAACCTTCTGGGTGGTGTGTAGTGTGTTCTCACCCTCAGGGATAAACACTGAACATCTTTTCCTTTCAAACAAGGGCATGGCAGGTGGGCTCTGAGGGGGAACTGGGAAGGACACAGCCACCCTCCTACAGAAACTGCTAAATATAGAGAACTAAGGACCAACTTCTCAACCCTTCCAAGACAGGCTAGTTCAAGTGATGATAGAGATTTCCATCCTAAACTTGGGCCCCAGATGAATGTTAAATTTATGGTATATTTAACACTATAAATTGCCAAAAATTGCATGTCCTGCTATGCCTGTCTGATATACAATAGCAAGATGCATTATTTTAAGGATCCAGGATCAGATCTCATTAACCTGACATCTGTCAAGACCCTTCAAGATGGTTCTGCTCCAACCTGGGCATTAAGCCATGTCAAAGAATTGCTGGTGATTACCCTTTCCTTTAACAGAGCCCTGTGTTTCAAGAGACTCAGATTATGGTGGGAGTAGCAGTAAATATGGAGGAGGTTCTGTGGTTATCCAAGGATTACGCAGTGGCCAAAGGGGAGGGAGATAGCTTTGGGAAGGAATGCCCAGGGGGAACCGGAATGGGACCCCATCCGGTGGGACCCAGACAAGGGAGATGGGGAGAGAGCTCCCAAGCCCTGACACATGAACCCCAGGCCTGGGACTCCAGAGGAATAATATACTACAGGTGCGGGGAGAGAGGGCATGTGTCCTGATTTTGCCCATGAAGGTCCCAAGTAGATGCTTCGATGGACAGCCCCTGCAACAAAAAGATGGACGGCAGTTTCAGCTGGCACAAGGGACCAGGGCATCAGAATAAGCTGGTGGTCTAAGTCAAAGTTGGGGAGACCATCATCCCCACTGTTATTGACACGGGCTTCTTGCAGTCCATGATATGGACAGACCTCATACCCTCACACCTGGGAAGCCCTGAGAGCCCCGTGAGCATGGTTTGCATCTATGAGGCCTCATATACCTATGAACACTGACGGATGTGGCTCACAATACTGGGGCACGTGGAGGAGGTCATAGTAAGATTAACCGAGACCCTCTCCTGCCTCATGCTCCTAGGGGTCAATTGGCCCCACCTGGAGGAGGTAGTCACTAAGATCCTAATGAAAAAAGGGGGAAATAGAAGAAGGACCCAGGAGCGGCCTGCTTCAGAACCCCTGAGGAGAAAGAGGTTGAAGACCTTGACATGGAGCAGCTCATCAGAGATGAGTAGTTCTGAGAGGAGCAGAAACAGGAACCACTTTTTTAGAACATCTGGCAATCCCAGCTAGCCAAACATGAGGACCAGGTGAAGGACCCCTGGAAGGCAAGACAGAGCCCTCAGCTGTACCAGTGGAGGATAAGGAAGATGAGGAGGAAAGATAGCAGATCCTGTTCCCCCAAAGGTATTGGGAGGACTTACTATGGGTCACACATTCACTTCTCATGGTAAGGCATCTGGGACGGAGTAAGACAGAAGCCTGCCTAAAGCAACAAGCCTTCTGGTCCAGTCTCTATAAGATGGTGGAAAAGTATTGTGCGGAGTGCCCCAAGTGCCAGAAAACAGGGGGGGACGAAGCCCACAAAAGTCCCGTTAGTGCCCGTCCCTAGGAGGGCAGCCTTTTGACAGGATCGCCCTAGACATTGCAGGGCCCTTCCCCTGCAGCTGGGTGGGGTATCAATTTATCCTGGTTATCATCAATTATGCCACTCACTTCCCTGAGGCAGTACACCTTCAGTTGGTGACAGCCACGACAATAGCTGGGGCCCTCATGAAATGGGTTGCATGGGTCAGGATCCCCTGAGAAATTCTCACCAATCAGGGGAAGAATTTCATGTCCAAGATCCTGAGGGGGATATGTAACTCCTTAAAGATCAAGCAGCTTCAAACCTCCATCTACCCCAGATGATGGCCTGGTGGAGTGCTTCAACTGGACACTGAAGGAGATGATCCGGGCCTGCATACAGGGAGACCCATGGGCATGGGACGCAATGATACCCACCTTGCTCTTCTCCATCAGGGAGATCCTCCAGGCCTCCACAGGCATGATGGCCAGAACCAAAGAAATTAATAAACAATAAATATGTGCTTCTTGGAGGCATTTGGAACTTTTGTCTAATATGCAGCTTGTATTTTTTGTAACCTGCAAATGTAACTTGTAAATGTTTGTAGAGCTGACTAGGCCTCAAAGACAAAGCTATAGCTGTGAAATTAGCTGACCTAACAGTTCTTTCTTGCTCAAAATTTAGCCTTGATGATGATAAAAACTGGATTCAACTGCCCAGCTTATCTAGTACATTTCCAAAAGAACAGCTCAAAAAAAGCATAGTCAGAGAGTTTGGAAGGGGCTGGATTTAGGCAGGGTAATGTTAATTTTAAACCTGAAGATGTTGTGTTGCAATTTGCTCATTGAAACTCCAGCTTGGACAGTAACTTATTATAATAATTTCTAACACCTTTTAACTCCATAGGATAATAGCTATAAAGCAATATTATGAATGGCTATATAACTAAAAAATTAGCATAATTAGAGTATAAAAGAACACACACGTCATAGTAATCCTCGGGAAGGATGGAACAGAAGGGTCATTGCTGTCTCAGACTCCATGTCTCTTACTCCCTGTGAGAGTGAAACCAGATCCTGACTGAGGGGCTTCCACCGGTATCCTTCGAGCAGCCCAGTCCAGAGACGTCTGACTTCGCTGATTCAACTTGCCGTGCATCTTCTAACCGAGGGACTACCGATAAGTTACTAACCAAGTGGGAACTCTTGGTTAATTTATCTGTTTTATTATCACTGTCAATTTTAGTCTGTATTGTTATGTTGTCTGCTTATTAACTTAACCTTTTTATTAACTATTATATATGCAAACTATATCTTTTGTTGTCATAAGTAAAATTTATTCTTTTTTTTATAAGTGAAATTTGTCATTTCTTTCCTTTCCAACATCACCTTCTTGATCCAGAACCAAATAGCCCAGTGCAAATAAAGTTGCAGTGCTCAGTCAGTCTGCAACTAAATTAATATACTCACAGTGCCCAGCTGGCCTGTGACACACAGGATATGCCCTGTTCAAGCTGATCTACGGCCATCACCCACAGGGACTGCTGGATATAATATGTGAAGGATGGGAAACAGGGCAAGGGGGCACAGCTCAGCCCCAAGCTGTGGCTGACTTCCAAGAGAGACTGAAGTAGGCCCAAGGGATAGGGCAGAAGAACCTGGAACATAGCCAGGAGAGACAGAAGCAACATTACGTCACACAGGCCACCGAGAGAGAACTCCGGGTAGGAGATTAGGTACTTGTGCTGCTGCCTGATAATCCCCACAAGCTGCTATCCTGGTGGCAGGGACCTTTCTAGGTTACTAGGTGCATGGGGCCAGTTAACCACGAAGTCCTCTATACTGAGCCTACCTGTAGGAAGCAGATTTACCACATAAATCTGTTACAAAGATGGCACCAGCGGGAAGGGTGGATGATGAAAGAGCTAGGCGAGCTAGAAGGAGAAGAAACAAGGGTGCTCCAAGAAATGAAGAGGCCCCCAACTAGACCAGAGGTTAACAACCAGCTTAGCCCTAGACAGCAAGAGGACTTAAAGGTCCTGATAACAGAGTTTGGGGATGTTTTCAAGGAATTACCAGGAGAAGCCCAGGGTATAGAACATCGTATCCAGACCCCACCAGGACGTACTGTATGCAACCACTGGAGGAGGTTAGCTCGACATCTGTGGCCCATGGTCAGGCAGGAAGTCGACCAGATGAGGAGGCTAGGAATCACTGAAGAGTCCAGGAGCCTCTGGAGGAGCCCAATGGTAGTGGTTCCAAAGACGGACAGCTTGATACAACTGTGCATTGACTACTGTAAGGTGAATGAGATCATGATGTTCAACGCTTTCCCGATGCCACAAGTGGATGACATACTATAGAAAGTTGGCCAGGCCCAGTATATTTCTACCCTGGACCTGACCAAAGGCTATTGGCAGATCTGATGGCTGCAGTGGATAAAGACAAGATGGCCTTTGGTACCCCCTGGGACCTATTTCAATTCAAAAGGTAATTACAGACCATGCGCCCCTACACAGGCTAGGGACAGCCAAACTGGATAATGCCAGACTAATGAGGTGCTCCCTTTCCTTACAACCCTTTTATTTTACAGTGAGACATTGGGCAGGAAACAAGAATGGGAATGCTGACTTCCTTTCCCGTACAGAAGAAGGATGATATGACACCCTTAACAGAGTGACAAGCAAAAGCTGGACAGAGCTGACAAGCTTGAAGATTTTCATTTGAGGGGGTTGTTTGAACTAAGGGGGGAGATGTGTAACAGGGGCTTGGGCAGAAGCCCCATTACTAGGATAGCCTCGGGGGTGGGAAACCACGGGGAGCATGCTACACAGGTGAAGGGACTTCGCACACCTAGGGAAGATCAGAGTAATTAAACCCGCCACCACCTACATAAGCCCGGCTGCTAGGAACCATACTTCACCCTCAGGCACTGGAGGAGGAGGAGGAGATGATGGATGAGGAGAGAGAGGAAGAGGAGGAGGCATGACACCCCAAAGGGAGCCAGGGACCACTGACGGGAATAGCCACAATCTACTGGTAAGGAGCAGGGGTACCGATTCGAGGTCCATAGACGCCACGGGCACCTAAGGGAGGATCCAGGGGACCCCACAGAGCCAAGCAGGAAGAGGAATGCTGAGGCAGAGGACCCCAGGGCAGTAATGAAAGGGAGAGCTTTGCAAAGCCATTTACCCCACCAGGCAGCCAGGGTGTGCGGTGGGTATGGAGGGATCATGGCAGAGAAATCTCTCTGCCAGAGAGCTGATTGAGACAGCTGAGACACACCTCTGTCAATGAGGTAATTGACAGTGAGAAAGCTGTGCAAGCAGAAATTGGCCAAAGCAGCTGGGAGACCCACTGGCTTTGGTGTTAATTAGAACAGCCATGCCACTCCCTCTGCTAATGAGGCAATTAGCAGGGAGGAAATGACAATGTAACACTGTTACCAATAAAGTTAGCACCGGGACGTCAACCATCTGGGTAGTCTGTGGTGGTTCTCACCCTCAGGGATAAACACTGAACATCTTTTGCTTTCAATCAGTCGTGGCAGGTAGGGTCTGAGGGGGAACCGGGAAGGACACAGTCACCCTCCTACACATACCAAACAATTCTTTAGCTAACCTATTACTAATACTACACAGGCATACCTGCCACACAACCACAAAGCATAGGTCCCTAGCCTGCCACAGGTAAAACAAGAGGGATAATAGTGGCTAATGTCCTGCTGCTGCAAGGGTTGTTAAAATATGCTTTAGAGATTCAAGGAAAAGGGCCATACTCCCTACTACAGAAAAAGGCAAAAAAAGGCAAAAAAAAGAAAGGCAAAAAAACCCCAGTCTGGTTAATCTGACCCTGGGGTAAAATTCCTTCCTGATCCAAAATGTGGCTAATCGGTCTGACCCTGAGTAGGGAGATAAGACCATCTATCCAGGAATCTCCTGGTTTTAGTCCCAGCAGGAGCAGTGGTACACCCCAGTCAACATACCCAGCCTTGGCTGCAGCCAATACCCAATGATTCTGAGGAAGGCAGAAAAAAACCCTGACATATGTAGCAATAAGAAGCCAGAACATTTTTTCCCCATCCCCAAGTTGCAACCAGCAAATTCCAGATGCATGAGACATACCCACTGTAATACCCATAGGTATAGCTACTCCTAGATCAGTGGTTTTCCAATTGTATTCTGTGGAATCCTGAGGCTCCGCAATAGGTCATCAGGGTTACCACAGAGAGACTGTAGGCAGTCCTGGAACAGTGTTTTCATTGTTGGGCTGGGTTGCCTGACTCCGCATCAGTCTTTAAGGTAGAGGTTGGAGTTCGGGTCCCCTTCCTCAGCTTGTCCCCTTCTTTATCCAAATAATCTTTGTTAGCTCTCTGGTTGCAGCCTAACTTTTTTTATGAAGACTCAGGGAAAGTAGCTGCTGAGTACCTCCTCCTTTGCATCTATTTCAAGAGTTCACTCTGGTTATTTATCAGTGTACCCACAGCTTCCTTGGTCATTCTTTTCCAGCCAGCATACTCATAGAATTTTTGTTAACCTCCTTCACTGGGTACAGCTAACTTTTTTTACCTTTGCCTTCCTGATTTTGTCCCTTTGAGTTCTTGCTATTTCCTGGTAGGCTTCCTTGGTGCATTGCCCATTTTCCATTGTCTGTATGCTTTCCTTTTGCATTTGAGGCACTCTGGAAGCTTCTTGTGTAACCACATAGGTGTCTCAGCAATTTTTTTGGGGGGGGTTCCATCATGTCAGAACAGTTTCTTGTGTTTCCAAATCCATGCTCTTTAGAAGCTTCCAGTCTGTCTGGACACCTCTAACATTTAGTCTGTTTTCCCAGGGCACCATGCCACACTTATCAACTGCTCGAATCAGGTGAAATCCAGTATCTTAATTCTGCCAACTTCATGCTTTACCAGTGTCAGGATAATAAATATTATTGTATCATAATCAGTTCCTCTGTAATTACCCATCACCTTCATCCCCTCCACCAGTTCTTCCCTATTGGTCAGTACCAGATCCAAAATAGATGATTCCCTAGTTGTATCTTCAACTTCCTGGAACAGAAAGTTGTCCTCTACACAAGTTAAGATCCTGCTTGACATTTCTGTTGGCTTGTATAATTCTTCCAGGTGATATCAGGAAAACTGAAGTTTCCCATCTGTACCGTAACTCATAACTTCTGGATAATTTTGTCACCTCATTAAAGAGTGCCTCTTCCTCCTCTTCTTCCAGACGTGGTGGTCTATAATAAATCCCCACTGTTATTTTGGTGCTGTATCTGTCATCTTTTATTTTCCATGAAACACCCTCTCACACAAGTACCAGGTAAGATATCTGAAAATATCAAAACCACCCTAGTTTGTCCCACATAAAGCAAGAGGACTAGGGCATTGTTAGTGTCCTGCAAGTGCACAAACAGGAAGTTGTTACATATGCTCAAGAGATCCAAGAAACAGGGCCATGGCCTCTCCTGCAGAGGGAGACAAAAATCTCCACAGTCCAAGCCAATCTAAACTGTGAGGTAAATGATCCCAAATGTGGATTTCAAATATGGTAGTTAGTTTCACTGAGAGCAGAGCAAGAAGACCTTTAGCCAAGAACCTCTAGGCTTTTTAAGTCCCAGCAGCAAAATTAAGAAAAAAACCCTGACATCTGACCCACAATTGAAAAAAAACATTCCTTCCCAATCCCATGAGGCAACCAGTGGGTGCATCTACATGTGCTCCTACAGCACCATTGCAGTCTTCTCCTATTTCCACCTTCTCTGAGCTGCAGAGCTCTTCATGATCCATTTGCCTATTTGGTCATCTTCTGGTCCTCCAACTATTGCTCTTCACAGCACTCTAGGTATCACTACTTCTAGAATCATTCCAATGCTTATCCAACTTTTTCTTCAACATCTCCAGTAATGGAGATTCCACAACTTCCCTTGGGAGTCTACTCCACTGCTTGTTTTAACAGTGAAGAAGTTTTCCCTGATACCTAATCTAAACTAACTTGGCTTCAATTTCAAGCCATTACTACATATCCTATCCTCTGCAGCAAGAGAGAACAGTTGTCCTTCCTTTTCTTAATGGCATCCCTCAGATACTTGAAAATGTTATCATCTGACCCTTAATTCACCTTTTCTGTAAACTGATACATGTATGGGGTGGGCCAGGGGAAGGAGAAGATTAAGACCCCTCTTTTAGCCATCTGGAGCTTGAGCTGATCTCCAGGAGGAGATGCCACTGAGAAAGCCAAGATTCTAGGTTGAACTAAATGAGACAGGCATGGCAGATATTCACATTAAGGGTGGCTGCTGAATTTGTATTTTCAATCGTCAGATGAAATTACCCTGGGACAAGGTGGAGATGGAAAAGAGGAGATCATTAACAATTTCTGTGGGATTTCATGGAAAGGAGTGAGGAAGATCCTCTGAGGAACACAGTGAAGGATTAACTTAGTGCAGTGCAAAAAGAACTAAGAGAGAAATGAGGTCATAGAACCCTAGTTTGTAAAGCATGGGAACTTAGGTAAAAACAACTGAATTTGTGAAAGAAACAGCTAAGCATTTGGGGTGTGTGAAGTGGTCCATATTCAATTCGGATTTGCCCCAAATCAGGGACAGTGATTAGATTTGTTGATTCAGATCACTGTCCTGACTCAATTCAGATGAATTCAAATCTGAAGATTCAATGCTGATTCAGACAATCAGCTGTTCGGCCATAGACACAGCTTTATTGTTTTTTCTACATACCTCAAGGTAACAGGCACAGCTCATGAATGCTGTGATGCTGGGGCAAATGGAGCATCCTACAGGAGAGCAGGGGGGCCCCCGCACACTTGGTGGCAGACCTGGAAGTGGACCAGAAATACTTCTGGTCCACTTCCAGATCCACCGCTAACTGCACAGGGACCTCCACACACCCCCTTGGCTCAGCGAGCAGCTCTGGGGGGACCCTGGGTGTCCCCTCAGACCCAGGAGGCACCAGTCACTGAACCAAGGGGTGGGGAGAGGCAGACCCAGAAGTGGACTGGAAGTGCTTCTGGTCCACTTCTGAGTCTAATGCCAAGAGCACTGGGGATTCCCCTTTGCTCCCATGGGATGCTCCATCTGCCACAGTATCTCAGCATTCACAAGCTGCCTGGTACCTTGAAGTATGTAGAAAAAACATTTAAAGCTGTGTCTATGTCCAAATCATCGAATCTTTCTGAATCTCTCCAAATCAATTCAGAGGGTTCCAATTCAATTTGGAGAGATTGAAGGGTCTCCTGATTTGATTCAGATTCGGAGATCTGACCACCAAATCAGGCCAAATCAAATCAACGACTGAAGCTTCACACAGCCCTACTAAACATATCTAAAACTAGAAATAGAGTAAAATCAATGACAATCACAACTTAAAATAGTTCACTTCTTGACTATTGTCATCCATGACTTTCCTACAGAGGTCCAGCAGTATAGCTCTGCACCCAGGCAGCCACACCACAAGGGACAGCACACATTGCTGCTGTGCTGACAGCAGCAGTGTAATTAGCTGGTACTGAGGCAGTGCCTTTTTTTGGATCCCCCCACCACAAAGGGAGTACCCAGGGCAGCAGCCTGGGTGCCCTCCCCTTAATTATACTGTTGCTTTGCTAGGATTAGAAAAACTAAGCAAAAACCTTTAAAAAAGTTAATAAAAGTCATCTTTAATACAACTTCAAAGGACCACCACAGTGTTTATCTGAAAAAGAATAAGAAATTGTATCTGTTATACTATCTGAAAAAAGAGGAAAACATAAATTCAGCACATCAGAATGCACTGCAGCCTTTGTGGAATAAAAAAGTAGCATGATTTTATTATAAAGTTATGATTTGATAAGAAGTAGAAATAAACATTAAGTTTTGAGACTAGGTCAAAAAGCTATTGGTATTTACATTGATTATCCAATATCAACACTGATATACCTAATTCGCCTGAAAGAACAGATATGCAGTATGTATATACTGATATACAGTGGCAAAGTTGTATGGAAAATTATGATACATCTGCTTCTACTATGCTTTTCTTTAGCCAGTAAGTTCATACTTCCTCACTTACAGTAGAAACAACATTCACCTCAAATATTAATAAAAACCACAATAAAAACTGATGCATAATACAACAGAATGAGATCTGAGCATTGTAAATTAAAATGTTGCGTAAACCATATGAAATACAGAAGTAAAATGCATGATACGAGTTAAAAAGGAATCCCCGTACTTTATTTCTGGCTATATATGCGCATGTCTATACAATACATATACAATTTAATATTCTAAAATGTCAAGATCAAACACCTACAACTAGAAAATAATAATAATTGTTGAATGCTGTCCTATATTAATTTATCAAACTTTATAACATAAAACAACATTACAATGATATTACAAACTGACATACAAAAATATCATTAATTTTCTCAAAGAAGTTAAGACAAGCTTTGGATCCTACCAATTTTGCACGAAAGCTAAATTCTCTTATTTCATGCTCTTACTGTCTCATTGTTAAATTACTGGGGATATAATTCCTTAAAAGCCATGAACATAAGTATAAATGTCACCCTTGTGGAGTGCTACAGAATTTAGTACAGATTACACTGATAGGCTTTTACTGAAAACACAAATTGATAGAATGGAATGAATAGCAAGCAATACCAATTCCTTTCTTTTTTTCTTTTGGCTCATCCTATATAAATTCTAAAACAGGGATATAATTCGCCTTAAATCTACATTTCAACATACGCATTGAAAAGTCATAACTGCATGCTGGAATCTATAGGAAGCATAAAAAAGAAACAGTCCTCTGCATAAAGATTTAATATCTATAGAAAACATAAGGACTATATAAGAATGATTCGTCAACACAATGCACAAATTAAAGTATTATGTAGACAGACTTGCCCTTACCTCACTACCTAGAGCTTTAGAAGAAAACAGAAGCAATCCAGGCATCAGTGGCCTTACTGAATTTAGTCTTTAAGACTAGATACAAATTTTACACTTAATGTGCTTTAAACACACAGGAAATGCTTTACAGCCATAACAGAACAGATGTTCACGGCTTATAAAACTCTATAAAAATGGCAGATCCTGCCCTAAGGTAACCCTGGATGGATGTGTACTAACCTAAAGTGCTTTCTGTTAGAGCGCGTTATTGAATGTCTATGCCAGATCCCATTGAGGGCTAACTTACAGCGCAATCACTACCATCCTAGGTGGTGTTGCACAGGGCTGCTGTAGCCTCTGGCAGAACTCATTTGCTCTGCCTAAACAGCTGGGCTGGCCCTGCCCCCTTCGCTATCACTGACCTAAGTCAGTGTATTAGCAGCAGCTGCTAAGTCAGGGTTGGTCTCTAAATCCAGACCCACATGCAGCCTGGTTGGGGGTGGAGGAGAAAATAGGGGGTTTCTGTCCTTGCAGCTGCCCAGCCCAGTGGCGCACCACAGCCCAGCTGGGAAGGTAGGGGGGATACTGTGGAGGAAGGAGTCCAGGGTCTCTCACTTGGCAGCCACTGCTAAAGCAACCCCCCTTCAGCTCTGCCTCCTGACCAGCTGTCATTCGTCAGCAGCAGCTGCAGGAGTAAAGGGCAGGAAGGGAGTCCTCTCCACCATGAGGACCTGGCCCAACCCCCCTGACTGCAGCTAGTAAGCTGTGGGGGGTCCTCATGGAGAGAGGCCTCCCTCCCCCCAGCTGCAGCCAGCAATGGCGAAGCGAGTTCCCTACACTGATTTTCACTGCACCAGGAATTCTGGTTGGCAGGGGTTGAAAAGGAGCCCCCTTGCTGGGCAGCTCCCCTCAGCTTGCTGGGTGGGGTCTTGGGGGGGCTGAGCTGGGCCACCCCCAATGGCAGGGGGGTCCCTTCCCACAGCTGAAGCTAGCACTGGCAACACAAGTTCCCTGTTCCACCTGTTCCCTGTGCTGGGAACTCTGGAGGGTGGAGGGGATGGAAAAAGAGCCCCACTGCGGCATGGGCTCAGCTCTGTCCCCACCAAGACGCAAGCCAGAAAGCTGGGGTGGAGAGCTGCCTAGCAGGGGAGGCTCCTTTTCCATTTCTCCCAGTGGCAAAAAGCAAATCAGGGAATTTGCGCTGTCACTTCTGGCCACAACTGGAGGAAGGGAGACCCCCTGTTTTAAGCCCCCTTTCCCCAGCAGCTTGCTGCCTGGGGTCGGGGCAGAGCAGGCCAGGTCTGTGCAGCTGCAGGGCTCCCTTCCACCCCTCTGACCCCCAGCCACTGCTGGCAGCTGCCAGTGGGGGTGGGATCCACTCCAGAAGCAGCCTGGGAGGCCTGTAGGAGTGCCCCCTGCCTGCTGGCCTTGACCAATGCAGGCAGGCACCAACCCCCCCCTCCACCGAACAGTGCACATGTGTTCCATTGGAACCTCCTCTAACTTATAGCACTTTGAGTAAAGTGTGATAGTTAAAGCACTTTCTGCCAGGGGTTTTTTGAACCCCCTAGCTTAGTGAAATTTGTGTCAGTTCTCATCAAGCTCAGTACTCTTTTTACATAATCTGTAACTCTGAGGTGTGATTTTTCCTTTTACTTGGCGATTTCTTAAAAAATATATATTGAACGTTCTTAACAAACTTTGTCACAGACTGTTTCGAAGTGCAGTCTACATAACGAATGTGCTTATACACATGCTCCAGAGCATCTGGACCTGATTGAATCTGACAGAAGTCAATGGAAGAAGTCACATTTATTTCACTGGTTTTGGAAAACACTTTTATGAGGAAAATTTTGAAAACTGCCTAACATGACATTAGGAACCTACATCCAATTTTCACAAGTGAAAGGTTCTGTGATTTAGGCTCCTAAGATACTTTAGGCCCTTTTTGGAATTTTATCTTTTCACCTAATTTCTCTTTGTGGTGTTATGTGTATGCATGTCTTCAAAGCCTGCAGCAGCAGGGAACCCAGCTGGGAACTCTGGCAGAACTTGAATTGGCCCTGCCTGCAAACTCTAGATGTATATACATTGTATAGTAGGCACAGCTAATTACAAACATTCCCCCATGATAAAATCTTATGCATACAAGCTTCTATATTATATACATACAGAATATGTATGACTGTTTAGAACAAAAGGGGACTTATTCTGCCTTTGGCTACACACATCCAATTTTCAGTGACTGAATGGATGAAAAACAGCAGCATTTGAATATGTTTAAAATACACAGTGCTTTAGCTTTAACTTTAAGTAAAGGGAGATTTCTTCCTAGCTAGATTATATAACAGTGACACTGTGGACTGAGCACCAATGTGTTTGTTCAGGAGGGTAGTAGAAGCATGAAAAAGTATTGAAGTTTCAAATAAGTAGCAACAACAGAATAATTTCCCCCAGGCAATATACAATATGACTCAATCTTACAACAAATTTACAAAAATTTAAAATAGTGCTCTTTGGGGACTTGATGCTATTCCAGTTGAAAAGTACGTTTTATCCAGGGGTCAGCAACATTTTTGGGCAGAGTGCCAAAACCACCTGCAACCTCAACTTGTAAGTTGTTGGTATGCCAGGAGCAGGTGCTGGAGGAGCCGGAAGGGACCCGATCCTTGTGGCAGCACAGCCCTGGCCCCTTCCCCAAGACTACTCTCAAGCAAAATCCTTTTCCATGACATGCTCTCACATACATGCCAGGAATTGCCTACCCCAATCTAATCTCGTCCACTGACTTTCCTATCCCAGGAAAAGAGATTTCCTGGACCAATAGAAAAATATTTATACTAAACAATTTTATACAGGTTCTGACATACAACAAGAGAATTAAAACAGCCCACTATCACACATTATATTCCCTCAACTCAGATTCAGCCATGGTAAATATATTTTAGAAAATCTAAACATTTAGAGAACTATCCTGTGAACCTGATATGAAATGAAAGGCATTCACTGATTTAAAAATAATTTGGTTATGTTACTTATAGCAGCAAAGTGGGCTTGTCAAAGCAGTTTGGTTTGAACATTCTATTCCAGGCACCAAGTTACGTTATGCATGTTCATTCTCACTTCGATCTGGTTTAGTGTAGAGACAGATATGATTTTTTTTTAATTAGGGTCCTGTTGTATATAAAAATCCTTGTCTACATCCTGGTTGTGACACTTTCCATGACATGATGCATCATGACTGATGCTGCTTAGTGTGGCTAACAGCCAAGAAATCTTCAGAAACATGTGTTCATTTCTGAAAAAGAAATGAAAGGGAGCACTAATAAAAGATGCACTGCAAAAAGAGTTGGCCTGAATGATCTGATCCTTCATTTCTGGAGGGCATTTGGGTAGGTAAAACAAAAAATGGGGGGGGGGGTGTTGAGGGTTTCCACTACCTGTGATATGAAAGCAAAAGTTCATCCCCAGTACATTTTACAATGGAAAACAAACCTCTTTGTCATAATAGTAACCACATGACAATTTTCCTCTTGATGGCTTTATATACAAAAGAAGCCAAAGTATGCATGCTCTATGTTCCTGAAATTTTGACTAAATTGAAGAGAACTGACTTGAAGCCATGATCAGCTGTCACTCCCAGCTACAGAGGTGCATCAGAGACCTTGGCGCTGATACTGCTGCTCAGCTGCAAGCAGAGACAGATCCAGGCTCCCAGCCTTTGGGGTGCAGCTGGAGTCAAAGGCTCCACTGTGCACTACTGGCTGGGAGCTCTGATTACCTGAGTAAAAGTAGGAGAAAAAGACCCCAAAGTTAAAAAATATTCTAAAAATTTGTTTTATATATGTACCCTTACAACAGGTCTTTAAAATCCCTAGACTGTATCTTGACTGCTCAGTATTAAACAAAAACCAAGACAGAAATCCTTGTATCCCTTCACACACTGTTGCTGTGAATTAATTACCTGTTTAACCAAAAGTATAGATAAGCATATAAGCCATATGTTTAAGTGCAAGAGCAGAGCTTGGATGAAAATCTACAACACGCCAAAAAAAAAATCACACCGACTACCAAATAATTACATACATTCAAATACAAAATATACAGCTATGTGAATGAAAGCTATGTGGTAGACTTAATCTTAATATTTCTGTCTCTGTTAGGTTCTGTCACAGCTACAATTGCACTATATTTTTAACAACTGAAAATCTCAGCATTTTGGTTGCTTTAAAAAGAGAGACATAATAGCAAATATTAAATAATCTTCTTCAGGAATCCCTCACAGTAAAAGATGATTGTCTTCTATGATTGGCTTATCTGTGGGTCCGAAGATGGCTGACTATGCCGGCCCAGGATTGACAAACTCTGTTTCAACTCAGGCATCTGTTTCTATGTGGAGTAAGTGTAGTATTCAAAAGCACCTTGCAGTGTAATAAGTATGGAAAAATCCTTAAACTTTTCAACAGCTTATTTATAAACATATCCAGTTGGCAAAAAGTTAATTTGTAATCATAAAAAATATAGAAGTTTTCTGGACTACTCGGCTACTTATGAGTACACATTACCCCCTAGCTCTCAAAACCACTTTGCAGCCAGGTCCACTTATTGCTCCTATTATTCACTCATAAACATAGACAATGGAAATTAGTGTTAAGTGCCTTTTGTTTGCAGAAATAATCCACCACACTTTTGCTTGCTAACAGCCTAACTGAGAAGTTGAGTAGGTAGTTTTTCAGCACAGCTCTATAAAATAAACATCATTTTCTTTATTTTTAACATAAAAACATAACAGTAAGCAAATCAAAAAACTAGGCTGAGAAGAAAGAAGGAACAGTTAGAAAATATAAACTTAGCCTTAACTGTTTTCTCAATAAATCTTATTCTGCATTTCTTTAGAAAATAACTTCAATATGAAACTAACATTTAAAAAGGCACATTAATATTTTCCAATAGAAATATTAAGAACATTTTCTGGCACAGCCAGGAGCTTAAAGTATGGGTCCAATCCTGCTCTCACTGCACACAGCAGTTTAGTCACTGACATCACTGGAAAAAGGATTAGTCCCTTGGAATATAAAACTTTCTTTGGGTAATTTATGCAAACCTTAGAAGTGCAATATAAGTAGTATCCTCTTACACCACCCAGCTTTACAGCAAGTTTACATGGATTGTGAACAATATGCAGAAAAGGAAAGTCCCTGAGTGCAGGAGCAATCCTTGAGCACCATCAGTGGATTTTTTTTCACAAAGATTACAGTCACTTTCACAGAAGACACAAGTTGACAACTTCTGCATCACTTCAGAATTATAGCTTCTCACTGCTTTTCTTCCTGTTCAGAAAAGTTAATAAGCATTAGCTTATGAACTTAATGAAAATTGTCCAACAAATATTTAGTCTGTATTTTCATATAAGCTTGATATATGCTGTACATCTCTTTCTAAAACCAAGTAGGTGTGATGAACTGAACCTCTGAAACATGACATGATTACTATATGACAAATCCAATCCTCAGAAAGAAAACTATGTTCTTTATATAAATCCATCCTCGGAACCTGGCCAATGCTTAATAAAAAAACCCCAACGCCTTACAAATGTATGTGGCAAAAAGAGGAAGTTCTTAAACATATTTAATGTCACAGGGAAAGTATCTTAGACTGGATACACCTAAGGTCAAATGCCAACCAGGACAAACAGTACAAAGACAAATGTATTTTAGATTCTAAAATTAATCTTTGTCCCATTTTTGTGTTTTCTTTCCATCAGCATAGAATATACTAACGCTTATAAGAATTAGAATTCACAATTATAAAACTAGATCTAGTCTCACACTTGTTTTTGGTTGAATTTGCCTAATTTGTTGATATTGGGATATCCCGTAGGAATGTGTTTCCTTCCCGCTTGTCTGTTTATCCTATCTCCCTGCACCCCACACAACCTGTCTGCTGAGCTATCTAGGAATCCCAGAGAGCTGTTCACATAATGCATCTGAGGCTTCCAGGCTCCCACTTCCTGAGGAGCTCACCTGGCCAGCTGCCTCGCAGCCAGGCAGCCCGGGAACTCAGGAAGTAGATTTTGGTTCAGAAACATCAAAGCATTCCCAATGTTAAAACATTCTGGTATCTTCAAAACAAACTCTACTGCAAATTTGTATAAAATATCCTAAATCACTTCATATATCAAAAAATTCTAAAGGTTTGGATTTTTATCCCAACTTGGAAAAAATATTTTCCAAAAGCATGAAATTTCTTGTTGAACTGAAATTCAGTTTCCTAGACATCTATAAATAAAAGCATTCTTTGACACAACCATGGAACAAGGACTCCCCAGACTCCTCAAAGCCCTGGTATAGAAGCAATGATTCATGTTAGTGAAGGATTTGATCAGACTATTCCCAACTTACGTACACATACATCTATCTTCTGTCAGCAACTGTGGTGACAGAAAATTTTAGAGCACATATGTCAAATGCATCACTGTATACTAAGGAATTTCTCTAAAACACATTCCCTTCCTAAGAAGAGCTTTGTAAATATTTTGAATATATATCTTTTTACTTAACTGTTGAAAACATACTACTGACACTCCTCTAAAGGACTCTTAATTTAAATAAGAAACAGGTGAATCAGCCACTTGAAAGATGATCATTAAATAGGAACCACAATAGAGTTCATGCCTCATTTTGGTGATTTTGGAAACATTCTGGGCAAGGTTCTCAGCTGGTATATATTGGCTTCAGTGAAGTTATGACAATTTACAGCTGAGAAACCAACCTATTAAGACAAAAATAATGTAGAGAAGATAATGACATATTTCATTATATAACTCTCAAGATGTTTTCAAGTTACTATCCAATAAACTTTCTGTGCCACTGAAAAAGTACCAAGTGACTTCTCAGTGTAATGTGGCTTTTTCTTTATTAAAAATGTTTGTCACTTACTTTCAGAAATACAGTAATTCCTTTTTTTAGCATGTGAATCACCATGATCTATTAAGAATGAATGACACTTACTCGGTTCATAGTAATCCACTATAATCACTGAGGCACCTTGTGTATTTGCTACTTTGAAGTCTCTCATGGCAGGAATTTCAACACAAACCTGTGTTTCATTTAGCTAGGAAAATACAAGAGAAAGCTGTGAGAATTCTAGAAACAGTGAGGCCAAGAGCTGGGATGGAAACTAAATGATCTGCTAATGTTACACCTTAAATACCAGGGTCTGGATTTAGGTAGTTAACCTGATCTCCTTAATGGAAATTTTAACAAATCACAGACCACTTAAAATTGTGCATAGATAGACAGACTATTTATGAAGTGCTCATCCATCAAATGCTTATTAACATCAATAGACTTTACCTATACAAAGAACCTAATGATCACATTTTGTGAGTACTGAATGTCAACACAGACTCCTTAGGGGTTGGCATCTTTGAACCAGAAAAAAGAACAAATTATACACTAAAAGTCAAACACCAACTATAACGTATTTTAATTTTATTACAAAAATATTTTTTTCAGGAGTTGTGTTTGTGTACTGTATTGCATAATAGGTGAGAAATAAAGTTTTACTCCTGTAAATTGTGTGTGGGGAGTGTGTCATTGGGGAGTGGGTGTATGTCTGGCGGGGGTTGTAAGAGGGTGTGGCTGTGTGTGTGTAGAGGGGCAAAGGGTATGTTGTGGGATGTATGTATGTGCAGGGGGTTGTGGAGGCAGGATGTGAGTGTGTGGGGTTTGTGGGGTGAAGGAGGGTGTGGGAGTGTAGGGACCTCCCCACACACTCCCCACTCACGACGCACAACCCCCACTGGTCGGCAGCAGATGGGTGCTCATGACCTACACAGGTACTGCCGCATAGCACATAGCGGTGCATGACTCTGGCTAGAGCTGCATGTGGCAGCAAGGAA
>NW_017728918.1:58461259-58470882 GCF_001723895.1 Crocodylus porosus | reverse complement strand
GAAGCTGTGTTGTGGCTGGGCTAGGGTCCTTTCGCACATGAGGGTGAGAGTAAGGTGTGTGGGCTGGGCAGGGTATAATTAATTGGTGGATGCTCACAGGCAGGATTAAATTACCTGGTGGGCCACACCTGGCCTGCAGGCAGTATTTTGCCTACAACTGCTTTAGAGGATGTAATTACAATTTGCATAAAAGGTACTGAACAGCTACTGTGAATTTAATTTAATAAGTGTCATTACAAATGCATTTTCTTGTTTTTCCAACTTACAGAATCTAAGTATAGGCTGACTTTGCCATTGTCCTTTTCTACCTTCTTAATTGGATCATGTAATGAAATGAAATCCGGTAATGCAGAGAAGCCACTAAGCATGCCAACTTCCATGAGGGCCATACCACTTTTGGGAGATGCACTGGACCCCAAATACCTTAAAATCAGACGCAAGAAAATGTTAACAGGAAACAAATATCATTCCATTGAAATAAAATACATTATCTGTTAAAACGCCATATTATTATATAGAAGGCATAATATTTGGGAAATTAATAAAAAAAACACAGTCACGCCTTTCTAAATTGTTAGGTATACTCGCTGGGTTTCATGAAGCCATTCTGGAGTGGCTCAGGATTCATTGTTCTTATCCCACCTCTGATTTCCCTCAGGCACCTTCGCTGATTGCATGTCACCTCCCCAGAGAGAGCCTCAGTATTTGCTTGCCATGTCTTGTTGTTCCTATTCAGAAGTGGGCAGATCCCACAAAGTTGCAGCAGTCCATCCCTTAGAGTTCATCCCGGTCCGGGTGCTGATTGCTGCTCTGGCTGTGGAGCAGACCCCTCTTCAGGACCCCGTCCTGGGTCCCACCCTGAAGGTAGCTCTGGTCACGCCGACAGGAGCACCCAGCTGCCTCCTGGCTATTGCTCACCAGTGTTCCTTCTGCCACCAGTTTTTACCTGAGCCAGCTTGTGTTCCCCAGTGACATCATCACCTTACACTGGTTCCAGCCATTTAAACAGGCAGCTGGTGAACCGCGCAGGTGGTGTGCTCAGCTAGGGTCAGCCCCTGGCTGATGTGTCTGCCGTGGGTAAGTTTCTCCCCATTACAGGACTACCCTGAGTGTTCCCTTGGGACTGCAGGGTTTCCCCACCATAGTTCCAGCCCCAGGGAAGGGGCTTCCAACTTTTTTCTCTCAATGTTTTGTTACATTATGCTAATTTGAAGATTGAAAAAAAACAAAAAACAAATTTCTCTGTCCATTCCCCCTAACAATGTCTATGCAGATCACAGTATTGTTGCTACTGGCAGTATACAGTAATCTTAACCCCAGTGAAGCCAATGTAAACGTTGCTAGTATAATTAGGTGAAAATACTATAACTGGGTAAAAGCTATTCAGAAATCTAAATTATACATTGCTAGAATTCTAAGACTGTATCTTGTGATATTTCCTTTCTTGTGGTGTTTTTTGTTTAAAACTATAAACTATGCCCTAAGCGTAGGTTTGTCCCAGCCTAGATGATAACCACCCCCATTGCCTAACCCCTTTGCAAGGAAGTAAGTACTATAATATACAGTTTTTGAAATTGGATTCTATTCAATTCACAGCAGATATGGACAAGTCCCTCAAGTTCAAAAAAAGCTAAAAAAACTGTTATAGGCTAGTCATTGTTTTTATATTTCTTAAACAAGGGTCCATCATTCATTTAAGGGGGTCCCCATTAGACTGCTTCCCCAACCTCCAATTTGAAAATTTACAAGTCACCTTATGAATCCCATTTTAGAAAATGTAATAAGTTGAATTCTGCCATTTTTCCTGAAAACGCCTATTATAGCCTCTTCTACCAATGTCAGACTCATATGCTGCAATAGAAAGCTTATTCTAGAGTGGGTCTAATTTACCATGGTATACAATGGGACTATACTAAATATATTTACAGCTTTCTGTTTTGCATGAAACACTTACATGTCCTGCAAAGACTGTGTTTCTTTATATCAAATAGAAGGCTCTTTCAGTGGCACAGGGATAAGCCACCATTGTTACTCTGGAACAGAACAGTCTGCATTTTGAGTGCCTGACAGTAGTTCAAAGTAAACTATTTCTTTGTTTATTTGGATGGTTTAGAAAAGGAGAAGAGTTGCTTTTCAAAGCAAAGCTATTAAGCCTGGCAGCAGTATGGTTAATTGAATGCAGATATCACTCTGAAAGAGACACAATGCAACTGCTGACTGGCTGGCTCATGAAATTAGAAATAAATAAAACCATCTGCTGGCTAATGCACTCAGCCAAAGTAGCTGCTACTGAAAACAAAGAACTGAATTGGACCTGGATGTAATTATCTGTGTGTTATAATTACCAATAAGAAGACAGAAATATCCCAAGCCATCTAGAGAATCTAGATGCCACCAAAAAACACCAATGGGTAACCTAAATCAAGCAAAATGTTTTTACCCCCAGAGGTTACATACTCCAAACTCCCACAACCCCCAGCAAAAAAAGAAAGAAAGATTGCTTCCTTTTTCATAGGACAGGACAACTGTCTAGGAGAATGATTAAAACATGTCTCTTAGAATTGAGAATTAGATTGAAGAATTAAAACATGTCTCTTAATTGGGCTGAGGAAACCTTGGGCTGTAATTCTGTGTTCTGAGTCCACTGTTTCAGTGGTTTGAGATCTGTGTAGTCTCTTCTAGCCTAAAAAATATAGCAGTGGAAAGCAAATGAGTGCAGATACCAGGCAAATGTAGCCAGTAGACTCAGAAGAGAGCACTTCTGAACAGAACCAATCAAATATGGTTCCTCCTGTCCTGGAAATGCCAGGAATCCCATCAGAGCCGGGAAGAGTTTTTGTTCATCCTTCTATACTACTGTGGCAGGTTTTCTAGCCCCAGAATATCTTTGGTTCAGAGTCCTGAGGTTAACAATGCTAAACTAACAACAAAATGTCTTGCCTTTATTTTTAGATTGGGTTGAATGTGATTTTTCAGTCTTTTTGTATGCACTTTTAAATGATTCAGGCAGTTATCACATTGTGACACATATCGAGTTTGTATGATGCAGAGCAAGCTCTGGTTTTGCTAAGGGCAGAAACATATTTCACTTTGTGGACAACCAAAGTGTAGGCTGAGACTAACTAAGTTACCCAGCTAAAGTGTAGGAGTGATTCTATTACCCACTATTGGAACATAGCTGCCCCTATATTATAGGAATATGGAAACAGCTGCGTGTCTCAAAGCATGCTACTTTTCCTCTAATGGTAGAATTTGTGTGTCCAGAAGAGGTAATGGAATCACTCGTACATTTTAGTTGGGTTAACTCAGATTAAGGCTCTAGCTGCTCTTTAGCCATCCACAATGAAGTACAATTCTTCCCCATCTGTGCTTCAGCAAAAGGCCATCATCATTCATGTGACGTTTTGCAACTGATGGACTTTGATGTTAGTAGTTATGCACCTTTCTGAAGTAGCTATGGAAGTCCATCAAACTAAAAGAGGTGACAGTGCCTCTCAGCACCCTGGAGGAGGGGAAAGAGGTAGATTCCTTCCTGGGTGTATCCTTGGTTCTGAATCAAGGGAACTCTTCCAGGGAAAAAAAATCCTGACATGCAGTCAAAAGATACTTCCTAAGCTATTGATATAGATGCACCAAAAATGTATCCTTTACGTGTATCTTAAATTTGTGCTAGAATTTAAAGAGCTCTTGACACTCCATGGAAAAATCTATCAAAAAGCCATTCTGTTTAAGGGCACGTTGCATCCCTGTCCACTGCCTATCTCACTAGATTTCTTACTAGAATTGTATACATAAACAAAACTTAGGCTTTAAAGATCACATAAATCCTTCATGGCTCTTTCTCAACTGAAATCATAATCTCCTACATACAGCCATTGCATTTGGCTGTATAACTATCACACAAACACCCCAAATCTGGCTCAGGGCCCATTGTGCTAAGCACTGTACAGTAAGACAGTCCTTGCCCCTAAGAGTTTACAATGTTAATAGACAACAATTAAGTATACTGGAGAAGAGATTTAGCACCAAGCACGATGGACAATGATGGTTTGGCAAAGGTCATGTTTGGAGGGAAATGATTACTATGTCACAGGACAAGGAGTGAAATTTCAAGAGAGCAAATATGAAATAGGAGCAGATGAGAACTTAAAAACAAAGACTGTTTTCATCCCAGTAACCTTGGTTGTAAAACAAAAAGGGTGGAGAAAATGTAAATAAGTGATATATAAGCACAATGCCCTTTGAATTATCCAGTTTTCTTTACCTACAACAGGATGCATCTAATAAGGAAACTGGTAAAATACCTATCTTAAAATGCTTCCCTTAATAGCATGTATATTCAATTTCATGCCAAACAGCAAAAGAAGTCAGCAAAGTAATTAAGAAAACAATTTAATTGTGTAACTCAACGCCTAAAAATAAACTAATAGGATATGGAGGTTTTATGTCACCTGTTCATTGATGGCCTCAGTACAACAACTGTTAATATTTAATGGCTGTTCAGTGGTCTATGAGAAGCAAGTTAGGCAAGCTCAGTTCAGTTCCCGGTATGCACATAGCCATAGCACAAGAAAAGCTCACAACTAGTACCCTTGGGTACTCAGCAGGCAAAGACCGAATAGCCCTGGAGACTCATAATGCCTTTCAACTCTAGAATGGTCCCTCCAGAGCAGAGTTTACTGACTTATTGGGAGTCACCCAATGGTGCACTCAGCAACAATGTTAGACTGTTATTGTCAAGCTGTGCTGAGGGTTTGCAAGTAGATTTCCTTGTCTACTGGTTTCTGTACATGGGTTTTGCTCCCTGAGGAACATAAACACAGACTTTTAAACAGGAGGTGGCCAACCTGTGGCAGACATGCCAAAAGTGACATGGGCAGCCTTTGTGTGGCATGTAGTAGACCAGGAAGGGGACAGGCAGGACAGCTGCAGATAGAACAGAAAGCAAAAGCAAAGCAACAGATTGGGCAGGGAGCATAAGGCAAGGGACAGAAAGCATAGCAGCAAACTGGGCAGAGTAGAGATTAAAGTGACACTCAGGGAGGGTGCAGGACTAATTTGGGGCATACTTGCCAAAAAGATTGCCCTCCACCCCTCTTATAAACAAAGAAACCAAGCAAAACAAAATCCTACTATTCTGTCCTGGACATTGGGAGGGAAACCCCTTTTGCTCTGACCCCAACTTACAGTAACCTGACCCCTACATACACCAAGCAGTTCAATTCACAATTTGCTTTCTCCCCTTTGCAAACTGCTCCCTCAAAGTTTGCTGCTCATCTGCTCTCTCTTCTAGGGTTTTAAGCTCTCAGCAGGACACTCTATAATTATCCAAATGCCCCACAATTGAGATTCCTCAACTGACAAATCCCTCTTAAAGGGACAGACTGCTCTGTTACAGGACTCCTTTCCCTTCTTGAATGTCTTTGATGAAAAATCAGGTCTAGGTGTTACCACTGCCTACAAGTTGTACCCTCAAAAAACAAACCAACAAGTACCTTGGTAGGATAATTATTAGAGTAGGAACAGACTATTAAGGTAATGTCCTTCCCTATTGCACCAAAGAGAAAGATGCATGCAGTCAGAGATACTGAAATATTATTATATGGTGGTATTTAGCTTTTAACAAATGTTATAAAAGAATACCTGTCCAATATGCTGACAATACTTAAAATTATGCTAAATAAATATTTTTAAATCTATAATATATAAAATTACAAGAATATAGATAAGTGAATAAATTAGAAGTTTAAATGTTACTTAAGCATTCCGAATGAATATTAATGTTTTACAGAGATTGTTTTCCACCACAAGGGATTCTTGATAATTGTTCCAAGTGGATTTTATTAATACAGCTGACTGGAGGGTGACAATTCCTTTTTTCTGGCAATTTTAGAAGTTCTGAAATTCCTTTTCTATTCTGCATTAGAATGCAAATGAAATCTTTCGTATGATATTGCACTGAAATGCCCATTTTTGAATCAAAATCTGAGAATTTTTATTCAGGAAAGGTAGAAATGATTGAGCATCATGGTCACTCTATAGCCATAGATACTGGCTTGGGATATGGAAAATGCACATTCAAGTCCCTTCTCAACCTCATTAAGAGGCTGGAAATAAATTGAACCAAGGCTAGTCATATCTAATGCCAGTGATCTAATCACCCAGTTATACCATGCAAGAGTGTTTGCAGTGAGACTTTTTGTTGAAGTCAATATGGTTCTGCAAAATATTTTAATTTCTGATGAAAAAGCATGCTACAATAAATTTTAATTTTGCCAAAAATGTCATTGGCTTTACTTAGTAGCAGTAGTAGTAATACCACCTACATCATATACAGCAATCTCATCATTTGATCTCAAAGTGTTTTATTCCCATTTTACAGTCACCTAACAGGCCAGTTGCATAACCAGGAACTCAATACGGGTATTCTCAGTACCAAGTCACTTGGCTTTGATCAAAAAACTGCTCTAAGATGTAACTTACTGACTGTACAAGTAGAGCAACAGCTGTTACAAGTCATACTTCAATCAGATTTCAGTCATATTTCATATGACTGTTTCTATAGAACTCCAACCTTTACAAAACCATGATGATTAAGATATTGCATCTAAAAATATGACAGGACAAATGATATTTATTTCTTGATGATTAATCTCTTCAGTTCTATAAGATGATGGTGATTTAACCATTTGCTACTGAGTTTAATAACTGATCCTCTGTATGACATCATTCATTTATTTTACGTAAACTTATTATGGGTCCATATTATGGGTAGCGATACATTCATACAGCTATGTCACACTTGACACATCCTAAATATTACAATGTAATACATGATACTGTATGGATCCAGAGAAGTAGCAGATGAGTTACTTACCTTGTACACACATTTAGGGTCAAATGATTTATATCGTTTTTGTCATCATTTACAACAACATCTAAGTCAAAGGCTTCTGGACTTTGAGCAGATCTGCGCCTTCTATAAGTGACTGAATGCTTCACATTGTAAATAATGTTGAGCTGTGAAATATAAATACAAACATAAATGACCTCTGTGCAGCAAAAATGAGTAAGCCAAATAAATTAGCTAGATTTCAAAGTGTCACACAAATTGCCAATTGCTACATTAGTTCAGTTCATGCTACAAAAACAGGGACAGTAGTACCCTGTTTCTTCTCAGGATTCTTTTCCTCACCCCACTCCAGTGACGAAGGCCTGAAAAGTAAGTAAGAGCACATATAGCTACAGCATAAAAGGTGTGCAGGACCAGCAAGCTGCTTGCCACAGCTTTTATTTCAAATGGTGCCACTTTTTCCATCAGCTGCTTGAAGCAGCTGTAGAAGAGCTAATGTCTTCAGGGAGGTCTGAATAGTCAGGCGATGACCTGCTCATAGAATCATAGAAAGTTAGGGTTGGAAGGGACCTCAGCAGGTCATCTAGTCCAACCGCTGCTCAAAGCAGGACCATCCCCAACTAGACTATCATATCCAAAGATCTGTCTAGCGAGGTCTTGAAAACCTCCAAGGATGGAGATTCCACAACCTCTCTGGGTAACCTGTTCCAGTGTTTCACCACCCTCCTAGTAAGGAAATTCTTCCTAATATCTAACCTAATTTCTCTTGCTGCAACTTGACTGTTGCTCCTTATTCTGTCATCTGCCACTACTGAGAACAGTCTAGCTTCATCTGCTTTTGAACCCCACTTCAAATAGCTGAAGGCTGCTATTAAGACCCCTCTCAGTCTCCTCTTCTGTAAACTAAATAAGCCCAGTTCCCTCAGTCTTTCCTTGTAAGTCATGTCACCCAGCCCCCTCACCATTTTTGCTGTTCTCCGCTGGACTCTCTCCAATTTGTCCACATCCCTTCTGTAATGAGGGCTCCAAAATTGAACACGGTACTCCAAATGTAAACTCACTAGTGCTGAATGGAGGGGAATAATCACTTCCCTTGACTTACTGGCAACGCATCTACCAATGCAGCCCAGTACGCCGTTAGCCTACTTGGCAACAAAGGCACACTGCTGGCTCATATTCAGCTTATTGTCCACTGTAACCCCCATGTCCTTTTCGGCAGAGCTGTTGCCCAGCAAGTGAACCCCCAACCTGTATTGGTGAATGGGACTGTTCTGCCCTAAGTGCAGGACTTTGCTCTTATCCTTGTTGCACCTCATCAGATTCCTTTTGGCCCCATCCCCCAATTGGCTAAGTCACTCTGAATCTTGGCTCTACTTTCCAGCATATCTACTGCTCCCCCCAGCTTGGTGTCATCTGCAAATTTGCTGAGGGTGCACTCTATGCCATCTTCCAAATTGTTGACGAAGACATTGAACAAAACTGGCCCTAGAACTGACCCCTGGGGTACTTCACTTGATACCAGGTGCCAGCTAGACATCAAGCCATTCATTGCTCCTCTCTGAGCCTGATACTCCAGCCAGCTTTCTATCTACTTTACAGTCCATTCATCAAGCCCATACTTCCTTAGCTTGCCTGAGAGAATGTTGTGGGAGAAATCAATGTACACCACATCCACCCATTTCCCCACATCCACAGAGCCAGTCACCTCTTCATAGAAGGCAATCAGGTTAGTCAGATATGACTTGCCCCTGGTGAATCCATGCTAACTGCTCCTAATCGCCTTTTTCTCCTCCAATTGCTTAGAATTCCTTGAAGATTTGCGCCATGATTTTTCCAGGAAATGAGGGGGAGCTGACTGGTCTGTAGTTCCCTAGATCCTCCTTTTTCCCTTTTTTAAATGTGGGCACTATGTTTGCCCTTTTCTGGGATCATTTCAACTGATCATTTCACCTGCTCAGGAAACTATTAATGGGAGCAGCCAAACCAGGGAGGGTGGAGTCAGGATTAAGCAATCATGAGCTAGCTATATTGTGTGAACAGTCTTGACAAAACATTAATTCAGCAAAGGAAATTAAATAGCCTGGGTGGCCTAGAGGCCCAAACCAGCCAGGCACAAACAGAAGATTCAGAGATGCGGATACTGTTAGAGGTCTTAGACTGATACACATCCTGTGTGATGTTCACTCCTAATAGCAGTACCTTATTGCAGAAACTTGATACAACATTACTGGAGCCAGAGACAAGGGAAAGAGTATGTAATTGAACACCTCAGTGGAAACTAACAACACTGAAAAGCTCAACTTGAATATTATCAGAGTGATAAAAACAAATGCAAGATGCTGATAAAGGAGGCACCGTTAAGTGCTAATAAATATTTGGCAGACTTACAATAATAGCCAACAAATATAAAAATGTTTATGGCTTCACATATATAAATAGCTTTTATATAAAAATAACTATCAATTTTTCCCTGATTTACTATTAGATACATCTCTCAGAAGTCAGAGAAAAAATTATTCTCAACTTACCAAGGGAAATTAGTCAGAGTTGTTCATTACTTGGGGAGTCAAGAAGATTATCCAGGAAATTGGACTTCTCTGTCATACAGCTACGTAGAACAGTTCCCGGAAGCAACAAGAAAAGGTATTGGCCCAAATTCAAAGGGATTATACCATATGGTGCAAGACACATGACAGTAAGTCAGTGCACAGTGAGGTACCTTCAAGTTTCTGCAAGTTGACTGTCCTGCTCTCTCTCTAGTTTCTGCTCA
>NW_017728918.1:58460080-58461159 GCF_001723895.1 Crocodylus porosus | reverse complement strand
AAATGTGATTGCAATGTAATACGTTAATCAGAAAGGATCCAGATCCTGCTTATATCTAGGAGAGAGGATATCTAATTTGAATAATATGAGAACTCCTTCTTCTGGAACAGGAACAATGCCAATGAAAACAGAATGAAACAGTCGGTCCCAGCTAAGAAAAGTTTTATTGGATGAAATTATTCCACTGCAAGAAGCACATTATTGGGAATCAAATTTCAGCATCTGTGCCTCTATGCTACGAGGAAATATAGCAAACAAGTAATTTAGATGAAGCAGACAAATGGGGCATATTAGTAGAGACCTTTGTATATTTGAACTACCAGAAACCAAACAGACTAGTCAGTATGGCAGCCTATTAAAACTGCACAACGGTTTATTTGGATTCACGTCTATATTTAAAATGAGCTTTGCTGAACCCTGACCAAAGGGCAAGTTGGAAACATTCATTCAATTTTGTGAAAGATTTTGAGGGTTTGATATATGGTTACAGACTAAAAGAGCATACCCATTCAAGAACAGCCAATAGTCATGACACTCAGCTGATATGTAGAAGACCCAGTTCTGAATAAGAATAACAGACCCTTGGTCTGAATCAGGCAGAAAAGGATTTAAACCTTAGTTTCTCATATTCCAGGTGAATGACATCAACAGAGCTATGAGCTATTCTGGAGCAGGGTTTTGGCCAGGTATTCCATTCTGGATCTGAATAACCTTCCCAAAAGAGGTTTTATTGAAACCAAGAGATTTCCATGAAAAGTTTCACTTTCAACAAACCAACATTTTTCAATACAAAACCATTCCCTTGAAAAGTTTCTGACCAATCCTACTGAAGAACTTATTTAAATAACTTTGTACTATTTCTCCATAATAAATAGGCAAGGGTGTCAAATTCATCTGGCCTCAGTAAACAGACCAGATGAGTGGGGAGGGACTGGTCTATGGGCCAGCTAAACAACATGGAGCCAGCTTCGTGGACCAGAGTGGCCCCACAAACCCTCCCCCACTCCCACATGCTGGATCCAGCACCTACTCCAGCCAGTCAGGGACTGTGCTGCACACAGCTCCTGTTCTGCCCCATG
>NW_017728918.1:58451385-58457186 GCF_001723895.1 Crocodylus porosus | reverse complement strand
CTGTCAGGGAAGCTAGGATCTGGAACCAACTTCCAAGAGAAGTGATGCTGGCTCCTACCCTGTGGGTCTTTAAGAGGAGGCTGGATGAACACCTGGCCAGGATTGATTGACCCCACTACTCTTTCCTGCCATGCCAGGGGGTCGAACTTGATGATCTGCTCAGGTCCCTTCTGACCCTACCACCTATGAAAGTATGACTCTTGAACTCCCTTCCACACATATGATCCTATGATTTTAAAAGATAAACCATTTTTCTCTCTCTTACAGATATACATGGATGCTGAAATTAAAGTCAAACAGCATGTAAGAAACTCAAATTCGAATCTGATCCGACTTAAAACTATCAGACCTGCAGGATCAATTAAGCTCAATATTCTTGTGTCATTCAAAAGAATATGAGCTGTTCCTAATTTTGTGGTAAAACAGATTATAACTGTCATTTACCATCTACTATTTATACTAGTGGCACACTGTAACTTATACAGATTTCTATATTCTTTCAAATAAAGAAGAATGGGCAGAAGAATTCCCTATGTTGCTAAGGAAACTATTCCAGCACCAGTACAGCCTGGGGGCTGACTGGCTGGACAGGAGCTCTACAGTAAAGGACCTGGGAGTTACAGTGGACAATAAGATGAATACGAGCCAGCAATATGAGCCCTTGTTGCCAAGTAAGCTAACAGCATCCTGGGCTGCACTGGCAGGTGTGTTGCCAGTAGGTCAAGGGAAGTGATTACTCCCCTCTATTCAGCACTGGTGAGGCCACATCTGAAGTACCGTGTCCAGTTTTGGGCCGATGCACTACAGAAGGGATGTGGACAAATTAGAGGGAGTTCAGCGGAGGGCAGCAAAAACGGTGAGGGGGTTGAGAGACATGACTTATGAGGAAAGACTGAGGAAACTGGTCTTATTTAGTCTAGTGAAGAGAAGACTGAGGAGGGATTTAATAGCAGCTTTCAACTACCTGAACGGGGGTTCAAAAGAGGACGGAGCTAGACTGTTCTCAGTAGTGGCAGATGACAGAACAAAGAGCAACAGGCTCAAGATGCGGCAAGGAAAGTTTGGATTATATTTTAGAAAGAATTGTCTCACTAGGAGAGTAGTAAAACACTGGAACAGGTTATCCAGAGAGGTGGTGGAATCTCCATCCTTGGAGGTTTTCAAAACCCAGCCACACAAAGCTTTGGCTAGAATGATCTAGTTGGGGATAGTCCAGCTTTGAGCAGGGGGTTGGACTGGATGACCTGCTGAGGTCCCTTAAAACCCTAACTTTCTACGATTCTATGAAACACCTGATCAATACTAACCCACTACAGGTTTCTAGATCTTCTTTTGCCCACTGTCAGAGATAGCACATTGGATGGACAAAAGAACTGCCAGATTCCTATTCTTCCCCCCCCAAATTACTCCCCAAATTTCACTGACCAGAATGGGCTAGATTAATTTGCAGACAGCTTCGTATAGGGGTGAAAGTGGAGGAACCTGAAGGAAAAAAGGGAACAAGTTGCAGATCCCTGACTGTAAGGCTGGATCTGTGCAACCCAGTTTAAGATAGAACAGGGCTGCCTAAATTTATACTAGTGGCACACAGTCCTCAGCATCATAGTGCAAGATCAGCAGAAAGGCGTTTTACTATAATTCCAACAAGTTCCCTCCACTGAAGTGGGAGTAGCTGGTGCAAAGTATCCTCTGCTGGCAGCTTGCAGCTAAAATTCAATGTCTTAAGGCATGTCTACATCACCCATTTACTGTACCAGGCAGTAGAATGCTCAAACACTGTCTGCTCTGGGCAGGCTTCTTCCTAAATTGGAAGCAGTGTATCTGTGTTTGCACAGCACTGTGGGTGGGCTACTTACCACTGGTGAAAGTCAGCTGTAGCAGTGAGAGCAGGCCAAAGTGGCTGAATCTTACTGGTGACCTTCAGCTAGTTCAACCTGTTCAACCTTCAGCTACTGTAATGATTTTCTACTGAGAGAATCTATGCTTTCCTAGCAGAAACTATGAGCATATAAGCATTCACTCAGTTTCTCCCAAGGAAAACACATCCTTTATAGGAGAAGTATCTTCCAGGTGTCAACCTGGAAGAACTCCCTTGAGAAAGAAAATCTCTTGCAAAAGTGACTGTTTGTACACCCTCTTCCCAGTCTGCACAGGAGGGGAATGAAGCAACAGAAGGAAGCAGTCACCACTGCTCCCTGCCTCTTCTCCAAATTGAGATCTACCCAGCTTGGAGAAGGGGCTGAGGACTTTGCCCCGCTGCTCCCTCCACTCCACTTTTGGAGACTGGACACAGAATGGAGGAAGCTGCTCACTGCCCCTTCCCCAGACACTGGTCTGGAGAAGGCATGGGGAATCTTTCTCTACCACTCTATCCCCCCCAGGGACTGGAAGGAGTGGAGCAACCACTGCTTCCCATGCCCTCCCCAAACCAGGATTGCCCCAGTCTGATGAAAGAGTGGAGGACAGGGAAGTGGAGGGTGACTTATGCGCTCTCTCTCCTGGAAAGGTTTCTACTGGTGGAAATTTCTCAGAAATTTTCACTGTTAGACATGAACACCAGGTCGTGGCCTATGCTATTTAAATACTTGAGACTTCACAGGTGAGAAAGGCACTTTAGAAAGCCTAAAAAAATTCTACACAACAACAAAACAGAATGCAGTGATGGCATAATATACAGCAATTTCTGCCCTATGCAGTTGCACTGACCTTGGTGATTTTGCAGGGTGCACTTTTTCAAGCATTTTACCCATATAAGCTTTGTAATTAGTGCATTGCTTTGGAATTCAAACAAGGCGGCACATAGCTTCTTACTTGAGCTAGTATCTTAAGTTTCCTGTTCAAATATTCTTTTTTCAAAGGTGTTTAAAAAGAGAGCTTCAAAAAAGTACAAAACATTGCTGCCTACCTGAAAAATGGCAAATCCAGTACCTTCTGCTGACACTGTAACTACCATTGGTTGCATAGGTGCAATCTAAAAGATAGACAAGATAAATTAAACATGTTCCAATTACATTAACAGGACAGGATTGTTTCAAAGTGTTCCAACAGTACCTCTTTGGTCTGAAGCAGAAACCGGTTTTGAGTATCAACTGAAAATTCTGCCAGAGCTTCCAGATTTGGTCCAGTCACTGTTGTACTAATTTCCGTTTTACCGGTAGTAGTAAGAACTGCAAACAAACTCAAGGCTTGCAGGGCAACTACTGTGTCCTGTTAAGAGAAACAAATGCTTCTACAGTGAATATGAAAGCCTGCAAACTAGACAGCTGCCAATATCTGTTCAATTTTGGCTACACATACAAGCTGTATCACTTTAATTATATTGGTTCTGCAATTTAGTTAAATCAGTATAACTTCTTAGTATGAACACACTAAACCTGATTTATGACCATCCCCACAAGGACTCTGAATATATTTAACAAATATGTTTCTAATCAATTACACTGGTTAAATGTTTATGTGGAAGGAAGACCTTAGATAGTTGGGCTTCGTAACCCTTAATGTAGGATTTCTACTGTTCACATGTCACTTTTGCTGGAATATTACTACAGTCACCTCCCAACATGCAATAAGATATAAGTAATACCCATATATGGCTGTATTCTGTGGGCCACAGCTCCACAGTTACCACATCATTCTGTCATAGTCGCTGAGACTCCTATATGCCACAAGTATATATACAAAAGCTTCTGTGCATCTCCTCCATTTGTGCATCTCCTCCACGTTCCCTGACATCATAGCTCCATCAAAAAGGTTTGTTCCCATCATAGTAAGGAGAGGGAACACATTGAAACAAACACAGTTTTATGGACCCTTTTAGGCTTAACATTATATGGCTGCCTGTAATCACATAGTACCAGAAATTGGTCTCTTCCAGTGCAATGTTCCTAATATTAGGACTTTCTTTTAACGGTATCTGGACTGCAGCTTGAATTTTTTTTTTTAGATGTCGTGCAAGTCTGTAGATTGTGAAGCTGGGCTCACACTCTATACCATCTGTCAGCCAACAGGAAGGACAAGTTAAAAAAAAGACAAGTTAAAAAGCCACAGTGGGTCTTAAATGTGCACTAGCCAGAAACAAATGTAAGTATCAGGCATTCATCAGCAGATTCTGCAGCTGTTCAGTCACAGAAACGAAAACTATAGCAGTGAGAACTGTAGATATGAAGAAAAATACATCAGAAATAATTTCCTAGTGGTCTCATGGTCAGCTTTTTACAAGAGATCCAATCCCTTTTCTACATTTACTCTCAGAATGGTGTGCCATCATCTGACACACAAAATACAGAGTTTATTTGTACCTGCTCTTGCATATATGTAAATTCTCCAATACTGCAAGTGCATGACTGAAAAGACAAAATAGCACACCTAAGTTTAGAAGCAGTTTTCAGCTAGGAGGAGGAAGGGGTTTGCTACGTGAGTTTCTAGCTGTTTTTTCCGATGATTTTCTCAGTAGCTAGCCTAACCTAGGCCAGTAAGAACACCTTGCTTTTATAAAGCACCTTCCATCTGATGGTCCTAATATTTTATTGGTTCAACTTTATAACACACTGTAAGACAGGAAAATACAAAAAAAGGAAAAACCTAAAAAAAATACTCTGCAACAGAGTACCATGATGCCATAATATGCATAATGTGTAATAATTTAATAAAACAATTTGTATCAATGACAGAACATAAACGTGCACAAAAAATGCAGGTTTAAGATCACTTAATTTTCTCAATTTCAGTTCTTTACAGTATTTTCTCTCTCTTAAATAACTGTATTGCTCCTCTTTTTCTGTTTATTATTTTTAATTAATTTTTAAAATGATTTTTTTTTTACATTAAACAGATTAAGATCCCAATCCAGCAAACAATGTTGGCATGTACTTGATTAGGACAATATGTTATAGAATAATACATTTTTAATATTTGTTATAGAAAAATAACACTATTGTTTGAAAGGTGAAGTGCATATCTGGAAAGTCTATCTGTACATAACAGAGCTTCTAGTAACGTTTATCTAACCTGAGTAGATGAATAACCTCCAAGGTGATTTCGTTGCTGGCTTAACCATTTCATTATAGGAATCCCCTCTGCTAATCTATCTTGCTGGAAGTGAGAGAGCAAAGCATAGGCTGCAAGTTCAATGTCAACGGACCGTGGCTGCCATGAGTCAGAAAGTTCAGGAGCTGGTGTCGTCCAGAATCGAATTTCTCCTGAAAAAAGATCATCACTAATGTGAGCTCCAAAGGCAGAAGTAACATAAGAAAACCTATCTTTACCAAAGGGACCTAGCAAGGCACTTTAGACCACAGATAAAATTAAGCATGTGTTTAAGTGCTTTGCTGGTTAATGATGGTCTTCAGAATGTGTTTAATATGCTCTACTGAGCTGGGGCTGAGGTCTGATACAAAAACCACTGGCCTCAATGTAATGACCCCAATTGATTTTGATGGACTTTGAATCATGTCTCTTATCCAGTGAGAGAATGGCCCAATCCTAAAAACATGTATGAAATAGTTGCAGTGCTTATGTTGAAGCAAAAGAGACTCTTGCATTATAAATACTGCATTTGGTCATCAGTATAATCAAAAGCAGACCCTAATAAAAGACAGTATTTTCACTCAAGTGGTGGAATAAAATTAATTAGAATCATAGAAAATTAGTCTTTCATTGTCTAACTTTATGCTAACTACATAGTTAGTCCAATAAGGCATCTGAACAGAAGAAATCCTTGCCTCGCATATATCTGAACTATCACAACTACAACAAAACTCTTACGCTACCATTAACATGGAAGATATCGAAATCTGCCACTC
>NW_017728918.1:58444988-58450485 GCF_001723895.1 Crocodylus porosus | reverse complement strand
GAGTGCCACCATGACAGCGGGGATGGAGAAGGATGGAGCTGCGGGGCGGGGCCAGAGGCGCTAGAGGTGGCAGCAATGCGGGGTGCTGGCAGAGTGGGATGGAGGGGGTGGCACGGCAAGCTTCCCCACCCCCACCTCCACTCCTGCGAGGCAGCAGCAATGCAGGGCGGTGGGTGATGGCACCCCATCCCCACCTGCCCCCCGTCATTCCTGATGAGCAATTTGCTAGTATACTATATAGGTTCTCAAAACATGTCTGGACTCAGCTGAAAGGTGTTTTCTTTTGTTTTTCTATTTTGAGGAAAATCTATTCAAACTACAGTATAAAAGCATCTTACAATACCTTGCTGTTCTGATTTCTGATTTAGTATGTTCAGGGCTTTCTTTGCTTTCATACTGTTTGCCAAAGACAATGCATATGTCACTAGGGTCATAGTGTAGTTATCAGAAATTCCTTCTTCTAATTTAGCTTCCAGAAAGCTTGCAGCTTCTTTGATCACTATAGCAAACTAAGAATAAAGAATGTATTGAATCAAATTAATTTAAAGCTGTCATAAACAACATTTTACAAAAGAAACAACAGGGGCAACAGCAGCATTGACAGTATACAAGAAAAAAATGATAAAGGAATAGTATAAAGGAACAGTATAAATATATGATAGTATTAATATATTGTAATTGTTATATAATAATATTATAAAATAAATGTGCTGTTTACATCTTATATTATCTGGAAATATTACTTTAAATAATATTAGAATCATATTAGAATTATAATGGAATATTGTAATTATAACAGAATATTGTAATGACATATTTTACCTCAGAATAAAAGAAAATATAGACATTTTCTGTCAGAATCACACACTTGCATACCAGAAGTGAAGGCTTCAATGCAATCAAGTACTTGAAGTATTTGAAAAATTCTACTTTAGTTAATAGGACTGCTCACATCCTTAAAGTTATACACATGCTTAAGTGCTTTATTAGGATCTCAGGTCTAAACCTGAAATCCCACATGATGGAACAAACAACTGTGTAAAGTTTTTGGAAGGGCAATCTATCATTAACGATAAAATTGAATGATCTTGTTTTGTTAATTAGTCCTCAGTTTCTTAAAAACTTCAAAATGATCAAGGATTCTTGTGATAGCTCATGAAATATTTTATTAGCTACACGCAATATTAATTAATTCTAATACCTCATCATTTTCATAGCCCAACAGGGTGGTCACAACATAAGCAGTAAGAGTTATTGGACTGTTACTCCCTCCTTGAAGTTCACTGTGTATCACTTTTCCAGGCTCCGTGAATTCACCGTTATGTTTCTGATGTTTGACAATCCAAGCAGCTGTCCTCGACAGCACATAAGGATCAATATCTATGAATGGGCGAGCTTGAATGAAGCATCTTAATACAAAAGCTGATAACCTTTGGGAAAGGGTTAGCCAAATGCAAAACATTAATGATTTGCTACATTTCAACCCATTTACTGTATTTACATGAATGTAAGTCAAGACTGATTTAAGATGACCCCTCATAATTAGATTCTATATATGGAAAATGCATATTTTTAAATAATTTTCCAGGTACAGAATCTAATTATTGGATGGCTGTCTAGAATTCATCCCCCTCCCCCTGCCATATCAGGGAAAGCAATACCCCCTCCTACCACTCTCCCCCTTGTCCTCTGCCTCCACTTCTTTTCCTTACAGCCTTCCTGTCCCCCACACCAGCACCCCTCACCTCCAGCCCCCCACAGCCTCTGCCCCTCCTCTTCCACTCCCCACAATCTCTGCCCCTTCCTCCACAACCACCGCTCTCCAGTCTCTGCCTCTTCCCCTTCTCCGCCCTTACGGGCAGACACCACCCAGTCTCTGTTCCTTCCCAGAGCACAGCAGCTGGAAGCACAGCCCCTGCCGGCCATACAGCACTGCTGACTGGCCATTTAGGGAAGAGAGTTTTCATGTATTCTGTCCTCAGCCTGAGCCAAGCTGCACCTGATAGTTAAGGGGGGAAGAGGGCAGTGGCAGGGAAGAAGCGAGGGGGTCTGTACTAGGTCTGACTCTGGGCCCGACCTGGGCTCAGGGCCAGAGAGTCACAGGAGCCACCTGCCCACCTCCACTTCGTATGTAAATCTAAGACAAGGGTTTTTTTCCCCCAGCTGAATGGGGGGAAACACTTTGTTTTAGATTTATGTATTATTCAAAATGCAGTTGTGTCCAATGTGTTAGATGATTTCCAGACACAGAAGGAAAAAAAATCCTGTCTTGAAGAGTAAATAGTCTAAAGTTAATCAGCAAGAAAATAAAGTAAACTTTTTTGTCCTTAAAACTATGCTCTTTTTTAATATTTTTGTCCATAGAACTGTGCTTTTTAAAACTTTACCATTTCAAAACTACATATGATTTATATGTCAAAACACACATTTCTTTATTCATATGATGCTCATAAATTAAATGCATCTGTATGCCTTTTGAAAGATCAGAGATTTAGTTTGTCAAGCTTTAGGTTGTCAAGACTACCCATAATGAATGAAGTAACAAAGTTATGAATATGATTTTAAGAATCATTATATGCCTTTCCATATAACCACATTATCAAAACAACCTTTTTTGCCTGAACTGTTAATATTTTGAAGGTTCATTTTGACCCCTTCATAGGGTCTAATATTACACTACTTATCTAACAGACCTCAAAGTCTTGGTAGCATCAGGCTAAGAATCGGAGTTTCTCCAGTTCATCAGTACCAGATGTATTCTAAATTCCCATGTAGTCAATGAAAACTGTGACTGACTTAAGAGGACTTTGGATAAAGCCAGTAATTTGAACTCTTCTGTTAAGCTTCAAAAACTACACATAAAAAGCACAAGTACACTAAAGCTGGTTAAATATGGATTAATTAGCTGAGCAGCTTCAAGTGGTCTGTGTGGGTCACTGTTACCCAGTCGGGGCATCTACGCAAGACACTTTAGTCAATCATTTGACTAATTAGCGCAACAGTAAAGTGTCACTGTCTATAAGTGCAGTGCTATAAGGCAGGAGTAAGCTAAGTAATTTTGCCGTAGGACAGTACTGCCTGACACACATACTGTCCTACAGCAGAATCATTTATTCTGCTGTAAGACACATGTAGACTGGGGCTGGCTGGGGCACAAGAGTGCTACAGTGTGGGGGCTGCCTGCTGACTGTCCACTGCATTGCAGTGGGGGCTGCCCTCCACTGTAGCACTCTCATGCCCCCACTAGCCCCTTCGCAGATCCCCCAGTTCCCTGCCACGCAGAGCCATGCCACCTTAGCTCAATGTGCTGTGATCCCAAGTGCACGTATAAATGTTGCACCCAAAACGTAATAAACTCCAGTGTGAACCGTGTCACTCAGGACCACTAATTTCACATGTAGATGCGCCCTGTGTACCTCTAAATGGTAGTTTTCAGCCATTTAATGGGCTTTTTAAGCACTTACACATGGTCTGCAATTCTATTAATGAGGCAGCATAGATGTGCAATTGCACATACAGACAGTAGATTACACACTGGGCAGGCAGCCAATGTACATGCATAACTCACAACATTGAAGGTGGACAAAAACCCATGATTGGTGGACATTAGATGATCACAGGTTTCCTTCTTGCTAAGTCTGTACAATATATTTTAGGAGATCCTGAACCATAAAGGAAAATGGGCAAAGTACATAAACTGCAACTGCCATGGGAGGACAGTAGTCTTCCTATGTTTGGGCTCCGATAGTTAAGTGGCTAGGGAACACATCTAGGTTCTAAGTCGCCTGCACCCAGAGTAGACCATCACCTATCTGTCTATCTGGAAAACTATCACTAGAGTACAGAGCTTTTCATTCTATGTGGGTTAAATAGTCTTTGAGGATGCAGAAAACCAGAATAAAACCTCAGATGCTACTTTTATTCCACGTAACACCTTAAGATAAGAGGCAAGAAGGATGCTTGAAGGAATATAGTTGGCCCACTGTACAAGGACAAAAATGTCGCACCCAGAGGCTCTGCTTGGCACATGTGCAATGCAGTGGACAGTTCTCAGCCTCTGGTGTGAAAAATGCAAAAGTTGTTCAGAACTACGATGATGAAAACATCATATATGCATTTGGACAGCTGCAAGATTGATGAATGCCCCTATTGTGCACCTTCAGAACAACATTCAAACCTTCTTATAACCTCATCAAATCATCTTTGTCTGCCTATGTCCTTAGACCAACACAGCTACAACCTATACCCCTTCTTAACAACATGGCATTGGAAGATCTCTCCTTCCTGATACAGACCTCATATACTATTCCAAGAAGATACAGGGAGCCCCAAGAATCCCCAAACCCGGGCACTCTGTAAATTAACTCTAGTGTCCCTCACTAACCATATATAAGAAAAAGTAACTAATGTGCACTGCAGTCCTTCTGGGCATCTCTGGGTAATCAGAAAGCTGACATAATTTACAACAGCTCCCTAAGCTATGTTGGTGACTACTTCAGCCCATAAGCAGTGTGGATGTGAAAGGACATCACGGTGGGTTACAGGCTGGAGTTCTGACTTACTGTGCTATGCTTGTAAAGCCCACAGCACCAAATCCCATCCTTTATAGCATATGAAGAAGCCAAATCTACAGTGTATCAATTAGCTTCTCTAGAAAAATGTTTTAAATGCTTTCTGTCTGGTGAACCATTCGCTTAGATCCTAATATTGCCTCTAATTATTTTATTCAGTTTTCTTCCTCATGAAAACTGACTCAGTACTCATTCTTTTGCAAGGGTAAAAAAGTGCTCCTTTAATAATGATTTTTTAAATACCCTTAAAAGTTGTACTACAGATCTAATGAAAACCAGACAGCAAGCTAGTATATCTGGAAATTTTTACCAGTTTAAAAGAGATTTCAGCCCAGTAAAACATTCAAACAATTTACAAAATTCCAAAGTGACAAGCTTTTTTTATCAGGCAAAACTTACCAAGTGCTGCCAGAGGAGTCACTGTTTCCAAAGGCACTGAAAGAGCCATCATCTCTTTGGTAGAGAAGCTCTCTTTGGTATCCTGAAGGGACAAAAGTAAAAGTCAGGTACTGTATGAATTATTCTGAAGAGGACTCAAACTATAATGTTCTTTGGAAAACATGAGAAAAAGTTTTCTAATACTGGAGAATGAAGAGCAGCAGAACATAATGTCAAGTTTCACAGTATTTCTGCCAAAAATGCAGAAGCAAATAAGACAGAAAGAGAGGTTGCAAAAAGTAGGCTGTAGTAACATGAAGGATCTATTTACCAAGGTTGAGATGCAAGGCTTTAACTCCCTGTCATCAAAGGTAGTCTTAATAAAAATAAATGCAGATTTGTGGTGGATTAATAGAAGTATTACACGCAAGACATACGAAATTATAGTTTTATTCTCTGCAGTGCTAGTTCAGCTTCACCTGCAGTTCTGTGTCCAATGTATGATACTAATGTTTAAGATGGAAGTAAAGAAAAAGGAGAGGGTCCAG
>NW_017728918.1:58437294-58444383 GCF_001723895.1 Crocodylus porosus | reverse complement strand
GCATTTTAAAGTTGTTGATTTTTCTTTCTTAAAATTAAACTTGTTTCAAAATCTTTACTGCTTTGGCCAACAGAGTCTTAAAGAATGCTGTTCTAATCTAAAAGCTAACACGAGTTAAACAAAACCACGCATTTTCTCTAAGTGACATATTTAATATTTCAATTGTGACTCATTTAAGAATAACTTAACAAACTTAATAAAAGAGTTTTTTTCCAATAATTTCAGAAAATTGTGGCTGCATGACTCAGGCTTCAAAGAGTTACAGATTGCTTTCCAAGTAGTAGTTAAAATTACGAACATCATTGTTTTGTTTTGGTTTTATTTTTATTTTGCAGCCATACTGTATGACTGGTTGAAAAATGTCCATCTAACCATTTTTGAGCGGAAAAAAAAAGAAAATTTATTATTGGAAGTGTGTTTTCAATGGAAAATTTTGACTCCTTGTTGAAATACTGAACATGGTAAAACCAAAACATTTCAGAAGAAAAGCAGAAAAAATATTCTATTTGGAAATGTTACCATAATCTCTCATGGCAGTTGCAGTTATGTACTTTGCCCAGTTTTCTTTATGGTTCAGGATCTCCTAAAATATATTGTGCAGATTCAGCAAGAAGGAAACCTGTCACCAGATATATGACCCGAATGGGGGCATGCAGTACATAAAGTTCATAATGCACCTACAAATTTTCAAATCAGAACTTTTGGTTCACCTCGGAAATGTTTTTTAATTTTTTTATTCAAAAATGATCTTTTTCGTTGAAAAATGTTGCTTAAAATTGTTTAAACACGTTTCATTTTTAATGAGACAAGGTTAATTGGGTAAATCTGGTATCTTTTATTAGACCAACTTAAATAGTTGGAAAAAATCTTCTTAGCAAGCTTTTGGGCACAAACACCCTTCATCAGCTGAAGAAACATCTGTATAAATGTTCATTTCTAGTAATGGAAAATTACCACTTGCAACTGCCCCCTTTCCCCTGCTCCTTGTGCTCTCTCCACACCAGGGTGAGCCTGGTCTGGGGAAAGTGCGAGCTGCTCCGGTCATCCCATTCCCAGGGGACTGAAGCAGCAGGGCAAAGCCCACTGGCCACAGCTCACACCAGAAACTGGTGTGAGAAGCGGGCAGGAGCTCCCTCTGCTCAAGTCCTGGGGCCCAGTGCACTGAACCCCAAGGCAAAGCCCCCAACCCTGGGACTCCACACACCTGGGACTCCAGTGTGAGAAGCAGGAAGCAGTTTTGCCTCACTCTTCTAGAGAGCGCCTCCATAAGCCCCATTCCTGATGTGGCCACCTTCTCCTTGAAGGCTTTTAAGTCTCAGCTCCCGCTGCTCAGCCAAGTGGCATGGAAGGCAAAGGGAAGCCAGCTGGACTGTGAAACAGGCTCAGGAGGCTTTCTCCAAGCCAAGCTACCAGCCACAGGCTTTTAAATTGCCATCCTTGCTGCCCAGCTAAGCAGTGGAGACGGGCAAGGGGAAGCAAAGGGAAACAGGTGGAGGGCAGTGCCACTCCCTGAGCACAACTCCCCATGCCCAGCAGCTGAGCAGAGCAGCTGAAGCAGGACACAATGCTCCTGTCAGCTTCTCAAACTCCAGTGAGAAGCAAGCAGAAAGCAGTTGGCAGCTGCTCCTCCCCTTCCCTCTTAGTCTATGCCTTCTCCAGACTGGGGTGACCTCAGCCTCTGGAAGGCACAGTAAGGATCCTTTCCCTCAGCTTCAATCCTCTTGGTCCCCAGGGACAGTTAAACTCAAGGAAAGTGTGCAGACATTCAATCTACAAAGAGAAAGTCTCCTGGGAATGATTTGTACCTGCCTGTTTCCAAGTTGTTTTTCTCCCAAACCAGGCATAAGAAAAAGCTCAAATATCTGCACATTTGATTTCTAACAGGACAAAAGCAATTCCCCCAGTAGAAACTGAACATCTATACATGGTCTAACTTGTACCCTTTATAATTCAAGGAGCAGTCAAAAATGCCCAAATCTTCTTTTTAATCAAGCAAGAGAATAATCATTTTCAAGAGTGATAATATAGATCTCCTTTTACAGTATGGCTTTAGTCTGAAAAATAACTGCCTAGAAATGGCATCTTCATACTCAGCACACCTTGCTTTTGGGATGAATAGAACCAAAATCACTACAGAAAAATGCCTAAACTGAATAACCTTAAACTGAATGCTAATTCAGGTTCCAAATGCAGAGCCACAAATATGATATTTTCTGGTAGTAATTTTTTTAAACTAGGACCTTTTCTGAAAGTGTACAGACCTTCTCTCATAAAAGATATAGCCTTTGATTTAATATTCTCCGTTAATTGCCTTGTCTTAGTCAGATATTCCAACACATAAATATTTGGAGCAAAGTTTATCATGTTCTGTTCACCACAGCCATAAGGCATCTTAATCAAAGACTCCAAACCATTGATAGAAGGCCCAAGGATATCACCTAAAAGATAAAATTAAAATTCAATGCTTATACATGTGCATATATGGCGATATCATTTTTAAAATCAGACTTTTCGATACTATAATATCCAGACACAATCCTTTTCAAATTTCAGTGCTTTTATTCTAATATTATAATTAAGCCAACATGAATATAAAGGCAGAGTCAACATACAAGCCAGCAACTTCATAGTGTTAAATATTGCTAGGAACATCTCTAAAGGACTACTATTGAGAAAGCTTCTTCCAAGGCCTCTGAAAGTCTGTTGAAGTAATCCTATCTGGGAAATGACGAAACTCATTTATAAGGGAAGCTGTAATGGCACATTGTAACTCCAAATCTTATATTGGAGGCTATGCAAGCTCAGCACAAATTGAAACACTCAACTTTATATTTACTGTCTGTGAAAGAGACAAGATTGCTTCCTGAAAGATAATGATGATATAAATAGGATAAAATAATTCTTACCAATAGCAGTGACTTGCACTCTTTCACTGCCACTTACTACATCAGAAGGAAAGTTGAAATGCAGAGTTTTTGATAGAGTTTTTGTATTATTCCCAGTCAAATCCAAGAGTACTGCCTGTGAGTAGGACTGTTCAAGGCCCTCAGCCTATCAATATAAACAAAAATAATTATTTTCATCTCCAGTATTTTATTTGTTGTGTTTAGGTTTTTTATCATGCTAATTCATAGTGTTGTATTCAAAAGACCTAAACCATTATGCTTCATACTATTTGCTAACACAGCAAAAAGTAGCATATTCACTCGTCTGAACTGATACATATTTATTTTTTGCTTAAAACCACAGACGTGCCTTTAGTAACTGTTCTATCAAGATGAGGTTTTAATAAGGAAAAATAATACATAGAGCCTGATCAAAAGTCTAGTGAAGTCAGAATCTTTTCACTGACCTCAATGGACTCTGGATAAGGTCCATTCAGCACAGTATTCTAAGAGAAAGGTTTCACATAATATGCAACACTATGGGCTTATCTATACAGAGAGGATTTAGTTCAAAGCAAGATGAATCTGCAAATACTTCAAGTGTGTGCATTTTCCATGAAAAATTCATCAGAAAACACACAAACTCAAAGCAGGGACCAGAACCCAGTTTCCCCTTTTACCATTAAGTGGGGGAATCATGCTCTCTCTTCCCCTCTTAATAATCCAATGGATGTTTCTTTCTGACAGGTTGAACAAATTCAGTTGGAAGGGTTTACCAAGTCCACACCTCAGAAAAGCCTGCAGTGGTTAGGATGCTCTCTCAGGATGTGAGAAATCCTTGAATGCAGTAATGAGAATTGAACTAGGGTCTCCTAGATCCTAGACCCAATCTGATATTGTATAAAAGAAGTACACCACCACCACCTCAACTTTCTAGTGTATGCCAAACTATGTACAGGGGAAGGCCTAGTAAGAGGGCCCTGACTGATCTTAGATGTGAAAAGGGTGCTGAGCTGCAATGCCCTAGAGCCGAGAGAAGCTGGTAAGTATAATGGCACCTTAGTTTTCAATATTAAAATTCTCCAAGCACTTTATTTTAAATAGATTCATGCCACTCCCACAATACAGAATTTTTCATGTTAAAGATCTGTTGACCTCAAGCCAAATGTTACAATTACAATTCACTTATTAAAGGTGTTTGTCAAAAAATTATTTGACACTGAGTGAATTATAAAGTACCAGTATCATCCCACACCTGGTCCCACAGCTCCCACTTCTGCCAATGGAATGTGTCATGTGATCAAGGATTTGTACACCCGAGTTCTATGGGGCTTTTCATTATTATTATTTTTAAAAGGAAATCTAAAACAATTTAAGGAAAGGACTCTTTAAAAAGAAAGCTTTCTCCTAAAATTCTGAAAAGCTCACAAGAGAAACATCTACTGATTTGCCTTTTTGAAACATTCTGAGTTGTTTTTTATAAAGCTTAGAATGAATCAAGTCATTAAATATTTACCTTCACTAAAACTTTCTGGAGAACAGCATCAGAAACAGTGGGTGACACTGCTGTCACTTTGATAGGAATCTCCCCCAGCTGTTTTGGTTTGATTGGGAAATTAACAGTCCTTCCATCTTCACTTGGTACTAACACAGACTGTTGGTTTCCTGTAGCATTTATTTCATTGGATGTTATAAGAATTTCAAAAGCATCACTGATATCCAGGGTCACTGTAACCTATGAAAATAAAATAAAATGTGCTATTTTAGCAACAGATGTTAATCCTAAAGGCTGTTGTTTTATAAGATGTAGATTTCTGACCGTGTATAAAAATATGCCTTGGTTTTTCCATGTCTTCAGTGAAGAAATAATAAAGACTTTGAGGAGATGTATTCAGAATTGCTTTTGGGAGCCTTGCAGTGTCTGGCGACGTTCCTGAATCACAGTATAAAAATATGGACAAAGAGGAAAGAGAGGGAACATGGAGCAAGTAGAAGGATGAAATAAGTAGAACAAAGGAGAATAGAAAGGAAGAAAGATCTTCAGGGAAAAACAGACTAGAAGCTAAAAATCAGAGGGAAGAGAAAGAAACTGTCAGGAGACAAATAACATAGTTGAGAAAAAAATAAGTGAAATATTAGAGCTTATCTCAATATGTGTTCACCAGCCTGAGCTCCATTTATTTAACTTAATGAGATCACTCAAGTGTTTCAGAGTAACTGCCATACAGTGACTGGAAAGGCTTAGGAACACTATGTATGCTGATTCAGATCCAATTCAATCCCATCTCCTACTTCTGACCAATACCACCGAAAGGAAACAAAAATAAATCAAGGTGTTTTTGACTGATTTGTGCAATGATTTTATCTTAGAAAATCAGATTTTTCTGATGACAGCAGCAAAAAAAATATGAGTGATAACCAGGTATATATATATGAACTGCCTCTATGAGAGCTACAAGAAGCAAGATTTGTCTGAGAGAATAATTTAATGGACAAACTCTATAGTTGAGAGAAATGTTAGACAAGCTCTCAGGCACAAAATACCCTTTCTTGGGTCTAGGAGGGACAAGGGTCAATACATACCAGAATGGTAGGGGAAAATGCCAACGAGAGATTTTACCTTGGTCTCTTCTTTCAAGTAATTGAAGATATTTATTTCCAAAATAAACTGTTCTCCTCTGGTAACAGAGTAAGGAAGGTTCAAGGAAATGAAAAAAGGCTGAAATGTTTCTAGCTGAAAAATAAAAAGAATATATACAACAGTGAACTCCTGCAGTCACCAATTAGCTAATACATTGGCTACAGTTCAAACTCAGACCTTCTAAGTAGACTTTATCACTGGCAACCTTGACTAGACAAGTGCATCATGTAATAAGATATAGATGGAGCTTGAGTGAAAGAAACTGTTAGCTGACAGAAGCCAATACATCCTTCCGAGGACTCTACAACATGCTGACATGGGAGCTGTGGGGTTCTTGGCAGTACTGACCATCAGACTGCTCTGTAATCTGCATACTTAAACATGGATTGAAGATCTAACTTTCGAAATGTGGGTTTGCTAGTTCTGAGTGTACCTGTCCTTTGGAATTCTGTAAAAGAAAGTTGCCAACTGTTTTGAAACCTAAGTAATGTATGATATAAGAATTTATTTCTTCATGGCCCTACATTTATGCCAAGGAGCATCTTCTCATTGACTTGTACATAGCAGAATAGGGCCTATCGGGAAAAACATACTGAAAAATAATGGGCCCTCCTAATTTTTTGTTTTACTGACTCTATGGATTTTAATTTGAACGTTCTATTTTTAAATATTCCCTGTGCATAAAAACCATGTTTCATTCCATAATTACATGTCTGAACTAAAGAAAAATCTCAACTATAGAAACCCACAGGTAGCAAGCAATTCACTTTTGCCTGTGGAGACATGCTTTTTGAAAAAAATCTCTGCCCTATTGAAATCAATGGCAAACATCAATTGATTTTACTGGGGTCAGGATTTCCTTGCCTCCCTCCCCCACAATGATTAAACATGCAGTACAGCCATCTGGCAAATAACAACTAGTGTGAAAATTTAAATGAAAAATACTGAGTTTTGTTTTCATCAAAGGTTTTCTTGTAATCACTTTAAGTTCTCCCCCAATAAAACACAGAAATGGATTCTTTTTCAATAGCGATGCCTGACATTTTTTGGCTTAAAATAAAAAAAAAAAAATGGGGAAAAAGGAAGATTTGAGGGGAAGGAAATTTCCACTTTCCATAAAAAAAATTTTTAACAGATAAATTTTACCAGTATTATCTTTAGAGAATAACAACATTCTGTAGGAAAAGTTCCATAAAAATAATATAACTAAGCTAACTCTCATTTGATAAATAATGTTAAAGTTCATGGCCCAGATTTATTTTCTCTATTTCATACAACAACCTTTATCTGCATTTCTATATATTCTTCTTGAGTGTGATTCACCTATGTGGAACTCTAAATATGAACTGAACAACAACCCAATGTTGTATATGTGCAGTTATGGCTTAAAGGATAACCTTGGCACGTGTTCCCCTTGCAAACTAACCAAATGCAAGGATGTGTGGCCAAGTATATAATTTCATATAATCTGAAATCAGTTTCACAGATTTCATAGACATTAGGGCTGGACGGGACCTTGGAAGATCATCAAGTCCAGCCCCCCGCCTGAAGGGCAGGAAGTCA
>NW_017728918.1:58408662-58436791 GCF_001723895.1 Crocodylus porosus | reverse complement strand
CTTGCATTTTTCAGTGTTAAACACCATCAGGTTCTCATCCACCCATTTGCTGAGCCTTTCCAGGTCAGCTTGGATTGCCCTCCTGTCTTCAGGTGCAAATGCTTTGCCCAAACTTTGGTGTCATCGGCAAACTTGGCCGCTAAAATTTCCTATGTTCTACCTCTGCCAAGTTAAGTGTAGAAAACAGCTGAAAGATGCAAGAGTAATGATCCTAATCTCTTAGGCCCCCTTTACACATGCGGTAAAAGTACAATTGGATGGGGCTGGACTCGATGATCCTTCAGGGTCCCTTCCGGCCCAAATGTCTATGAAATCTATGGATCTAATACATGATCCACACAATCGCACCACACATGCGTGGCAGGAGGCATGATTTTGAGATTGCACATTAGATCCAATCATGCCTTACTGCTGATCCTTGGCTCCCCTTGTACTGGCAAGAAGCAGGCTCTCACAGCTAGGAGCCCTCTTTGTTGAGGGGGCTCCCAGCTCCAGGGGTCATGTGCAGCTAGGACCAAGAATTCAGCCTCTGACAGGACTCTTGGTCCTGCACCTGACTGGGCTCTCAGTCCCAGGTGCACCACACATGCAGCCAGGACGGAGAGTCCCACACCTGTTGACAAAGCCAGGACCAAGAGCCCTGCCAGGTGCAGGACTCCAAGGTCTAGTTGCACATGTGGGCTCAGAAGATTCAAGCACCCTTGAGCCTTAGGGATCACACCAACTGTGGACTACGGTTTTCACACTGCGCATGGTGCACTCTTGTGGTTGGGAGCCCCATCAGCTGACACATGCAAATTAAACAATGTCTAGCCTAAACCTACTCTCAAACAACTTATGTCCATTATTCCTTGTTACTCTGGGAGGTGCTTGGGGGAACAGGGTCTCCCCCATTCCCCGCTGGTCCCCCCTGGTAAGTTTATAGACAGCCACCAGGTCTCCTCTGAGCCTTCTCTTTTGAAGGCTGAACAGGTTCAGGTCCTGTAGCCTCTCGTTGTAGGGTCTGCCCTGCTGTCCCTGGATCATGCGAGTGGCCCTCCTCTGGACCCTCTTGATGCTGGCCACGTCCCTCCTGAAGTGGGGCACCCAGAACTGGATGCAGTACTCCAGCTGTGGCCTCACCAGTCTCACACAGAGGGGGAGGATCACCTCCTTGGACCTGCTCATGATGCATTTGTGGATGCATGACAAGTTGCAGTTAGCCTTACTGACTGCGTCCTCACATTGGCGGCCCATGCTCATTTTGGAATCAGTAACAACTCCAAGATCCCTTTCTGTCACTGTGCTGACAAGAAGGGAGTTTCCCAGCCTATAGGTATGCTGCTGGTTCTTACTGCCCAAGTGCAGTACCCTGCACTTGTCAGTATTGAATCCCATCCTAGTCTCATTTACCCACCCCTGTAACCTGTCCAGGTCCAGTTGTATCCTGTCCCTAACTTCTAATGTGACCACCTCGCCCCACAGTCAGACTGATCACCATATTTGGGGTCAGGAAAGAATTTTACCCCATGGTCAGACTGATGTGGATTGAGAGGGTTTTTGCCTTCTTCTGTACTGCGGGATGTGTCCCTCTACCTCAGATCTCCTAAGACTATATTGACAACCTTTTATTAAAGCAGACCATTGGCTGCCATAGTTCCCATGCTTTACCTGTGGCAGGTTAGGGTGCTATGCCCGTCTTGTGTCAGGATTAATGGTAGTTTTATGTAGAGTTTGGATTATGGATTAGGAAGGTTTGGGTAGGGATTGTGCTGCCTCAAGCAGGGACTGAATTAGATGCCTTCTGGAGGTCCCTTCCAGCCCTACTTGTCTATGATTCTATGAAATCATTTGGGCCTAAATGTCTGAAGCTTCCTCTAAGTCTATTTTTGGTATCTAAATAAACGTGCACCAAGGATCCATCTTTTAAACACTTCCCCCATCATAAAGATGAAGGTCTGAAGGGCAGGGCAGGGTAACAGCTGCATGATTTCTCCCTCCTTGAGGACAATGTGAAGAAAATGTCATTTAACTAGCCCATAAACTTCTTCCTTGTCCAGGCCCCCTCCTTATAACTTCTCTTTGCATGCATTCTTCTACCCAAGAAAGCTTTTTGGAATGTCCAAGATAACTATGTTAGGATCTTGACATGGAAAGGATTCTCCATGCCCAGACTATTGGGGCACAATCAGTCCCTTCATTTGACTAATGCCACAAATTCTCAGGGCATAGGTTGTAGCCACGCTGATTTAAAGACATAGGCAGACAAGGTTCTTTGGGTAAATCTGGTACCTTTTATTAGACCAACCTGATATCAGATTTACCCAAAGAACCCCATCTACATAAATTCTCAGGAAGATAGATGCCCAGACAACTATCCTGAATGAGGCTGAAGTATCACAGTTATTTATGGATAAAGGCAAGGGAGGATATAAACAACTGCTTTTAAAGAGATTTTCCCATTGATTTCAATTGGGCCTTTATATAGAACTTGATTACCTTGGTAAGGAAAAAATGTCACGTGCAATCAGGTTGTAACTATCAGTGCTAATGGACATCTCCGAACTAAGTTGTGAGACTAGTGTAAACCAAAACTGCCTTATAATTTATTACCTCCACTGGAGCAGTCAGTATTCCAAGACCAAGGTTTTCAGACATTACAAAGGCACTGGCTACCCACGAAGTGATGGTATCAGGTACAGTTACTTCCATTGTGATGTCTTTGCTGGATCTAATAACAGGAAGATCACCACAATTTTAAAAGCAATAATTAATTTCTCATTTAAAAAAAGTATTTAAAATATGTCAGAAATATAGCTCAAACTCATAACAGGAAAGGGTTTTTTTATGTTTTTCATTTCTTGTCTCTTTTAAAAATGTGTTAGGGCACAAATGTAATAATCAAAATGAATTATATATAATTCAGTTTAAAATAATGCCTTCTTCCATATCCTGTAAAAATACTCTTTACTCACTGGCTGTTTTCCTAAACCTCCAGACACTGTTGTCTGGATGATTACAATAAATACAGTGTATTGAAACTTAGATTGTGCTGCCAATTAGGCAACATATGATGATTTTGGGGTTAAGACTTTGGACAAATGCACAGTAGAATGTGATTTACTTTCTGGGCCTACCACAGATTTATTGCGTTGTAAGAGAAAAGTCACTCACTGTCTCTGTATCTCAGTTTCTGCACAGGGACATTTATATAGATTATAACCCATTCATGCAGGGATACTCTCTTAAAATGCATTTGGATAATGCAGGTCTTGGTGGGCTTTCACAGTCTTAGCTGTGGCCTCTAGATGGTACTGCAATATAACTAATTTTTATAACTCATTTTTATCTAGAACTCCTCTTCGGCATTCCATGCAAAACACTGTCTAAAATGTAGCAGAAGAAAAGTACAAATATATGCCCAAAGTCCACTTTAATATGTGTAACTATAACTCAATTTTCTTCAAAGGTTTTACCTAGTGTTAGAGTCAATCCAAAGCCAAGTCTCTGGAAAATACATCCTTACACGTGGATAACTGGGAGGAGACGGTCTTACTGGAAAATGTGTCTCTGTGTCAGAATCCATGAAGGTTAATATGTCATCATCTACAAAATGAAAATGAGTATCCAACAGTAGAAAATTCTACATAGCAAAAAACAACCAAATTAGCATTGTTTGGTGGGTGTATAATTATTTAGAATTTTGCAATATACTTGGTAACAGTATTACAAAATAGCATAAACTAATTTTAGACTACTGCACTGTTATTTTTACTTCAAAAGCAATTTTAAGATCTTTATGATTTTTTTAGAAATAATCATACTCACCATATGATTCTATGGAGGTCAGAGGCTGATGAGTCAGTGACATTTAAAACTGAGGCAAGTTGCAAATGTCTCACAAACTAAGGCCCTTAATGGACTTTGAGATGCCAAGATATCAGCAGAGAGAAAAAATTTCAAAATAGTCCAAATCGTATTTCCAAAAGAACCCAAATCAGTTGGAAGCCTTAGTCCCAATTAAAGCCAATTGATTTAAGCCCCTTTGCAACTTGTATCACATCTTTCTATCAATATGTCTCAAAACATTGTAGGGTTTAATCTTTAAAGCCTTATTCATGAGAGCAGCCGACAGGCATGAAGTCTATAGGACTTTTTACAAAGATTAGGGCTACTAGTGTGAGCAGGACCACACTCTTAAGATCTAATCTTGAGCCTCAAGTCAGACATAACTAGCCAGTCAAAGTAAAAAAAATCCTTCTGTGCAGGCTGCAAGAGGGATGTAGAGCAGGGGTGGGCAAAACGGCAGATCCAGCCAGCAGCTGGACTCCATTTCCCAGCATGCCCTGCCCACGTTGCTGCAGCCAGTTTCCATGGAGACTCCAGCAGCAGAAGCACCATGACAGGGTTGGCCCATGATTTCCGGGCCCAGGCCCATGATTTCCATGAGACCAGGCCCAGCAGCACTGGCAGGGCGTGTGGCAGGGTGGGGAGCTGCTCCGGGGCTGGGATCTTGCGGTGGTCACAACATGGTATGGAGCCAGGGCTAAGCCACAATCTGCTACCTGCATGGTCCTGCCTGGGGCGTGCGGGCAGCAAATTGTAGTTCTGCCCTGACTCCAGACTACATTGTCACCACAAGATCCTGGTCCCAGAACCACTCCCTGTCCAGCCGTGGGCCCTGCCAGCACTGCTGGAGCCACTCTCCATGGAAACCCTGGCCCTGCACTGTCACGGCTCTGCTGCACCTGGGGTCTTCATGGAAACCAGCTACAGTGACATGGGCAGGGCTTTCTGGGAAATGGAGTACACCACGGGCCTGATCCAGCCCACAGCCCAGACTTTGCCTAGCGAGACTGTAGAGACTTCTTCTGTCTCTATAAAATACGCTTATGCACTCACACTTACACATTAGATGGATGACAGGATGCTTTCTTCACTGAGCTCACAAAGACTGAGACCTGCCTTCAGTGCATCCTATTATATTTAACTAAATCACAGTAGTTCCAAAGTGGAGACCTGCTCCAACTATACGAGAAGGGATAAATTTGGAATATGTATTTTAGAAATTTGTCTTCAAGCTCAAATCAGTCTTTTGGCACCTCCACCAATAATGACATACTTGCAGTTATTCAGCTACGTACTACAAAGATAAAAATATATTCTGTAAGCCGAACTCACCTTAAATTCACAGGGTTAAATATAACCCTACAGATTTTTAAGGAGTTATTTTGTGTTTGCCCTGGCGTAACTAACCAGAACTTGGCCTCCTTTGCTTATCTTTAACTCTCCAAATGTTAAAGACTGCAGTGGTTTGGTTATGTCTGTGTATACAACTTACAGAGAAAAGGATCCTCATCTTCAGCAAGGTTTGCATCAGTTAATACCCAGAGGTTGCATTTCTAAATAAAATATGTAAAACGTATTTCAGTCCAGGGCACATGCAATGCTTGTCTATTTTCTCTTTCATATATTAAGAAAATGAAAGTCCATTTTAACAAATTTCCTACACAAGCTTAGCCAGAATTGTACATAACCCAACATGTTTTCTAAATAAGAATCTTTTCAGCACTATTAGATACTGGTTTGGGCACAATTTTTTATCTTTATGGGGGAAAAAAAATCACGTAGTCTTCAATATCCATAACAGATTGTCATGCATTTCATATGCTTTTGTTCCAAGATTTGTACATGATTAACATATTCAGTATTGCCCACTAAAATTCTATGACTACTTTAATTTTTAGAGTTTTATAAAATATTTCTTAATTCCCCCCAAGCTGATGCTCTCTTGATAAAGACAATATTAACTACAGAACAGCACACTGTCTCAGACTTTATTGGAGGTGTTGATTTCATTTTCTTTCAGCAGGCAATCTACAAATAAATAAGAAAAACCCTCAGTCTCTAAATTTAAGTTTTACCTGAAAGACACGGAAGGGACTTCTAACTGAGGCAAAGAATTGCTTTGTGTTGTACAAATGTAATTCATGGAGCACCTAAGAAAACAAAAATGAAATAATCCAAATGATGACTAATCCAAACTGTTTCCAATTCTTTAAATTAAATATATTTCACGGGGTGATAATTTTTAGAGTTATACCTCAGGCAAAACCTCTCTGTTCTCCAGATAAAGAGAAAAGGAAAATCAGAAATCATGTATGAATGCAGTAAGGCAAAAATGTGTTAAAAACAAATGAAATAGGGTAGAATTTTTATGAGAGTCTGACTTTCATGGTAATTAGGCCACCAAGCTATTTAGACATTTTGGAAAATTTTACCCATCATCAACTGTTTCTTCTACTTACACACTTGGAGATGCTGAAAGTAAAAGGAATGCATGAAGAACTACAATTTTTTCCCATCTTCAAAAATAACAAACTTTAATGTTATTATTTAGTGTATTATTTAATTATTCATTTTAAAGAACCCAAAGTTCAGGAAGAGCTTTTCCATCTGCCTGCTTTTCCTAAAGGAAAAAAGGGAGCTGAGTGAAAACTGAGCATTTCTTGGATGAAGTTCAAATGCTCTGGAAAAAGATGAACAGCTGAGTAGAATATTAATCCTCTAGCATACCTAAGAAATGAAAACCCCATAGTACAGAACAAGCTTAATTACAAATAAGGGGTCTCATCTTACAAATACTATACACAGAAGCAAAGACATTGACAGATTACTCATGAGTAAGAGATGGTCACATATGTTAAGAATGTTCCATTTATTAGTATGTCAGACATGCTACTTATACTCAGAAGCATAACTGGGCAGTTTTGTGCTTAGTGACAGTGGCATACAGAGCAGTGGCCATTGCTGGGCTATCAGTGGTGACTGGAAAAGTAGTGGTGGCTGCTATTTTTTTGCCCCCTCCCCTTAAGTCACTGCCCATAGCTGACACTCCAGTTATCCCCGCTTAGTTACACTACTGTTTATATTACATAAAAACTGTCCCCTTTCCATAATCTTGTCTTATAGAAACACAGTATACACAAAGCTCCTTCTTCTTCATTTACTTACAGCATCTTCTGTAATATCAGCCTTTTCTCCTAACAACTTTGCACTTTTGTCAACAACTGAAAGTCCAACTACAGATCTGGATTCAGTTGCATTGATTCTCAGGGATACTCTCTCAGATGGACTGACCTTATCTTTACTCCAAGATATTGTGATCTGAAAAAAAGAAGGAAGAGATTGGTTTCAATTACACAGTATTATCAGGGGTCAGCTAATGATTCTCTCTCTCTCTCAGTAGCTCCTTAGCTTAATTAGTAGTTGAGAATATGGGTTTGCAGGACAGTCTTGGGTCTATAGGAAGTAAGGGCCATCCCTCAGAGGCACCCTAGGATGACTGCTACTTTGGCCAATACTGACAATGGAACTGGGGATATACTGGAATTCTATGACTCAGAACTAAAAAGATGAGGATCTAAACTATCAGCTTCTCAAAATGGGAGCAGTAAAAACCTTTCATGACCTCATCCCCCCTCCTTTGTAGAGACATGAGTGTGTAACACATACTGGCCCATGGGTTACACTTCCAGCCTGCAGAACAGGGTCGTAAGAGGCCCTTCCACAGGCATCCCGGAACTTCCCTAGTAATGAAGAAGTTTTACCACGTGTAAACAGGTGGGAAAGGGCCTGGGGAAGGTGGAAGCCACAAGTCAATATACATCCAGGATGTCTTCCTACATCAGGAGTGGGCAAAATGCGGTCCGTGGGCCAGATGAGGCCCACCAAGCCATTCCATCTGGTCCACAGGACCCCTAAAAACTTTAGAAAATTAATATTTTTCTGCCCCTGGCTGCCTGTCATGCAGCTCTTGATGGCTTGCCAAAACTCAGTAAGCAGCCCTCTGCCCAAAATAACTGCCCGCACCTGTCCTACATGAAGAGAAGAGTTCCTTCTAGGCATTTCCAATGCATCCCATCCTGGCTGTGATAGATGCCAGTTCAGACCTCCTGTTTTAGATTAATAATTTTCCATTTTCTTCATCAGAGAACCATATTTGATTATAAATTCATGTTGTAAAATTGAATTTAAAGAAAAAAATCAGGCAGATCTTCACTGCACTGAACGGTGTGAAAAGTGTGAACCAGTAGCAAACGTGACACTCGTAGCTAAAATAAATGTTATTAGTGCAAGTTAGTTTACTGTAAACAAACTGTTCTCCCTGGCACAAGCCCTGCAACTTACAAGGCTCACAACAGGAGCAGTGTTTTCCCCACTGCCCCTGCTGCAAGCCCCACGCTTCACAAGGCTCGCAGTGGTGGCAGCATTTTTCCCACAGCCCCCAATGTAAGCCCTGAAGCTGACAAGGGCTTGCAGTGCAGACAGCACCAGGAATACTGCCCTAGTGCAAGCCCCATCAACTGTGGGGCTCACAGCCATGGAAGCTGGAGCACAGAGAGCCCAAGATCATGATCCCAGGCACCCCCTGCACCAGCAATAAGGCGCAAGGGGAACTAATACATGTTCCCACTACGGCACCTCATGCTATGCACGAGGCAGGATGTGCAATTGTGTGGATTATGCATTAGACCCAACTGCACCTTTATCTACACACGCAGAGGGGCCCTGAGTAAGAAACAAAGAAAAGTAGAGGAGCACCAATATATCAGTCCGATAACAGATCAGCACCAACATAAAGAAAATTGCCTGTATTGGAAATTGGCCTGACGTGGCCAATAAATGCCTGTGCACGTGTGCAGCGCAGCACATAGTTGCTAAGGAGCACAGCCCGGCAGTGTGGAGAGCTGCACGCAGCTAGTAAGTCTGTTGTGGTTGAAGGGGAGAGGGGAGGGAAGAGCCATAGGGGGAGTAGATCAATGTCCCCCCACAGTGAGGCAGGGAGTGGCACAGGGGCTGGGGCAGGTGCTTCCCAGCTAGGGTGGGGCAGGCACAGGATGGAGCCACAGCTTATTCAAGGGGCCCGGGGTGGCTCCTGCCACTGCGCACACCCTGGGAGGACATGAGGGTGGGGGTCTGTGCCCCCGGATCTGTGCAGGATGGGGGGAGCTGCAGCTGCAGACTGGGGCCGGGACTGTGCCAAGCTCTTCCTGGCGCATGGGGGCCACACTCAGGGCTGCGCTCCTGGCACATGGGGGCTGGGCCAGGTTGCAATTGGGGTGGGCAGAGGTGGAGGCACTGGAAGGGGCGGTCACGGCAAAATTGGGATGGTTGCAGACCACTCCCCCATAACCACCGTCCCAGCGCAGCACAGCCCCGCCCCAACCCCCGCCCTCCCCCTGACATGCCAGGAAGAAGAACCCAGTGCAGCTCTGACCCCAGCCCACAGCTGCAGCCCAACTACCCAGATCCAGGGACACACCCCTCATGCTGTCCTGGGGTGCACACAGCAATGGAAATCACCCCCTACCCTGCAGCCCCCAGACAAGCCACAGCTCCATTCTGTGCCCTGCCCTACCCCAGCTCAGCAGCACCTGCCCTAGCCCCTGCCCCACTCTCTCCTTCACCACAGGGGCCTTGATCTGCCCCTCCCACACCCCTTTCCTCCCCGTCCAAGGCTTACCAGCCGCACACAGCTATATTGGAAATCATATCCGTGTTGGCCAATATGCCTCCTTAAAAGCTGACTATCGGTATCAGCTCCCAAAATCTCTATCAGTGCAGCCCTAGAAAAATATTACGCCAAATTCAAGCTTAATATCCTACCTTGTTTTCAAAAACAGGTTGAACAGGAATAACCAGAACATCATTTACCACGTCTCCAGTCTCTGTAGTATAGAAAATAACTATACATGCCAAAGGAGCCCAAGAATTTTCTGCTGTTAAAGTGAAGGTTGTTGTAACTTTTTTGCCAAAAGCCACAATTTGTTCCTTAGATACCACCTAAAGTGGAAAATAAAACATCCAAGTCATTTCAAGCTACTGTGTTACCATCACAAACTAATGCAAGTAACCAGAGAATCAGTGAACAATGACCTTCAACAGAAAATATATGAACCTGTTCCCTTTTAGAGAAGGCCTGAAGAGGTGGTTTATCTGTTGTGTGAGGTGTGGTATGGAAGAATTATGAATATACTTACATTCATAACTTGTCTACCCATTTAATCATGGAAATGTTGTGAACAAGTATAGAAATAGCACAAGAATAATATGATAATAAAGATATTGTGGGGGACACAAAAACATGGTAATATGGAACACACTTCCTGGATTCTGAAATATATTCCTCCCAAGCAAGTACATCAAACAGTCCATTAATAAATTAATCCAGTTCTATTTAAAATCTGCTTTGGTGCTTGGCCACAATGCTTTGGTTGGAAAGCTGTTCCAGAACCTCATTCCTCCGATCATTAGAAACCTTCTGCTGTTCAATCTAAAATTATTCACAAGCACGTTATAACTATTCGTTCTTGTACAACATTGTTCTTCAGCTCAAAAAACTCTATTGTTCCCTCTGGTACTTATGCTTCACATGTATTTACAGGCAGAGAAAAAGCAATTGAAATCTAACTGAAAAGGGAAATAATTTTAATCAGATAGTTTAAAATTTAGAGGGGCTTTCTCTGTTACAGCTTTTACCATTTTTTTTTCAAATTTTGAGACAACTGCTGAATTCTTTCACCTATTTTTGATCAGCAATTTTAACACTAATTTAACTCAAGGAAGCTGCCTATTAAAAGTTAGAGAAGTAAATCTGTTTTTATTAATAATTCAAAATCATTTTTCATTTAAAAGCTAAAAAAAACTCACCACATACATACTTCAGGCCCTCAAATCCATCATTTCATAAAGACTACACCTGACATTTCTGTTATTCTTCAAGTAAAAAATAAAATCCAAGGTGAACTACCATACACTTTAAACCTTTTTTTAATTCACTTTCAGGACTTTTGATATATAGGGGGTGCAGTGTGGGCAGGAGGTTAAGGACTCCTGCACTATGGTAAGCATCTTGTTAACAGTGTTCCAGCCTAACTTGTGTTGCGATATTGGGAGGGGATCCAACCACTCTTGCCACTTTGCCTGAGGCTCATTGGTGAGAGCTAATTCTGTTCCCATGGTTCCACTTCATTGACAAATCAGCTAGCCTGATATACTGCTTCCTTTGAAATAATGTCAAAACTGTCTTCAGTGCACATTCCAAAAGAGCTCTGAGAGGCATTCTTGTTGGGACAGTCGGTGGTAGTTTCTCTGAACAAATGTGCTGTAAGGATTCTTTTCTTTTTACTTATTGCAAGAATTACACATCTCTGAAATACTCAACAACACTGCTTTACTCATCTAAGTTAATTGATCACATGTGAAAAAATAGTAACTTACCATATAATTGAACTCCTTTATTGGCATATTGCTTGCAATACTCAGCTCAAAAGGTGTTCCAGCCTAGAGAAAGAGCATAATTATATGGATAAGAATGCCCATGATGAATAATTTACTGAAATATTTTATTGTTAAATTCAATCTAATTTGAATAACTATTACCTTTACATCCTGTCCTGGGCTTTTGATCTGGAGGTAAGTCTTGCTGGGGGCATTAAATACATCATCAACTGTTATACTAGTTTCACCATCAAGAAAACTAGCCTGCAAGACAAGATCCAAAAGTCTATAGGTAGAATTATAAAATCTAGTTAAAGCTCATTTATATGCTAGTATTAAAAGTGAGACATAAAAATGTACAAATAATAAATTCTACACAAACAATGTTCATCATAGTAATGATGACCAGATTATCAAAGCAAAAATAAGTGCATGTAATATGAGATGGAGATGGATACACAGTGAAGACTTTTGTAGAAAAGTGCATTTGGAACCAGCTTAGCAGGTTCAAGAAAAAATTAAAAGGTACCTGTTCTCTTTCTGCAGCAGCTACGCAGAGCTAGAATCATCTCAAAGAAGTTTATTAAGAATGGGAAGTGTCTTTTTTGAAAAGCCATGCTGGGAAATTCTTATTTTCCTGGGCCCTTCTTAATGTGGTGGAAAAGTGACAGCATGAGATTGGCTTTGCACTGCTTTGGTCTCTGAGGCAAAGAAATGCTGTCATTTCCTTCAATCACAAACCCTAACCAGACACTTTGCAAGGGGTCTCCTAGACCTGCACATAGCACCATTTTCTCCAGAACTGAAAGGACTCAAAGGAAATGCCCTTAATAAATGACATCTTGTTTTCAGGGATACATAGGTACCGTTCACACAGCACTCAGGGGCATCTTTACATATGCTATGGAAGGGAGGGGAGTGCTTTAATTAGAGCAGCTCCCAAGAGCTGCTTTAATTAAAGCACCCACAGCATCTTGTGGATTCAGTGTCCTGATTCAGGGCAGGGATGCTTTAACTAAAGCTTGTTCAATGAGCTTTAGTTAAAGTGCTCCCCACCATCATTTTGAAGTGTGGGGACACTGAACACACGTGACGTGGAGGCTGCTGGAGGACGCTAATTAGCATACTCCAACAGACTCAATTAATCAAGTCTGCTCTGATGCACTGTAATTACAACACGTCAGACCAGCATCCCATGATTCATACATCACTTAAAGGAATAATTAACGAGGAGTTGAGGGCTGACTCGTTTTCAGAGATTTTTAACACTGTCCATATCAATCGTCACAGAAGCAGGATAATGCACGTTTGACAAGCCACGTCATTCACATTGTTTTCATTTTGTTGGCTTAGTGCGCTGAGATATCACAAACCAAACAGTACCTTCATTTGTAGACTTCTTGCAGTAGCCAGAATTGGAATTTCAATCTGAACAATTCCTGTTTCTGGGACACTGTAACTTAGGGAATGAACTGATTCATTTCCCTGCTGCGCAACTTCATTTTCACTTAGAGAAAACAAAGATCGGTGAGAAACTGAGTCTGACTGTTCCGCAGTGATGGTGACATAATTTTGTCTGTCTTCAGCTGTTAGAGGACTGTTGTCAGAATGCATTACTTTCAGCTAAAAAAAAACGAAACAGAAAAAAAAGGTCCATCAGGCAGCCCAAAATAAAACTCCGTGACTCAAAGTGCAACAACATATTCATTTTTATGACACTATTATATTTCTGAAACAACTCTCCTCCAACTTCTAACGTATCGATGTATTTCTAAACTCTTCGTAACTTTGTAAGTAGGCAAGCTAAATTCCAAACCTGACACTTCACATATTGCCTTTGACTGTTAAATGATGATACAGAACAGGCGCGCTAGGAAACCTTGCCCTTTTCACCTCAAGGCACTACCAGTGTTTCAGTGATGATGCCTTGCAACATGTGAAGATTCAGCGTATGTCTTAAATCATTTACTTTTTCATGTCATTCCCACTTCACAGCAGAAATAAGAGATAGTTCTATGCTGACATCATGTGTAAGATAAGCAAAGCTAATACAGTACATTCTGTTTAAGTGAATGACCCTGGCATTAAAAAAAACAAATTGTTCTTTACCTGATATATACAATTATACAAATACAATGTGCACAAATGTAATTAACTATAGGAACAGCCTGTACTGAGCTTTCTGCTCCTCATTAAAATTTGTTACTGTGTTTCTCAGGGTCTCTTATATTTCTAATAACAGTCTTAAAATTGATAGGAGCAGATCTAGAACCCGCCCTGAAGTTGACAGTTTTTATGTAGATAAAGGGCATGCCATTACATTACATAATAGACAAGAGTTCCTATTTATTTAAGCAGTGTATGCACTTATGCACTTAACCATATGCAGATAACCAGGGACCCTGGTTTTTGCTGATAAAAAAATACCCTAGTTTTGGATTAAAAAAATAACCCCAAATCCACATTTTCCCATGATTAAAATAAAACACCATATATAGTGGTGTTTTATTTTAATCATGGGAAAATGTGGATTTGGAGTGGGGGGAGTTCATTCAAAAATTGGGATTTAATTTTTTTAATCAGAGAAAACCAGGATCCCTACAGATAACCAATGTTCATTATAATGTAAGAAATAAGTAAAAACTGGGACTAGTCAAGATAACAGAAACTTGGTGGGATAATTCAACTGATGAAAATATTGACATAGACTAATATATAGCATGTCTAGGGCGGTCAGGCGGGGGGAGAAGGAAGAGGTGTTACTCCGTATATTAAAGCTATATATACTTATTCTGAGGTACACAATGAAGTAGGAGTGTCTGGGTTAAGGTAAAACGGGAAAACTGCAAAGGTGAAGGCATGGCAGTTGCGAACTGTAGACCACAAAACCAGCGTACAAATCACAGGACTTGGTGCTTGTAGAGTATTTTAATTACAGTGATACCAGCTGAAAGATAATATAGCAGTATGCAGACTGTCTTGGAAGCTGTTGGATTTTCATGGGGACAACTTTTTCTTACAGATGGTGCAGAAACCAACGATGGAAGGAGGATCTTCTCAATTTTCTCCTTACCAGTAGAGAAGAATTGGTTTATTGTGAACAATGCATGTCTAACCAACCTGATTTCCATCTATAACAGGTTAAAGCCCTTGTGGATGGGGCTGAGCAGTGCATCTCATTCAGCAGAGTGCATCCAATACAGCTGATTCCATCTCACACAACATTCTTAGAGGCAATAAGAGGAAATATGGTGAAACATGATAACAGGCATCCTGGGGGGATAATCATGCTCAAAGAGCAGTCATCAACTGCTTAATGTCAAATTGAAAGTGGGTATTAAGTAGGGTTCCCCAATGTCTGTCTAGGAACCAATAATGAAATTAAAGAAAAACCAAATCAGGGCTCGTGAACAACCTGGATACCTAAATTGGAGACTCTTTTTAGTTATAAACATTACAGCGCAAAGATTTCAATCAACCAAAGATAATTTACTTTAAAAAAAAAAAACTGAAGTGAAAATAAAAAAAAATGGATTATATACATTTGTAAATCCCCTAACCTAACCTTTTAAGGAAAAGCACAGAAACAACTCTGACATCTTTGTATTCACATGAATAAACCACAATTAAATGGGAGAACTTACAGTAGCTATAAAGTTCAGAGAAGGTTTTAGAACTTTAGGATAGTCAGAAAATGCAATGATGTAGTCACTCCGCTTTGGAAATACAGTGGTGCTTGAATTTTGGGAGATTCCTGTTGGAAAACCATGCGTAGAAGAAACTATTACTATTTATTAGAAAAAAAATATTTTAAACAAGTTCTCTCTGATCCTCTTCATGCTCTAGGTAATCATATTTTTATGGTCATTCCAGCAGCCCAATTCATTTCGTTGCCACCATCCTGTCCACCGAGTGTTAGTATACAGGTATCCTTCCCCTTAGCAGTAGATGCACAACACTGAACAGTGCTTCCATGGATCCATCCCACATCTTTGCCATGGACCCAAACAGGATGTCAGATGCATGCTCCTTAATTCCTCCAATGATTCAAACGATATAGTTATGTAAGAGGATAACACCAATAAAAATACTTCGCCTTCAACATATGATCCTGCTTTAGTGCTTTTTAAGCTCCGTAATAAGCTGTTACATTACAGCTCAGTATTTGGTTTCTACAGAAAGGCATCATGGCTAGGTACAGACATTCAAAAAGCCTGAGGTGAAATTGATCTAAGTTTCGTGGTTTTATGTCATCAGCGTAGTTTAGATCAGTAGCAAACAGAGCAGAACACACAGCATGTTTACATGTCACCTTTTAGAAGTACTAAAACACAACACAGTATGGGTGTTTACTGTGCTGTGCTCATAGCACATGGTTTAAATTTTGCCGCTACGTCATCATACTGGCTCACTAACCAGGGAGCATGCCACTATGGCAACGTAGCTGGCAATCATGTGTGGACCCACGTGATCACTGTGTCACCATAGCATGCCATACGGCAACATAGCACATCCCTACATCACAATAGGACAATGTGTAGACACACCTATACGTTCGGCCTTTAGTTGTGGGGGGGGGGGGAAAGAGGGGAGGTGAATCTTAGGCCAGGTTCTGCCATTTTTAAACCAGTCTGCGCATGCTGAAATTCTGTTCTGTTACAGGTATAGACCAGTTTACAATCACTTATACTGGTAAAAATGTAAATTTCTATACCTAGTTCTTATATTAAATAACATACCTGTCAATGATTCAGTAACTATAGCAGTAATCTCTACTGGTCCTCCATCCATGAAGTCACTTCCATACCACTGATTTTGATTAGTTAAATTTTGCATCTCCAGGTAGCTAAAAGTGAAGTTCACAGATCCATTTATCTGCAACAAAGAAAATAAGGTCTTAATTTGTTTCTTCATTTCCCCCCCATTCAAAGCACCTAAAATCAGAACAGCTTTTTATTCCTTATCAATTATTTCTGGTTAAAGTGTAAAGTTCAGTACAAAATTATAATTATAGAATATCAACACTAGAGGTTCTTGTTTTTCATAAGCATTCTTTTCAACAACAGTTACAGTAAAATCCTAGCAACATTTTATAATGGTGTTATTATGATTAACCATTATATATTTACTGTGATAACGTTTGTTCATGATATTTCACTTAGAAATACAGCAGTCTGATGCCTTGCATAAAACATTTACAATTGAAAGATATGATTCCACAAAAGGCCATAGTTAATCCACCATGGCTTGAAGCCTTTAAATCAAGACTGAATTTCTTTCTGGAAGGTATGCTCAAGATCAGGCTCAGAGTTGATGCATAAATTACTAGGTGAAATATTCAGGTTTGCATTATACAAAAGGTCAGGTAAATCAGCACAACAGTCCCTTCTGGCCCTACAGATTTAAAATCTATAAATCTATCACACTAGGAACCTGTCAACCAAAAACTCACCTCCATTGTTTGTGTGATATTTCGCTGGTTTCTCCAATAGAGGAGAAGAGAACAAATGACTGTTACAGTTCCTTTCACTGGTTTTCCATAAGTATACCTGGAAGGAACATGCAAGCACACTTAGAGCAAGCATTATCACCCAATGGGTTTGGAGTTCTTAAGGATTCATGACAAAAAAGTAAACCAAAATTTTACCCCCCCTTAAATTATATAAACATCTAGAACATGCACCACTTGAAAAGAGATGACTTTTTAAGCTGCAATCGATTTATTCTCAGTAAGAGGATGAATTTGTAAATCATGGCAGAGAGGTGAACACAGAATTGGAAAATGCTGTCCTTTCCCCCCCTCAACCACATGGAAGACCTATTATAAAACAATGCTTATCTATGCCAAGTACCTGTATAATGTAGAACAAATTAAGCAGATTAAACTACACTGGGAACATGTCTACATGTGCTCCCTCTTGGGAGCAGCCCAATACAGAGCAGTTCCTACCCTGTTCTGGCCTGCTGCAGGCTCCCCAGAGGTGCTAGCACAGGGGTTGACAAGGAGAACAGGAGCTCATCCCAATGCACACTGGGCCAGGAGAGCTCTGCCAGCTGCAGTGGCAGCTATCTCCTACCCCTGTGTACATTGGGAGGGGGTCCTGCATACAAGCTAGTCAGGCAAACTGAGGTATGCAACATTACTAAAGTCTGTCATACTTCCATGGATTAGCAACAACAAAATGGAGCTGGGCAAAAATTTTTGCCAAAAATTAAATGCGCTAAAATTCACCTTGAGAAGTGCCTAAACTATTCCCAAATTCTGGTTGAGTTTGGTAAATAGTATGAGAAAAGGGGATATGGAATATTACATAAAAGTTGGATAATTTTATGTTGATGCTTTTGAAATAAAACATCTTGACTTTTCCTTTCAAAATAGTATTCGTTTCAAATTAACAAACTTTTATAAGAAATGATGACAAAGGATTGAATCAGGCAAAATTAATTAATTAATTAAGGTTCCTCCCTGATCAATTATAGCTTCATTTTTTAAAAAATCCAATACAAAATGTTTCAAATAAGATGCAGCTCAATAAGAATATTATTGACTATAAACTGCTCCATGCCATCTTAAGTTTAAAAGTCTGTCATTTTATAAAAGCAGATATTAAATGTCTTTAGTCATGTACCATCAACCACGTGAAACACACACTGTGCTTAATAGCTAAACTGGCACTTGAAGGAAACAATGACTTGATATTTTTATGTCCACATTTTGATTTATAATATCTACTTTATGATTTATTAAGACACATATCAATTGTGAGAGAAACATGTATATTTATGATTTACTTACTTCGCTGTGACAGTACCCGCTAAATCAGCACCTTTTGAAGAATATAATGATGCTTTTAGAGTAACTTCAAATTTTGGCAACACTAAAAAAAATTCAAATGGAAAATTTAAATAATATTAAGAGGAAAGTATTAAATTCAAACTCAGAAGAGAAAGTATCACCGACAAATATTTCTCTATAATACAGAGTATATTTCTATGGCTTCCTAAAGACAAATCTTTTGAACTAAAACTGGTATGAATTAAAGGCTCAGACCTATGATTTAAATAGATTTCCAAGAGGATACAGAGGTCTGTCTGTACAGACTGGGACCCAACATATCACTGCTTTTTTCTCCTCAAGTCATATCAAGAGAGATGAAATCGGTTAACCTAGTGATTCCACACTGCTATCAGTGAATTTAAAAGACCATAGAGGTGATACAGTTTAATTCACTTGTGTTCAGTTCACACAGATGATCATTCAGAATTGAAAAGGAATGTTCCCTTGAAGCATATGATCAGGCATATTTGGAGTTTCTGCCTTTCTCCACAGTGGAAAGTGGGAATCATCCATTCAGATGCTCAGGAAACATCCCATACAAGCCATACCCCATAGTAGCTACTGGTTATGAACAAACAAACTCAAATCCTTCCCATCTCCTGCAATTATTCTCAATATCACATACTTAGAAATAAACAAAATAAAATTTACAAAATGAGTTTCCTAAATAGCCTTCTATCTTCCAAATCTCGTGCTGGGAATGGGTTCTCTCGCACCCATTTACACAAATACAACTCTATTAACTTCAAAGTAGTTTCTCTTAATTTACATAAAAGAATCTTTTTTATGTAACCATAAACTACATAAAAGGGTCTTCTTCACTGAAGTCACTTTAAATCTACAGTTGTATTATTATGCACACTTTAAAAAAAGACACCCATCACTGTAATAGCTGAGTCTCAATATCCTCTCAACATGTAACCTTCCTACTGCCAGAAATAAGATTATTTTCTGCATCTAAAAACACACAGTCAACACTTACCATATTCTACCACAGTAAATCTTTGATAATAAGTTTGACCCTATAAAAAACAAATACAAGAAGGTATGTAAACTGTGGTTAGATTATTTGGTTCAGTACATCTACTCTGGGCCTAGTCGCACATTCATTCAAGAAAACCGATTCAAGAGTTTGGGCAACCCCATTAAGTTATATTTGTTGAAAAAATGTCATTTTAAATACTGAGAAAACCAACTACCAATATTGTACTATAATGTCTATGAAGACAAACATTATTTACTCAATTGCAGTTTCACCATGACCAGGTACAGACATTACACTTTTACTGGTATAAGTAAGTAAGTATAAGTAATCAGAAACCAGTCTATACACCATAACAGAACATAAGTTCAGCACACAAAACCATTATATACCTATAACAGAATAGAAGTGTGGTGCACACAGACTGGCTTTAAAACAGTGAAACACAATCTAAGATTTGTCCCTCACCAAAGAGCAAATGAGTGTTGTGTTCGCTACTGATCTAAACTATGCTGGTTACAGAAAATCAAGGAATTTAGATTCCACCTCCACCTCCTGAATGTCTGTACCTAGCCCATGAGTCCATCAATTAAGGATCCAGTGCTCCACGGTGCTACACACCATAAATATAAACAGTAGAGAAATTAGCCAAGTTTCAAAGACCTTGTAATATAGGATAAGAATCAGACACAGCATTCCATAACTAGTCTTAAAAATTATTGAAAAATTCAAAAAAATCTGAAAGATTCTTTTAGCCCTGTGTACACTGCAGTGCTGCAGGGTTTTTGGTGAAGTTATATCAGTGTTGACCTTGGCTCTGACTCTTTTGCTGATTGCTTTACAAGCTGGAGGTAAGAAATAAGCTCTATACAATGTATAAAATTGATAAAGGCTTCTTCCTCCATTTTTCCAGTTTTTTAATTTCTTCAGCTACCTCCTTATTTTGTCTAATAAAAAGTAATCTTTTTCCACATTTACCCACACAATTGTGATGATTTAGGTCTCTGTAAATCCCTCTAAGCTGTAACCCACTGCCACCCCTACTTTTCTTTTAGCATTATCGCTTTCCAGGACTGCTTCACACTGTGTACCTCACTGTGTTTTGATGGAAAACATACAAGCCAATCCACCAGGGCCATACAATTTAAAACTAAATTCTAATCCATTATTCTCTGCCTATAAAGGACTTGCAGTGCTAGCAAAGAGTGATCTGGCTAAAGATGGCCTTAAGAAATTACTGCCGACTGCTGCAGGTGGTACTAGCTCACCCAAAATCAGAAAGGTGGGAGCAATCAGGGAAGCAAGGAACTCTTCAGTGAGCTACAACAGAAAAAGGAAGCTTACAGGAAATGGGAACTTGGACAAACAACTGGGGAGGAGAATAAGAGTATTGCTTGGGCATGCAAGGATGAAATCAGGAAGGTCAAACCAGAATTGGAGTTGTAGCTAGCAAGGGTAACAAGCAGAGTTTTTACAAGTATGTCACCAACAAGAGGAAGATCAGAGAAAGTGTGGGTCACTTACACAATGGGGGAGGCAACCTACTGACAGATGATGTGGAAAAGGCTGAAGTACGCAATGCCTTTTTCACCTCAGTCTTCACAGGCAAGGTCAGCCCCCAGACTACTGTACCTGGCAGTACAGTTTGAGGAGGAGATGAGCAGACAACAGCAGCAATAAAACAGGTTAGGGACTATTTAGAAAAGATGGATGTGTACAAAGCTATGGGGTTGGACATGATGAAAACTCATGGTCATTGGGAGAGGTCCTGGATGATTGAAAAAGGGCAAATAATGTGCCCATCTTTAAGAAAGGGAGGAAGGAGGACCCAGGAAACTACAAACTGGTCAGCCTCAACTTAATCTCTAGAAAAATCATGGAGCAGGTCTTCAAGGAATCCATTTCTAAGCAGTTGGAAAAGAAGGCAGGCACGGATACAAGAAGGGCAAGTCATGCCTGACCAACCTGATTGCCTTCTAGGACAAGATGACTGGCTCTATGGATGTGGGGAGAAGAGTGGACATGATATACCTTGACTTTAGCAAGGCTTTTGATATGGTCTCCCAAAACATTCTTGAAAACAAGCTAAGGAATTACAGGTTGGATGAATGGACTATAAAATGACAGAAAACTGGCTGGATCATCAGGCTAAAAGGGTAGTAATAAATGGCTTGATGTTTAGTTGGCAGCTGGTGTCAAGTGGAGTGCTGGTGAGATAGAAGTTGGAACCCTGCAGAAATGCCAGAATCTATCTATCTATGAAAGACAAAATATTATTGTGTTCTTTTGGGTGCACGAGTTGCCATTTAAAATTTACCATATAACAAAGGTCAAAATTGAAGTAATATTACTACTGTGGGTAGCTCAGAAACTGCTGTGCTGACTGCTAGTAAATATTGTCTTAATAGAACCCTTTCTAAGTCTCTATAGGCCTGGAAACAACACTGTGACTTTTGGTCAAGGAGAGATAATGTTGCATCGCTGCAAAACAATGTTGGATTGCTGAAAGCTGCAAAAGCCTTGCACTACTGCCAAAGAACATAAATGAACTTTTCTGCAGAAATGCTAAAAGCACATAGGTTTCAGTGTTGCTGCATGCTTTATCCTTGTTGTCTATTTGGGGGGGGAGGCAGGGGGGGCGGGAGTTCTTGGTTATACTGGCACCTAGCAGGCAACATTTTAAAATTCCTGAACTTACACTGCATTGCAACTGACTATAAGCAGACCCTACCTAGACTAAATTAATTCAAAGAAACATTTGGTGATTCTTTTGAATGAATCAGATTATTTTGAAGAGTAGCATAAAATAAATATTTTCTTACATAAGCTATTGTATAAGGCTATTGTATAACTATACTGGACTATGCATTGGAATCTCCTGGCATGGACTTGTAGAACATGCAGCCTCCTATTGATTTCAACAGTATATCACTCAAGTAAAGGGGTGTGAAAAATACAGCACACAGGTCTCATCCAAAACACAGACTATCATCTGGCCAGTGGTGGGTTTTGACTGAACCAAGACTGGACTACAGCTTGCAACAGCCCCATCACCACACACTGCACACAGTGTACAGGACCAGTCCTGAGTGTGCACTGCACGTGATGTGCAAGGCCAAGTGTGGTCCCAGCTGTACACTACATGAGACACCTGCACTGGACCAGCCCTGCATGTTGGACCCGGCCCATGAGGCCAGTCTATGGGCCTGATTTAGCCTGTGGACTGGGCCCGCATACCTCATCTGGTCCATGGAGTCCAATGCATTTGATACCCCTACTCTAGTAAATCTTGAAGCAATACCAGTGCCCATCTATAACAATTGAGATAAACTATTAAATATACTATGAATAAGAAAAAAAAATATTTTACATAATTTGCATTCTGTGATCTCCCCAGAAGGCAGCAGTTGTATATACATGACTGTCATGGATCCACCCCAAGACAAAGATACTTCTGGGGGTTCACCTTGTGACATACATGGATATTCTCCCAAATTAGGTTTTCTCTCTAATTGCAGCTAGTACAAAGCTGTGCTCAGTCATATTGTTCTCCTATACATATGCATCACAGCAGTGGCACTCAACCTTTTTGCTTCACGGGCCAGACAGAAGGTGCCCAGTCCCTCCATGGGCCAGATTCAGCCAGTTGGCCTAACCTGGCCCTGATCCACACAGGGAGGAAGTGTTCCTGGCTCTGACCCAACTACATGGGAGAAGGAGGCATAGCCTAGCCCCAACCTGGCTGTATGAAGGGCAGGTGGAAGGGACATTTGGTCTGGCCCTGATCTGGAAGCACAGGGCTTGGGAATTTGATGGTGGAGGCCGGCTGGCAGTATTGATTGCCACTGCTCCCACAGTACCAAATTTACTGACTTGTGGAGAACTTCATTGGCTGGGAGTTGCCACGGCTCTGTGAACCAGATATGGGGGTTAAGTACTGCTGTGTTATAGTATTTGACAGAAATGTAAAATTTATGTACCTTTATATTACAGCCAAGAAGGTGTCAGTAAACCAGTGATTAACTTAAGCAACCCTCAACTGTTCACACTTAGAAGAGGTAACGGTCATGAATGTGACCTCTGTCTCAAAGTTACCATCAAGGAAAACACCCTAGGAGGTAGTCAAGCACTTCTTCTCGGTAGACACCTCTCTCAGAGAGTGAACATTGATGAGGAGATCCACCACAGGATCTGGTGTGCAATTGCTTCCTTTGGGAAATTACTTTGGCATGTTTTTATTCCTCAGGATCTCTAGAGAGACACCAAGAGCCAGGTCTACAATGCAGTAGACACTCCCAAACAGAACCCCTGGGGAAAGGAGACATGGCCTGGCTCCATGTGGAAAGGGGGTATGGCTTGGCCCCAAGCGTGAAGAGGGCATGGCCTATTCCCAAACCAAACCCCTGGGAGAAGGGGTGTGGCCTAGCTGCAAATGGCAGTGTGAGACTTGGGGTCTGAAAATTTGGTGGGGAGGGGGGTGGTGATTATTGTAATACCCACTGCTCCCCTACCGCCAAATTTCTCACCCTATAGGGAGCCACGCGGGCTAGATGTGATGGTTCCATGAGCCAGAGGTTGAACATCCCTGGTCTAAGAAAAGCAAACTAAGCAAAGAAGCTAATAGGAGGATGCAGAAGACTCTGAAGGGTCAGAGGCAGGGTCTTCAGTCTAACCTAGTAAATCTGGCTAAGGACTGTAACTTTGGATTTGAGGTCTAAAGTAAGAACAGGTTAACGTTCTTCTGCTGTTTTCTTTTGTTTGTTTACTGTTAGACCTCCATCTATCTCAACATATAGTTACCGACTCCTTATGCTTGTTCTTTTTTTCTCTAATAAATCTTTCTGTTATCTTTTTATAACCCACTTAATGTCACCAATACTTATGATCTCACAGTATTTTGACCATTCAGACGTGCCCCATTCCATGGAAAGAGGGATCCAACTTTTCTGAGTGCATGACCAGGCACAGGTGTGATCCTTCTAGAGGGCAAAATCCCCTCTGCGAAGGGCTGGTGAGGCCCAAACGAGACAGGTAGGGTTGAGGGATCACAGGTCAAGAAGTTGGCCTCTGGCAGTGCACCTAAAATGGTTCTCAGTAGTTATCAGCAGACAGCAGAGAAGGTTTGGAGACAGAATGAGAACCCAAGGTTCAAAAGCATACCGCCACCACTTTCTGTGCGTGGATTAATTGAGTCTGCTCCAATGCGCCAGATATCCAGCATGTCCCTGCACAAAAATGTATGTGTATAAGTGCTTACAGGTGTTGCATTATGCGTGGGGTATGTAGCAAAGTGGGTATCCCCGCTAGCCGCAGCTTGCCCCGCCACATGCCTCTGGGCATGCCGCCCGCCTGTCTCACTTGCCACACCTTGTTGGAATATTAATATGCTGTTAAATAAGGCGGGAGGCTGCCCATTACTGCACCCCCATATTTGAGGGTGTACGCGACTCTGTATCTCCCCTACACCGCGGCCCAAGCCTCACAGATGGCATCCAGATGTTACAGTGCCCCGGGCTACAGCCGGAGCATGCTTAAGCCATGCCATCAGACCTCAGTCACACACAGTCATACCGCCTGCCTCTCACTCGGGCCTCACTCACCCCACCTCTCTCTCACAGGGTCTCTTTCTCACGTTGACAACTTACGGCTCCTTCCTCCCTCTTGGAGAGGGCATCCTTTGGCCATAGGCTTAGCTAGTCCATTCCTTGGGTGGCAGACATACCATCAGTTGGGCCTCTCCCACAACCCTTACTGGGGTAGGGGCCAGCCAATTACCCAACCAGGTCTAAGCACACTCGGGCCCCTTTCGGGGTAACACTCAGGTTCTGTATGTGTACTGGGCCCTCAGCCCTCTACTTCTTCTCCCCCTCTACTTGGGGCTCCACACCACCCCCTCTACTCAGGGTCTCGGGGCTTCCCTCCTTGGGTGGGCTCAGTTGGCCATACCCATGCCTGGTCCCCTCTACCTCCATTGTCACCTGACCCACCCAAAGGTGGGAGCTGGGGTTAAGGCGCCCCGACCCACCTTTCACCAGGGTGGTAACTGGCCTGATATTTCCTGGTGGTTCCCGTACCACTGGGAGCCCTACCAGACCACCCACTCCCAACAGGGTGCAGTTTTAAGTCATGCCTAGGACCAGGAGCCTCCTGACCATCCCCTACAGCCCCTCCCTTACCTCCAGATGATACCATGAGCCTTGCAGCCAGGCAATATTGTTGCCTGGCCTTCCAGCAGCAAAATGCCCTGTTTATATGGGCAGCACTGAATCCAAAATGGCTGCCCTCATCAGGCACCTGCCAGCTGCTGGCTTCAGGCCCTTAAAGTGGCAGGTACCAACACTCCCCTGTCATACGGTAGAAGTGAGGAGTGCCATGCAAGTGTTTACTGTCTCTAGCAGGAAAAACGCAGCTCAGACAGCACAGAGGAGGTAGCTGGCTACAAGGCACCCACTGGCCAACAATCAGTTACCTTGTCCCTATTCAAACTCTCTCTTATTTAAAGGATGTTGACCTCAGAAAGAGAGGACTTACAGGCAACCCCTGCTTAGCACTCTTAATTAGTTCCTCAAAAACTGAGCATTAAGCAAAACGAGTGTTAAGTAAAACCAAAAATATTTGATGACTCAAGATGGCAACTGCAAGTGTTTATAATGACCTAAGCTGGCAACCATGAGCGTTACAATGAAACTCGCTAAGTGGAATCAGGTATCCATTTAAAATGAGCGTCACAGCAAAATAATGCTAAGCAAAACAGTGTTAAGAAGGGGTTGCCTGTATTTGGAAGAATGGAAGAAACAGAGGGGCACAAGGATATTTTACTAAAACTGATGTTGATGGAATAAATAGAATATTTAACCAAATTATTTTATGAAAAATGCTTAGGTATTTTTCCTAAGCAGTGAGACATATTAGACTGTGCAAACAAGCTGTGAGGGAAGTTGTGGATGTCTCAAGTTTTTTTGGTCTTCTATGTATATGGGGAACAAGACAGGGGCTAAAATATGTCAAAGGCTCTCCAAAAACATTCCATTTGTGTCTAATATTTTGCAAAGGACTTCCTGATGGTCTGTAAGAAGACAGTCTATGTACTTAAATGTGCCCCAAGCTATGAAAACCTTTTGGAACTCCTAAACTAAACAGCTCAAAAGGATTCTGTCAGAGCTAGATTTTGTGCATCTGCATTCACAGGGACAAGTAAGATTGTCTAAAGCACTGATTCTCAAACTTTTCAAACTCAAAGCACTTCTCCATAACTTCTGTGAATTCAGCAGCATGCCATTTCAAAAACAAATTTATTTAAGACAGTGCTTACCTCCTTGCAGAGGGGCTAAGCAGTGGGGACAGACCAGCTGCCAAGCAGGGAATGTTTAAGTCTGCCCTTATATACTTATTTCCTCACACCTCCCTTAAAGGAGTGGATTCATACACAGGCCTATGGGGCCCAGGCCCAGGGGCCTCTGCCAATCATGCCCCCCTCCCCCGGGGGCAGGTGCTAGAGCAGAGGCCTCCCGCGCTCCCCAGCCTGCAGGGAAAGTCCTATTAAGCAATGAAATTCGATCATGTGTTAAATGTGTGACAGCTGGTGGGATGTGACAGCTAGAAACTTGTATGTCCACTCTGTCAGGATGGCTGGGGTGATGTGGCAATGAGGATCCCTGCCGCCCCTGCCACTTCCTGCCCATCTGGCCTCCCCCTCTCCTGTCCCTGGAAGGAGCCTAGTACTACCCTCCTTCCCTCTCAAGTATCAGGTCACAGGACAGGCAGGTGGCACAGGATGGGACCCTGGTGTGCACAGACCCCCCCAGCTATGCTGAAGCCAAAGCCATCTGCTCAGTGAAATCACACAGAGGTCCCCCCCCACAGTTAGCTTGGGTGGGGAACTGGGAATCCAAATGCACTAGAGCCTCCAGACAATGTGCTGAGGGGAGGCAGACCACACCAGGTCTCCTCATGGGTCAGCATGTGGTGCTTTGGTCCTGCTGCCAAAGGGGCACAGAGAAGGGGAATCCTGCTATCCCCTGGATGCTTTCTGCAATTCTAGACCCCAAATAAGGCTGCCGATAGAGCGGGATCTGCAGCTTTCCCCAGTGATGGCAGCTCATGTGAGGAAGTGTGAGCTTTCCAGAGGATGGTTAGATATGTCATGGGTGACTTCAATTACCCGGACATCTCGTTGGAGGATCACTCAGCAAAATCCGAGCAGTTGTAAAGCTTCCTGTGGCGGACTGAGGGGGTAATCTCCCGCTCTGACCCCTTAGCCCGGGAAGCCTGCAGCTTCCCAAGGGCCCACATCTGAGACACTGTGGAGAAGATCCCTAAGCTCCTCCAGCCCACAGACCACTATCCCATGCTCCTTATTCATGTGGGCAACAATGACATGGCTCAGAACACTCTCAGCTGGGTCATGAGGCACTACAGGGATTTGGGAGCAGGGCTAAACGGTTGCAAAGCTTTCTATCATGTGTGGATGACCTCCACCTGACTCAAGAAGTCTATGGACCAACAAGAGACAAAGCGCTGCTCGACCTGGTACTGGCTACAGCGGATGACCTAACAGGCGACCTAGTGATTGATGGGAAGCTGGGTGACAGCGACCACGAGCTGAACACTTTCACCATCCGTCGTAAAGCTGGCAAGTCAGTCAGCAACACAGAAGTCCTTGACTTCAGGAAAGCTGACTCTGACAAGTTCAGGAGGCTTGTCAGTCAGGCCCTAAGGGACCATGACCCCAGGGAGAGAGGAGTTCAAGAAGAGTGGCTGCTCCTCAAGGGACCGACCCTCAATGCACAAGCTAAGTCTATTCCATCTTGCTGGAAAGGCAGCAAGAGGGCACAGCAGCCCCCTGGCTCTCCAGGGACCTGGCAGACCTCCTGAGGCTAAAAAGAAAGGCCTACAAAAGGATGGAGGATGGGATTCACCTCCAAGGAGGATTATTCTGCACTGGTCTGGTCCCCCAGGGAGCAAACCAGGAAAGCCAAAGCTGCAACTGAACTCCAACTAGCTTCAAGCATCAAGGACAACAAAAAGTCCTTTTTCAGATGTGTGGG
>NW_017728918.1:58403611-58408651 GCF_001723895.1 Crocodylus porosus | reverse complement strand
ACATTTATGGCAATCCCACACATCTGAGTCATTTTCCTAGGGTAACTGTTTTATTCAGTTCTGTGTGTGGAAAAATTGAGTAGTTAATTTCAACATTGCGCGTTTTGCTTTATTTATTAATGCACCATGTAAGAATTCAATGGTTCTATTTATTAATGCTTTTTGCTACATTCGTGTTTGTAATGGGACATGGGGGACCTCCAATTTTCTTTTTGCCCAGGGCCCCAGCAAATCTTAATCTGCCACTGCTCCCTTATCTCCTCATGTTTTCTGCAGCACCCTTTCTAAGGATCTCATAGCACCCTTGTTGAGAATTACTGGTCTAAAGTCCAAGGAGGCCATGTCCCACTGACAGTCAATGGGGTTATGAAAAGCATGTTTATATTTCCCAAATGCTTTTGAGGAGGGTCACACTTGAACCCACCCTGTCTCCCTTCACTCTTACTCATGCACCAACCCCAAAGTCACTCCAGTAGGTATGCCCTGTATATCTGCTCTCAGGCAAGCCAAAAACAAAGAGCTGGGGAGCACCTGTTAGAGAACCCCCCCTCATAGCACCTTCACTATCACATTCTACTTTCTGTGCTCATACCTTGGGGACAGGGCGTTTACACAATTCCCACATTTAATAATGTGTATTATTATCTGTAGTGTCCTGTTTTACCATCTGTTTTTCCTATTGCTCAGCTATCTGTTGTCACACTAAGCCCTTCAAACATTATGCTCTCTTCAAACTATATTTTTAAAATTCTGATTTAAGGGAATACTGTGCTTTAAGACTTCTTTGTATTCTAGAAAGTGTGTTGAGTTGCTGCAAGTTAGATTACCAGCCCACATAATCGGTGAAGAGCTGACTTCATCTTTTGTGCTTTCCTACATTCTCCTGGAACTCCCAATTTAGTCTAAGCCTTCTTTTTTCCATTATATTTTTAAATAATTTTTCCCACTTTTTGGTATATTTCCTTCCCATTAAAGTAAACTGCAACTTACGAACTAAACAAAACATTTAGTGATGCAATAGATTTTTATTATGCAAAGCAGTAAGCAAATTAGTAATTTATTCATTCTTAATGATTCTCCCACTGATGTGAACTACCAAACTTCTACTGTAATAAAAGTATCCAGCCTTTCTAAATTACAGTTGCAGTCTTTGATACTGTGACCTTTTGGAAGTATAGTTGGCTACACACCTGGTAGATTTTTCATGTGCTTACCTGCCATTTATAAATCTAAATGTTTTACTTGAAGGCAGGTAGTTTTTGTTCTAAGAGAGCCTTCCTTCACAAACTAATCTTAAGAAAGCTCAATTTAAATAGCATTTGAGTCATAACATCAACTGTGAAAATTAAAAAACTCAAAGCTGAGCACAAATACTCACTTTAATTTTGAAGACCCTGAACTTCAGCTTGTTACAAAACCACATACTATCAAAACCTTTCTCTAGCATTGTTGTAGCTCCTTTTTCCACCTGATGTTCTTGGTCCTGCAGAGAGCTCTATACAGACACAGCCCCAATGATTCAAGGCTTCTTGTGCATGAAAAGGGGACTACCTGAAAGAAACCTTATTCCAGGATCAGGGACTGTACTTGTTTTTAATCACCTTACCCTAGCAAACTTAGTTCTTAATCAAAACTATAAACAATATCAAGATCTAGCAGGAAGAACAAACTTTCCACACAGTTCAACAGAATGAATACTCACATTTTCTTGCACTTGAATAGACCAATCTCCAAGTGGGGGACTTGTTGATAATTGAAAGCTTTTGGAAACCACACCCAAATCACCTTTCTCTGCCAACCACTGCTGAATCAAATTCCCTCGAGGGTCCTAAAATAAAGCCCATGTTGTATATGAGTGCTGCAAGAGTATGACTTAGCACAAAAATCGGATGACTATACTTTGCCATATGTTCAGACTTTAAACACTGATTCCAGCTTACTGCTACATTCCCAGTACACTCACCCGGATGTATATGCTTAATAAAGCTCTATACGGTTTGAGATCAGGATAGATGGTCACAATCCGAAACTTCACTTCCTGCCCTGGTTTATAGAAAGACTTGTCGGTCTGGATGAAGACAGAAATACTCTTGGACTCAAATAACAGTTTGGTCCTGTTAGAGAATATGTGACGGCCCTCAGCATGCCCTTCCACCAGTAACACATAATCTCCAGAAGCACTGTTCAAAGGCAGCTGAAAAGAAAACAGTAATTTAGTGTTACACCCTCATAGGCAGTAACTTGCAAACATGAAAAGAGAGCTTGTTTCATAAACATTTGTCTTGTTATTCTCAGACATTTTCCTAAACTTGTCAATTAAGTTCACAAAGAATTAAATAAGATTTCAGTGCAAATGCAGTGCTACACCTTTGAACATGCACACCACTATGAAAAATCTTCTTTTCGGATAATGTTGTACCAGATATATCCGGCTAAGATTTTAATCAGAGTCTTTGGAAAGTTTGCAACTATTGGCTCACTGTAGCCAAAAGTAAGCTCATCAACTGCACCCTCAAAAACATCTCTGTAGGCTGACTCAGATATACAGCCAATTGGATTACTTGTTTTTACAAGGTTATAAGTTATAGTCATGTTGGCCTAAGGACATAGGCAGCAGAAGGAGGGGTTAATGGGGTTCAGCCCCCCAAACACCAGGTAGCAGCAGGCATTGCATTAAGGAAGCCTGGCCACAGGGTCCTGCAGCAGGAGGAAAAGGGTGGGAACACTGAGCTACCCTGCACACTCACAGCCAGGATCGCAGCCAACCCAGCCACAACCAGGTAAATTTATTTTAATCTGTCTTTCTTATTTCCATGAGCTTTGAGGAGGGCAGATCAAGAACCCCACAGTACAGGAGAGAGTGGGGTAGGGGAAGGACAAATCATTCACCCCTGCCCCGACCCACTCCTTCCCGTACCGTGGGGATTGTGCCATGAGCTGGCCCGGCCAGTGGCGGCCGTGGGACAATCAGAGCCCAGCACCTCCTCCAGAGGTGTGGTGCCAGGCAGCCAAGGGTGGGAGGACATGTGGGCCCCCAATCTTGGCATGGGCAAAGGCAGACCACAGCTGCGACCTGGGCTCAGCCTCTGCTCCATGTCTCTGTGCCTCATTGCCACTGCTTTCAAAGCAGCTGACGCCGCCATGTGCCTCGCTGCCCAGCCCGCCCAGCAGTGAGACACATGGCAGCACTCGCTGCTTTCGAAACGGTGGCAGTGAGGTGCAGAGACACAGAGCAATGGCTGAGCCCAGGCCACACCTGCAGCCTACCCTTGCACGTGCAAAGATCGAGGGGCCACATGCCTCCCCCCTCTCCCCCCGGCTGCCCAGCGCTGCACCTCTGGAGGAGCCACTGGGCTCTTCCTGGGGACAACGCGGGGTAGAGCAAGGGGTCCTGTGGGCTCCATCCACTCCAGCCCAACAGTGCAGGTGAGACTGGCCCTGCTTCGGCCGCCAGCTCTGGGTCCCCCCAGCCAGTGCACAGCCAGGGCCAGGAGGCAGCCAGAGCCAGGAGGCAGCTGGGGCCGGGGCTGGGGTTGGGGCCAGGGCAGCTGGGAAGCGGCCAAAGGTAGCATGGCCAGTGCTAGTGCGGCTGGAAGGCAGTTGTGACTGGTGCACCGAGAGCCAGGAGGCAGCCATGGCCAGCGCAACATCAAGGGCTTATGTGGTCAGGACTAGGAGGGGGCCGGGGGCAGGGAGGTGGCTGGGGACAAGGCAATGCCACTCCCCCTTCGCACTTTCCCCTTCCCCCCTCAAACTTCCCCATGTGGGGGCCATATGTGCTTGCATGCACACATGCACACTCAGCCTCCCCTCCCCCCGCAAAAAATGTTCTTCTTCTGCCTATGCCTAAGGACTTAGGCAGACAAGGTTCTTTGGGTAAATCTGATATCTTTTATTAGAGCAACTCAAATAGTTGGGAAAAAATCTTCTTTGCAAGCTTTTGGGCACAAACACCCTTTGTCAGGCTGAGGAAGCACCTGCAGTTGCTCTGTGCTTTTCCTGGATAGAATGAATAGTAAAGAAACTGGGGCTAGTATGCATGCAAGAAAGTCAGTCAAATACTTATGTATTTTGGCATTTAATTTTGGGTGTTTGTGCCCAAAAGGATATTTATGCCTAAAAGCTCGCACAGAAGAATTTTTTCCAAGTATTTGAGTTGTTCTAATAAAAGATATCAGATTTACCCAAAAAGCCTTGTTTTCACAGAGGCACCTTCCTTGTTAGCAATCCTTGTTAAATGTCATGGAATGTGAGTGAGGACCTATCATGACACTTTTCTCTGTAATTATTCCTCCCATATATAGATCCACAGCTACTTAGCATACTAACTAGTTTGGGGTTTTTTGGACATTTGGGATCCTGGTTTTCTCTGATCAAAATCTCAAATTCTCTGATTAAAACCCCCAAATTGATGATTAAAATAAAAGGCCACTAATATAAATATAGATATCAGTTGAACACAATGTTTTATTGATAGATTTATAGTTTTAAATCAGTTTGGAAACCTACCAGTTTCTCAATCACTATAATAAAAGAAATTCTAAATACTATATATTTGGCATTTGATTTTGGGTTTTTCATAATGGAAAATCAGACCTCCTGCTCAAACCGCTCTGTACACCCCAGGGAATTATGCACAGAAAAATTCAAAATTATGTAAAGAAAAATTCAAAACTAGTATTATTTTACAAATTAAACTAAATATAACACTACTTGAACCTTCCTTAGAAATATCTGCAGGTACTCTGGTTGGGGGGCAGATGTGGGATGGGTGCATGAGGTGAAATTTGTGAAGGTGTTGGGGGTGTGGAGCAGGGGTGGGCAATTATTTTGGGCAGAGGGCCGCTTACTGGGTTTTGGCAAGCCATCAAGGGCCGCATGACAGGCAGCCCAGGGCAGATTAATATTAATTTTCTAAATTTTTTAGGGGCCCCACGCTCTGGACAGAATGCCCTGGCGGGTCGCATCTGGCCCATGGGTGGCATTTTGCCCACCCCTAAATTAGATACTTAACATTATATATGGGTTGAACCAGTGTAC
>NW_017728918.1:58396935-58403511 GCF_001723895.1 Crocodylus porosus | reverse complement strand
ATGACAGGCAGCCCAGGGCAGATTAATATTAATTTTCTAAATTTTTTAGGGGCCCCACGCTCTGGACAGAATGGCCTGCAGGGCCGCATCTGGCCCCCGGGCCGCATTTTGCCCACGCCTGATGTGGGGGGTTTCCGAGCAGGTTGTGAAGGAGTGTGAGGGGTGGGCGGTGTGGGTATGGAAGTATGTGGGGTTTGTGGGTGGGTGTGGGGTTTGACCAGCGGCTCAGCAACAGGAGGCAGCAGGCCCCCAGGGCACTCACGGCCACAGCAGGCAAAGACCCCGGCAATGCCAGTGCCCCCATTCCTGACCTGCAATCCCCCACCCTCTACAACCCAGCAAGCACCACTTACCTCAAAGGCTCCAAGGGGGAAAGTGAGCCTGAATCAAGCCCTGGCTGACAGTCTCAGGCCTACCCCTTCCCCATTCCCTCCCCGTCAGGACAGGACCTAGGGTTTGCCACCCTATTTGCAAGAAGCTCTTGCAGGCTAGAACTCTGCAAGCCTGCAGAAAGCTCTTTGCAAAAGTGTAAAATCTGCAGGTAATTCCATTAAAATGAAAAATCTGCTTTTTTCTCTGTTAAAAGGAAAAATCTGTGGGTGTCTTCCACTTTTTTTGTGGGAAACAGAAAACCCAGATCCCTGATAATAAATCAACCTATTTCCAGAGCAGATTGACCTGTTCTGCAGCCAGCATACATGATCTTTCAGTATGCATGACTAGAAAGGTTACAGATGCACCATACTGGATAGATAATAGTCTGCCTAAAGGTACCTTTTCTGCAATTACCTACTACAGTTTCCTTAAAAAGCATTCCAGTATGCCTTATAAACATATTGTCTAATTTTTCCTGGAATAAACTTCTGTAATGTTAATAGTAGGTTTCCTTAGACATATACAGTTGGAACACAAAGAAAAATTTTCTCATTTTTTAACTTGGAATACTTTAATTTTGATACTTTTCAGAGTCCTCAGATTTTTCTAGATTTCAACTAATGATGAATTTTCCTGGAAAGTTTAAACAAAAGCCATGGTAAAATATGTGCGTACAGGTTATGCTTTTCTCATTATAAAGAAATACTGGCAGTTCTTTTTAGCAGCATTAATGCTATGTACTTTACCATACAAAATGAGAATTTAAAAGTGAGATTCCTAGGTCTGGGTGGTGCCTTTCAGTGAATATTGGGGTTGATTTGGCTATGTTACAGCAGTTTAATGATGCATACTTAGTGTACATGCTATATTTCTTATAATACTTCTGAAAGTAAATCTTCAAATACCAGACACTACCTAACAAGCTGGCAAAGCTAAGGGAGTGATATAGCCACTATCACATCACAACTGAGCCTTTGGACCCCAGCTGATAACAAAGTAGCCATGGTCAGCTGTATCAACCAGCTTTGACAGCTTTCAACACAAGTATGGAACAGGCCTCATACTCGTAGCTCTGGTTCTATGGTGAACATCTTACCCAAAAAAAATTACCTTCCACCAGCATGTTTTGGGGAGAGACTCAGTAACATGGAGATCAAAACTCCTTCTCTTTTGTAACACTGTATACAGAGCCAGTATAGAAATCCATTCAGCAGTGCCAGCTGGATATTAAGGCTCTCTGCAGAGTCTCATGTAGTACATAGGCAAGTTTCAGCGCAAATGAGGTAACTGGAGAGAATTAATGAGCAGGGATACCATGGATCATTCTAGCCCAAATTCTAGATCTTGCAGTTTCATCATTTCTCTAAATATAAAACTCAATTTAAGCCAAAAAAGGAATCTTATTTTAAAAAGCTTAGGGAGTGGCAGAGCTCTTTATTTGTAAACGTGGAAAAAAGCCTCTGAAGTGAACTATAACAGTTTTAACACGGACGTTAAGAGCAGATCTTGAGTATGGTAACGAGAATTACATCTATTAATTCACCAGGTACAGCACTTCAAAAATATTCTACTGTGTTCAGTAATTAAAACACTCTCTTGCTTTTAGAAATTGTTTTAAGGTCATACAATGAGCAAATGTAAATTCCAGGGTGAGAAAAGAGTTATATAGAGAGTAAGAAGATAAATATGTATGTCTGTAAACAATATGTAGATGAAAACATCCACACAGAAATCAATGAGTGTTTAGTCTCTTTGGCAAGTTTTCTATTTATAAAAAGTCAAAAATGAAAATAAACCCTGAAGGCATAGAGAAAAAAGGAAAACAGGCACACTGTTTCTCCTTCTTCATGTTTCATACAGCAAACATCTGTCATAGGAAAAACATCCTTGTTCAAAATTAGAATTTAACTAAAGTTTTACAGGTAAGAAACTGAACTAAATTTGTACTGTTTTTTCTTAAACTGGAAGTTGCAGTAGGCCAACTGCCAAGAACATATGATTCACATCTTCTAGCTTCTCATTTTAAATCCAGGCATCCTAGAAAATCTTAACTAAGGACACAGACCCAGTTATAATATTTCTTCAAAGAATTGTTTAAAGTGAATTAAACTTACATAGGTTTAATTACATGCTTTCTAGACTAATGTTGGTGCCATGATATATTTTGTGCAAGGCTGAATTTGTGAATATTATAATGTACTTAATATATAGCATTTCATAAAAATGCCGGCCAAAGGTCCAAGAAGTGTTCAGAGTAACAGATAAAATGAATGAGGAACTTGTTCTACATTATCACCGCATTTCCCTACAATTTCCTCACAATTATTGTATCAACAAACTTGCATGGATTGGATTTGGTACCTGATGAAAAATCCCCAAATGCAGTTTGCAGTTCCCAAATATTTTTTCATAGATTGTTACTATTATTATTCATGGCAGCCCAAATAGGCTGCTTCATTAGAGTTTTGATTTCCTAAAAATGTTTAAATCTTCTACAAAAATAATCACATTTTTTCCTTCCTGTTACTTTCCTGGATGTTCTATTTTCTGATCTCAAAGTCAATCAAACTTGTAAAGTCAGCAACATACATATAGGCGTAACTACATTACAGTAAACTATACTGCTATATTTGTATTTCTCAGATGACAAGGACCATAAGTTTAGTATGTATTTTGCAAAAGGTCAGTGCTAAAATAATGGTAGGCATTCAGTTCAACTTTTAATCCAATAAACAACTACTGTAAAAAGGATATTTCATAATCAAAAAAAGAGTTAGGCCATTCTTAAACAGCTTTCAGTAGGAGTTGTATTATGTGAATATTTTCTCTTAATTCAGTCTGCTTTCTTATGCGCACTCTCCATCTTATTTCTACTTTTCCTTAGGCAGAGGATGGAAGCTATGAAGAGCAATTTTCCCTCATTCCCTCCAAAAAAAAAAAAAAAAAGGAGTATCATCCTTGTCCTCACTTTCATATTCTTAAAATAAGAAAAACCAAAGAGCAGGTTATGAGAATATGAAGTATACCTGTAAACCACATCAGTTACTGGCATGAGCTTTTGCATCAGCCCTGTAAGTCAGTGTTTCCATTGAAAAACATGACAGCTAAAATCAGTAACATGAAGTAACTGTTCACCTGTATTATGCTACCAGCCAATTATACAGAAAGCTACATGGATGATTACCACAGCTATGCTAATGAAAAAAACATTTTCTAGTTAAAGAATGTGTAAGATATACCTTGCCAGAGCGGTAAAATACTGCATCAACTGAAGTCTATGGTAGGGTGACCACCTTTTAAAAATGGAAAGGCAGGACACAGCATGAGGCTCTCAAGAAGAGGGCAGCAGGGTGGAGAACCCCGAGCCCACAGTGGGCTGCCTACATCCATCCCACACACAAATCTGGGGGGGACATATGCCCCCCATACCTTCCCCCCAGGAGTGCAAGCCCTCCCATGACCCACCTCCACCTCTTGGATGAGCTGCCCTTGGCTCCGTTCTGCTCCCCACCCCGGCCCTGGGCCACATGCACTGTCCTGGCTGGGCAGTACCCCAAGCCCCTGCCCCACTCCCTCCCTCACTGTGGGGGCCTCAATCTACCCTTCTCACCTACCTATGCCCCCTATTCCCCCATAGACTTAGCTGCAGGGAGCTGCTTTCTATGCTGCCTGGCTGTATTTCCAGCCATGTGCATGTTTGTGGGTGCACATATATATGTGGTACCCTCTGCATCATAACCCCGGCAGCCTCAAGCACACCCTTGCAGGCTGGAATGTTGCCAGCCTGCAAGGGAAAACCCGCTGTCTCCTGTGGCAAACGGAAAACCCAGATCCCTGCACAATGCTGTGTATCCGAGACAAAAGCTATCCTGGAGTCATGCAGCCAGGGACCAGGACTTGATGTTCCCATTCCGGGGCTGTCCTGCCTTATTAGGATCTGTGGTCACCCTACTCTGTAGGTTCCTCAGTTGTACCTTCTCTAGCATACCAATCTACCAGCTCCTGGAGTTTCATAGATTTCATAGACATTAGGGCTGGAAGGGACCTCATAAGATAATCGGGTCCAGCCCACTGCCCAAGGGGAAAGAAGTCAGCTACAGTCAAAGGATCCCAGCAAGATAAGCATGCAAATGTTTCTTAAAAGAGTCCAGAGTAGGTGCTTGCACCACCTCTGGGGGGAGTCTGTTCCAGGCCTTGGCAGCTCAAAAAGTAAAGAAGTTTTTCCTTATGTCCAGCCTAAAATGGTCTTGCAGGAGGTTGAGACAGTTGCACCTTGTCATCCCTTAGGGTGCTCTGGTGAACAAGAATTCCCCCAGGTCCTGATGCACGCCCCTTATACACTTACAGGCTGGCACTAAGTCACCCCTGAGCCTGCGCTTCTCCAGGTTGAAGAGTCCCATAGCTCGCAGCCTCTCTTCATAAAGCCTGTTCTCTTGCCCTCTGATCACAAGCGTGGCTCTCCTCTGGATTCTTTCAAGCTTGTCCACGTCCTTCCTGAATTGTGGAGCCCAGAACTGGATGCAGTACTCCAGCTGCGACCTCACTAAGGCCGAGTACAGAGGGAGGATGACATCCTGGGTCTTGCTCTAGATGCATCAGTAGATGCAAGCCAGAGCTTTGTTCGCTTTGCCAGCTGTGGTATCACATAGGTGGCTCATGTTCATCTTGTCTCTTTTGGCTATGATGCTAGGGAGTGTAGCACTGCCGAGCCTATAATCTGATGTGGGGGGGGGGGTTTCTGAAGGTGGAGCACCTTGCATTTCTCCATATTGAACACCATTAGGTTTTCATCTGCCCAGCTTGCAAGCCTATCAAGGTTCAATTTGGATCACCAGCCTATCCTCAAGTGTGGATGCTCTTCCCCAGAGTTTGGGGTCATCAGTGAACTTAGCCAATCTGCTTCTGACACCAGTGTCCAGATCATTTATGAAGACATTAAAGAGTACAGGTCCGAGTATGGAGCGTTGGGGGACACCACTGGTCATTGAGTGCCATGTTGATTCAGTTCCATAAACTACCACTCTCCAGGTCTAACCTCGGAGCCAGTTCCCCAGCTATTGGACTGTGGTGTAGTTACGGCTACAGTTGCCCAATTTTTCCATGAGGACATCTTGGGCCACCAGGTCAAAAGCTTTTTTAAAGTCCAAATATATGATATCAGCCTCTTCCCTTTTGTCCAGGTGATACATCATCTGATCCTAGAAGGAAATGAGGTTGGTCAGGGAAGACCTACCTACAACAAACTCATGCTGGCTGTCCCTCAGAATGTTGCCTTCTATTAGCCTTTCAAGAATGGTTTCTTTGATCATTTTTTCCAAGAACTTCCCAGGGATTGAGGTCAGACTGACTGGCCTGTAGTTCCTCACCTTCTTGAAGATAGGCACCACATTGGCTCTCTTCCAACGTTCAGGTACTTCATCCAAGCACCATGAATTCTCAAATATGCTTGCCAATGGCTGCTCTATGGTGTCTGCCAGTTCCTTTAGCACTCTTGGGTGCAATCTATCCAAAACAGATGATTTGTGGGGGTCCAGCCTCTCAAGATGTTCCCTCATAAGTTCCACGCCAATGGCGGGCATATATTCAGCCTCACCCTGGTCTTCCTATATCATGTTAGGCAGGGTAGTCCCTCTGAGCTCGTGAAAAACCGATGCAAAGTAATCATTAAGCAGATTGGCTTTTTCCTGACTGTCGGCAGGTAGTCAGCTGCCCCATCTGATTTAGCAGGGGTCCAATGTTGCCCTTGTTTTTCTTTCAACTCCCCGCATATCTGAAGAAGGACTTTTTATTGTCCTTTATTCGTGTAGCCAATTGGAGTTCGGTTGCAGCCCTGGCGTTCCTAGTTCACTCCCTACAGGTGAGGACCACTACAGAATACTCCTCCCTAATTGTGTTTCCTGTCTTCCATCCTTTATAAGCCTCTCTTTTCAGACATAGGAGGTCCATGAGTTGAGCCAAAGTGGTTGTTAAGCCCTTTTACCACCTCTCCTATGAGTTGGGATGGACTTCCCTTGTGCCTCTAGGGTCGCTTCCTTAAGGAACAACCACTCATCATGAACTCCCCTCCCTGCCTCCCAGGGCCTCAAGAACAAGCCTCCTGAGCCTATGCAAGTCAGCTTTCCTAAAGTTGAGGACTACTGCATTGCTGGCTAACTTGCCAGCTTTGCAATAGATGGTGAAAGTGATTATCTCATGGTCACC
>NW_017728918.1:58391419-58396795 GCF_001723895.1 Crocodylus porosus | reverse complement strand
CACCTTCCCCCTTCACCTTTGCTCTGGACTGGCAGGCTCCGTCCCTGCTGCAGCTGGAGGCAAGAAGCATGGCTCCAGTCTAGCAGTGGCATGAAGCCAGCACTGCTATTACAGCTGAACAGGAAGGGAGAGAGAGAGAGAAAGAAGTGGCATGGAGCGGGGAGACTGGGGGCAGAGGGGGAGGGCATGCAGAGGCAAACAGAGGTAGTGGGATGGGAGGAGGCAGTAGGCAGCAGCTGTGACTCCAGCTCCAGCCCAGCCACCATAACAGCTGTCTGCCCCACCCCACTGCCTTGTGCTTGATTGTAAGGCGAGGGGCCTTTCCCTCTGACCCCATGTTAAATGGTAGGGGGGGAACCTCGTCTTCTAATGGAGCAAATATGGCACATGCCATGCAGAGGATTTAACTTGGGAATACTCTGAGGAGCTCTAAGGGCTGGCCAAATAGCAATTAATGTATTCAGTTTGTTTCATCTTTTTCTTTTCTTGAATTACCCATGAAAGGACTGCAATTTGTTTGAAGACTGAATATTTGTGCAGATACTGAACTTTGATGTGAATGCACAACTTTGAACTTTTTTGCTGTAATACTTCAAGTATTCAGTATTTGTCATTCACTTCCAACTACTTTGATCAGACAGATCGCTTAAAACCAGAATTCAAAGATACTGAGTACCTGCAGTTTGATAGTTCCTATGGATTCTCAAAATCTTAGAAAGGCCTTAGAAAACTAGAAAATTAGTTCTTTTGTAGGACAGCATAACTCCTAAAGCAAGCTACCAGCATGGACTCTCGTGATTATAAAATCAAAATTCTCTTTCCATATATTTTATGCAATGTTTGATTAAGTTTGTGTTTAAATCTGCATTCTTATTTTAAGTGTGTCTACATTAAACACACAAATCCTAAAAAGGGCTGTACATAAACATTGTTCACATTGTTGATCTAATATCTGTGGATTTTTTTGGCATCACTTGGCTCTAATAAAAGGCATTCACAGTGTGTTGATGTGATAAATCATCCTCTGACAAACTCTTTGTCTTCACAACAGCTGGCAATAACTGCTGTTCCCACCTCAAACAGAGCCTCCAAAATAGAAAACCAAGCAGTGGCAAACTGTCTGCACATATCTCCTTGAGAACTTATAGCCTTGCCTTGTCCTAACACCCTGCCTCAGCTCTGGTCACCTCTCTTGCTCCTGATTTCTGTCTGGCTCCTGATCTCTAGTTTGTTCCTGAGTATGACTTAGGTTTTACACCTATCTTCCAAACTCCAGTCCCTGCATCTAACAGCTCTCAGCTTCCTGATTTTGAATCCTCCCTCTGTCTTGGCTTCTGGTTCTCCGGATTTTGTTCTAGTTCTTCCTCTCCCTGACTCTTAAGCTGGTTTTCTGACTCCCAGATGTTAACCTCCTGACATGTGATGCAGGTCTAACCACTGGGCTGACAGCAAATCCTGGTCCCAGAGTTTATTCATTGTTTTTGTCAGCAGCTACCAAATATCAGGTGCTCTCAGATAGTCTTATGCCAGCTGATGTTGGACACTTCCTCCTTAAACTTTTAATTATTTGTTACAAACCTCAAAGCATTTGGACTGGAACAATGCTGGTTTGATGGTCAGCAGCTAGTCTTTACATTTGAAAATAACTAGCACCATGCACAAAATATGCCATGCCACCAACATAAGCCAATAAAGCACGTAATGAGAGACTGCAGTATTTCAACAATAACATTTTCTGTCAAGTATAATAGGAAAAGGAATACTTACTGCTGGAAGAACAAGTATCCCAAAGGAACCTATATTTAAAAAGAAAAAGAAAAATTAAATTCTGAACTACCTCTTCAGCAATAACTAACTAAAAATTCATATACAGCCATGCATTCCTGAAGCTTCCTGCCACATTCTTACCAACATGGATGGCCGGGGTGGATGGAAGGGGGCGGCAGGCATACTAGTACACTTGGACCCCCTTTTATTCTTGGTCCAACCAAAGTTTAAACCCAACTACCTTGCAGTGGCAGCACCATTTCAGGTCAGGCAGTGCTGACAGAGTCACCTGACTTCGTGGCTCATTTTAATCTACCTGATCCCTTCTACAACCCTTTATTACACAGGTGTTAACAACCCTTTCTTCTTTTTAATGATATTGATGTCCCCTGAAGCTATCCTTTGTTCTGAAATTTCTTCTGTTCACTGTTCCTGGTAATGAAACTCCTGTTTCACAGACCTTCAGATTAAGATTAAAACAAAAACAAACTTAATAATACAGCCCTAGTTCCCTAGCACATTAGTGGTTTCTTTTTTACTAGATAAAACTGTGTGTTATTTTATATGTGATGATGCACCTCACCATCTGCACCTCCCTTTTCAAAATTTTACATTCACCTCTATGAGTGGTATTCCAGGCTTGGTTGGAGATGTACCAGAACTTGGAAATTTGTGATAAAGCAGCTTCAGGCACTTATAGTTCCTGGGATTAAACAAAAGTGGCATCATGTTCTATCTCTACTCCCTAGCATTACTCTAACACATCAGGGGATCTGATCCCATATTCTTTCTTCCAACTACTTACTCCTTCATTTAAGTTTCAGTGCCCATGAAAGAACAGAACAACAGAAATTGGTAAAAGCAAGGCACAGTATGAAAACACTGTGCAAACTGACTTGTAATAGTTCTGTGAATCCATTTCAGTGACTTTTTTGAATATGACATTTGAAATGTAATGAGAACAATACTTCCTAAGACTGTTAAAATAGGGACAATATCCTATAAAGTCATTTTTTCAGAACAGCTACTTACAAAGATACCAAATGCCTTCTTTATCCTCCAAACCTAACCTCAACAGCAAATTCTTGCAGCAAAGCTATAAAGTCACTCTCCTTCCTAGTAACAGCTCTCTTTTCCTGTGCATAATATCTGTGCAAATTAATCTGAAGGCTCTTCAAGGAAGGAACTTGCTATTTTCACGCTCTTTGACCAAAATAAACATTTTAAGCGAGGGGCAGAATTCTGTTTCCATTTTTGTGCCTAAATGGCAATTTGTTAGCTATCTAAGTGGCATTTTTGGTACTTAAACACAGGTTGTAATTCTCCTACTTCTGCACTGTACACATATAATTGTGTGTACATATGATGAGCATGTGCAGTCACATACACACTGGTCAGGCATGTATGCAGCTAAGTACTTGAGCATAAGTCTGGAAAAAGGGAGAGAGAAGAGGTCCCTTTTACCATTTAGTCCCAAGAATTGAGTGGATAGGGCACCTATCAAGGAATTGGGAGACGCATACTAAGTCCCACTTAGTGGGTTTGACCCTGTGCCAATACAACGTCCTCGTATACTGTTCTAATCACCATGCCAGAGGTAAAAAATTATCTAGTCCCTTCTCTAGGACTCCTTTTAAAACTAAACTGCTCCCCTTTGCATTGAATAGCCATTGGAGAGGATGGATGGAGAGCAGAGCAGCAGAAACTTTTCATCCTATTGAGAACAAAGGTTTAGCATTGACTCAGACAGGGGTAGGCAAAATACAGCCCACAGGCTGGTTCCAGCCTGCCAGGTGATTCCAGCTGGCTCGTAGCTCCCCTCCAAAAGCCAAAAGACAACTATTACCAGCCTTCGGCTGCCCCTCTGTACACTGGTGCCTCTGTGCAGGAGCTGTCAATGCCTGCTGCAGCAACAGCAGCTCTGGTTCTGGTTGCTAAGCAACCAACCCTCACCCCAGCCTGGGGGACCTGGCCTGCCCCAGTCCCAGCCCCAAGGTAGGGGACACTGGAGACAAGAAGCTTCTGCCTGGCAGAGGCTCCAGCCTGTGGCTGTTTCCAGCCTCTCTCCCCGCGAGAGCGGTAATTCAGGTAAGGGCCCCACTGGGCCGGGGGCCAGGGACTCCCACCGAGGGAAAAGGGGCCAAGGCTGCAGGAGTGGCACACTATGGGTCTGGCTCAGGTTGGCCCCACATGCTGCTGCCATGTGCAGCTGGAGACTCAGGAGGGAGCACGAGGAGCTGCACGCTATGGGGCCAGGCTGAGCCGGCCCTGCACACTGCCACCACATGCGGCTCAGGGAGCTCGCACACTCCAGGGACCCACCCACACACACCCTCATACGTACCACCCACCCCCCTACCCCACCATACCCATAGCCACACCCTCCCCTGCACCCTACAAATGCACACACCTATGCATCCCACCCTCCACTATACCCACACCCCATATACATGCCCTCACCCCCCAACCACACACCCCTCATATATAACCAGCTACCACCCCCCACAATATACAAGAGTAAGAGCCATTATGCAATCACTTCTATATACACTATGCAAGCACAAATAATCCAGGAAAAATACATATTTTGAAATAAAATTAAAGTATGCTATCATAAATGATTATTTTTTAGTATATAATTTGGGTTTTTTTCCAGTTCCAAGATGGCACCCCACCCCAAAAGGAGGACTTCCAAGGCAAGGGGATAGACTTTCCATGGCAAGGGACAGGACTTCTGGTCCCAAAATGGCGACCAGAGGCAGGGCACCTGTCAAAGAGTGGAGCAACCCTTGTGGCCCTCAACAGCTCACCAAAACTCATTAAGCAGCCCTCCAGCTGAAATAATTAACCACTCCTGCCTTAGAAGGCAGCAGCCATCTTACTGGTAATGGCACCCTCTCTTGCTTTTTCTCTTCTTCCTGGCCCCTTCTCTTCTTGCCTGATGAGGAAGCCAACTTCAAGAGAAATCTGGATGATGCCTTTATGTGGTATGGTGGATAAAGCACTGTGCTACAAAGTCAAGAGATGCAGGTTCAAAGAACCTCTGGGGATGGGGGACTAGAATGCAGGTACTCATTTCCTGGGTAAGAGAACCACTCAGCTATTGGGACTAAAACATGGGTGGGTCCTCCCTCTCTGGCATCTAACACCCACTAGTCATGGATGTATGTCTAGTCTCATTTTCAGGACTTACGCACATTTGCTTAATCGCATACATGCCTGACCACTACATAGCCTATTGCGCATACTCAGCCTATACACATAGACTTACATATCCACAGTGTAGGGGTAAAGAATCACGAGTGCCGAAAATGTCACGTACATGGTTCTGAAGGTGCCACTGGGTCCAGGTACAAACATTACGCTTTTATTGGTATAAGTGATCAGAAACAGTTCTATACCCATAACAGAACAGAAGTTCAGCACTCAAGCCGGTTTAAAAATGGTGGAACTGGCCAATTGTGGCCTTGGGTTCACCACAATCCGCTCGCTGGGAAGTTTTCTCCATGGTCAGACCCAGAGGGTAGTAATTGATGGAAGTCACTCATCATGGTGTCCTGTGACCAGTGGGGTCCCCCAAGGCTCTGTCCTTGGACCCATATTGTTCAA